>NC_092144.1:12241799-12572632 GCF_043159975.1 Macaca nemestrina
GCCTCAGCCTGCCAACTAGCTGGGATTACAGGCGTCTGCCACCACACCTGGCTACTTTTTGTATTTTTAGTAGAGATGGGGGGGTTCACCACGTTGGCCAGACTGGTCTTGAACTCCTGACCTCCAGTGATCTTGACCTGCCTCTGCCTCTTAAAGTGCTAGGATTACAGGTGTGAGCCACCACGCCTGGCCTATTTCTTGGCTCACTTAAAAGCCCATCATCAGCTCCTCCAGGGCAGGGCTTGTGTTGACTGCTATGTTGTGTTTGGCCAGAATAGGCTCCTCTGGATATTTGCCTGACTGAATGAAAAAGCAAGGGCTCTGATGACCTGGGGAGAGGAGGGGCTGTGAATTACCTTCCCTTCCCCACCCTCTCCTGCAGCAAATCAGCCGGCACCAGGAGCAGTTCATCCAGATGCTGAACGAGCCCCCTGGGGAGCTGGCGGACATCTCAGATGTGGAGGGGGAGGTGGGCGCCATAGGAGAGGAGGCCCCGCAGATGAACTACATCCAGGTGACGCCGCAGGAGAAGGAAGCTATAGAGAGGGTAAGAGGCCTGGCTGAGGGGTGACTGCGGGTGGGCAGGACCCCTACCCTCTGCTGCTCACACTTAACCCATCTTCCCACAGTTGAAGGCCCTAGGCTTCCCAGAGAGCCTGGTCATCCAGGCCTATTTCGCGTGTGAAAAAAATGAGAACTTGGCTGCCAACTTCCTCCTGAGTCAGAACTTTGATGACGAGTGATGCCAGGAAGCCAGGCCACCCAAGCCCTCACCCTACCCCTACTCCATGAAAGTTTTATAAAAGAAAAATATATATATATTCATGTTTATTTAAGAAATGGAAAAAAAAATCAAAAACCTTAAAAAAAAAAAAAAGCAAACAGTCCAGCTTCCTGTCCTCCTAAAGTGGCCCCTGTTCCCATCTCGGTCTGAGAAGACCCGGGCCAGACAGCTGTCCCCCCATCCTCCTCCCCAGCCCAGCCTGCTCAGAGAAGCTGGCAGGACTGGGAGGCGACAGATGGGCCCCTCTTGGCCTCTGTCCCAGCTCCCTGCGGCCAGATGGAAAGGCGGCTGCTTGCCTCTCCATCCTCCGAAGAACCCGAGGACCCCTCCCCACCCCATCTTCTAGGATGAGAGGAAGCTGGAGCCCCAAACTTTGCCCAAATCTTTCCATCTGGGGCAAGCCCTAAAAGGCCCAAGGCCCTCTTCCCAGTCTGGCTTTGGCCTCCAGCCTGGAGAAGGGCTAACATCAGCTCAGTGTCAAGGCCACCCCCGCCCCAGAACAGAACCGTGTCTCTGATAAAGGTTTTGAAGTGAATAAAGTTTTAAAAACCAGCCCTATGGTCTGTACCTGCTGGGGCTCCCCGCGCCTGCCTGTCTGGGTTTGGGGGCTGGCTGGGCACAGGCAGGCATGGTGACGGGTGCTGGGAAGGGGGAGAGGAGTCTGTGAGACCCTGCAGATTGAGGCTCCCAGTGTCTCCTCCCCCAGTGTGCCATTTCCAGGCAGTGGACCCCAGCCCAACCTTGCAAAGACTGCTGCTCCCCAGCCCCCACCATCATCACCACAGTCTGTTTTGGCTATACTCCCCCCTCCTGCACCAGCCCTGTAATTGGCTAATTACTGGAGATGAATGTTGGTAAACAGAAGCCGCCTTCTCTTCTGCCATCTGCTTCTCCATTATTTGCCCATTGCACCCCCCTTTTCCTCCCCCTGAAGCTCCAGTTAGTCAGCAGGGCCTAGAGTCCCTGTCCCCTTTTGAGTAGAGCCAAGTGGGGGATTCCCCAGCCCTTAAGTATTGAAGGAGGAACCAGGGGACCCAGAGAGGCACACCTTGAGAGGACACAGATCTCTTCAGCGGTACTGCCAAGTAGCAGGCTTTATTGGGAAGGGACAAAGCCTCAGGAGCTGGGTGCCCCAGAGGCTGCTGGGTCCTGAGCTGCAGCTGCAGCCAATGCAGCAGCTCGCGCCTCCTGCTTCTGTCTTTGTTTTTCCTCCTTGAGGCGCTTGCGCTCCTTCTTCTCTAGGTCCTGGAGCAGCTCCTGGAAGCGGGCACTCTTTGGGTCCACTTGGTAGCCCAGGAGCTCCTGGGCCTTAGCCTGCAGTCGGGCCCTCCTCTCCTTGTCAGCCTGGGCCTTCTCCCAGCGCTCCCGCTGCTGCTGCCGCCAGTTCACAATCATCTGTGGCATCTTGGCCATGCACTCTGCGATGTGCTGCTCCCTGCAGGGGAGGGAGAGTGGGCTGTGACACTGGCACTCAGCCAGGGCAGAGCCCACCCACCTATATCTCACCGATAGGCCTTTGCCTACAGGCCTGCCTCCTCAACTCCCCCTGTAGATTAACTGTCAGGAAAAGCCCTTGACAAGTGAAGAACAGGAAGAGATGAGAAAGTTACTTGTGCATGAATTTGATCACAAGGGTGTGTCAAGCCCCAGTAAACCCCAGGTGCCAAAGCCAAATCAACATTTCACTGAGCTGCCTATGAGCAAGCCAAGTGCCACTCCCATGGGTAATTTCACACCTCTATTCCACAGACACTGCTGAGCATCTCCTGTACAGAGGCCAGGCCCAATTCTAGGCACAGGAGTGAAAGCAAGAAAGACATTTCCCACCAATCCTTGAGTTTGTAGCTACCAGTCACAGCCCCATTTTTTTTAAGTTCAGGAGTACAAGTGCAGGTTTGTTACACAGGTAAACTTGTGCCATGGGGGTTTTTTTGTACAGATTTATTTCATCACCCAGGTATTAAACCTAGTACGCAGAGGCCATTTTTCCTGATCCTCTCCCTCCACCCTCCAAAAAGCCCTAGTGTGTGGTGTTCCCCTCTGTGTGTCCATGCATTCCCATCACTTAGCTCCCACTTATAAGTGAGAACACGTTGTATTTGGTTTTCTGTTCCTGTGTTTGCTAAGGATGACAGTCTCAAGCTCCTGTCATGTCCCTACAAAGGACATGATCTCGTTTTTTGTGACAGCCTCATTTAAGGATTCGAAAAGTGAAGAATTAAGCCCTATAACGGTCATCTGGCTGAGGAGGGGCAGAAACTGGAGTCCCTGCTCCATGGTTCCCTGTCTGGGTGATCAGACACATGGCTTCACCAAGCCTCAGTTTCCTCATCTCCAAAATTAGGTAGGGCAATCCCTTCTTCCTCTTAAGGCTGTTGGGAAAACAAGAAGGTTAAACACCAGGAACACACTCGACCTACCCGCTTCACCCTCCAGGATGTGGCATTATCTATAAGAGATGCCCCTGGTCTGGTCGGACGCTGTAGCTCACGCCTGTAATCCCAGCGCTTTGGGAGGCCGAGGTGGGTGGATCACCTGAGGTCAGGAGTTCAAGATCAGCCTGGCCAATATGGTGAAACTCCATCTCTACTAAAAATACGAAAAATGAGCCGGGCGTCGTGGCAGGTGCCTGTAATCCCAGCTACTCGGGAGGCTGAAGCAGGAGAATCGCTTGAGCCCTGGAGGCGGAGGTTGCAGTGAGCTGAGAGGGCACTCCAGCCTGGGCAACAAGAGCAAAACTCTGCCTCAAAAAAAAAAAAAAAAAAAAGATGCCCCTGGTCCTTCAGAGCTGCCTCTGTATCCGACCTCTGCCCCTGGTTCCAGGACCCATCACCTCCCTGCCAGCAACTTTCCCCAGCCACACTGACCTCCTGGCTGTTCTTTAAGGCAATATCCTACCTCAGGGCATTTGCCCCAGCTGTTCCCTTTACCAGGAACTCTTTACCCAAGAGATCACCCCATAGCTAAGTCTGGTTATTCAGGGCTTTGCTTAAACATCACTTCAGAGAGGCCTGAGGCTTCCCAAACCAAAGCCGCCCTCAGGCACTCACTCTTCACTCTTTTACCTTCCTAATAGTCCGCTGTCGCCATCTGATATTAAGGGCCCTTTGGGGGCCTGCCTCGGCCTCCCAAATAGCTGGGATTACAGGCATGAGCCACCGCGCCCAGCCTAGGACAGGGTCTTGCACAAGGTATGCGCTCGGTAAATACTTGGTGATGATGGCTGGACGCGTTGGCTCACGCCTGTAATCCCAGCACTTTGGGAGTCTGAGGCGGGTGGATCACTTGAAGTACGGAGTGACCTGGCCAACACGGTGGAACCCCGTCTCTACTAAAAATTACAAAAATTAGCCGGGCGTGGTGGTGCACGCCTGTAATCCCAGCTACACGGGAGGCTAAGGCGGGAGAACCGCTTGAACCCGGGAGGCGGAGGTTGCAGTGAGCCGAGATCTTGCCACTGCACTCCAGCCTGGGCAACAGAGCGAGACTGTCTCAAAAAAAAAAAAGACTTGCTGATGAATGACTAAATAGACTGTTATTCTGAGTTTGTTTTGCGGCCAGGTGAGCGAATATATAAATCTACAACATACAGATGCTACGACGTGACCCCGATGGGGTAGGCACGGCTTGGGGACCAGTTCGCCCACGGGGCACAGAGGGCAACCCCGCGCATCTGCCTGCACGCACGCACCTCTCCTGACGCTTCTGCTCTTCGGCCAGATGCTTCACCCGCAGCGACTCCTGCATGGTCGCCAGGCTCGGGTACCATTCGCGTTCTTCGGCCTCCAGCTCCCTCAGCTGCTCCGGCGACGGCCACAACGAACCGGGGGCCACCCCGGAGGCGGCGCCGTAACGCGCGAACTGCTTAGCCGCGTAGCGCGGTCCCAGCTGCCACCGCTGGGTCAGGAGGTCCTCGGGGTCTGGCCACCAGGGTCCCGGCTCGCGGCGCGGGGGCGGCCGCGCCCGGTAGCCACGAGAACCCGGGGCCAGGGTCGCCGTCAGTCCTAGCAGGCTGCGTGCCTGTCTCACGGACGCCGCCATCTTGGCTGTGCGGGGTCCTTGCAGGCCCGCCGGGCTGTCCACGCCCGTTGCCTGAGCGCGAGGCCCGGTGTGGGCCAGGGCAGGGAGAGGGGTGTCCCTGCTGCCTCAGTTCCGGGGAAGACGGCCAAGGGAGTAGTGTGGATTTTATACGTTTCCACGTACAGCTTTAAATTTTAGTTAAGCAGTTACTTAGTCATTTTTTATTTTCACTTTTTTTCCTCTCCTTTCTGCACACTGACACTTAAAAATATATATTTTTAGCCAGGCGCGGTGGCTCACGCCTGTAATCCCAGCACTCTGGGAGGCCAAGGCGGGCGGAATACCTGAGGTCGCGAGTTTGAGACCAGCCTCTTTTTTTTTTTTTTTTTTTTTTTTGAGACAGAGTCTCGCTCTGCCGCTCAGGCTGAAGTGCAATGGCGCGATCTCGGGTCATTGTCACCTCCGCCTCCCGGGAAGAGAGGAGAAACCCCGTCTCTACTGAAAATACAAAATTAGCCGGGCGTGGTGGCCCATGCCTATAGTCCCAGCTACTCAGGAGGCTGAGGCAGGAGAATCGCTTGAACCCTGGGGACGGAGGTTGCGGTGAGCCGAGATCACGCCATTGCATTCCAGCCTGGGTAACAGGAGCGAAACTCCATCTAAAATAAATAAATAAATAAATAAATAAATAAATAAATATGTATATGCTCACCTGGTTGCAAATATATGCAGTGTTCAATGTTCTTTGGGTAAAAATCGTATTTTTAATTTTACTTTTATACATTTAAACTAGCATTTATTAGGCTGGGCTCGGTGGCTCCCGCCTGTAATCCCAGTGCTTTGGGAGGCTGAGGTGGGCGGATCACTTGAGGTCAGGAGTTGGAGACCAGCCTGACCAACATGGCAAAACCTCGTCTCTACTAAAAATACAAAAATTAGCTGGGCATGGTGGTGGGCGCCTGTAATCCCAACTACTCAGGAGGCTGAGGCAGGAGAATCGCTTGAACCAGGGAGGCGGAGGTTGCAGTGACCTGAGATGGTGCCATTGCACTCTAGCCTGGGTGACAGAGTGAGACTGTCTAAAACAAACAAACAACCCACTAGTATTTATTATTTTTTTTATGTAAATGTACCCGGATGCGGTGGTTCACACCTGTAATCCAGCACTTTGGGAGGCTGAGGCAGGCATCACTTGAGGTCAGGAGTTCGAGACCAGCCTGGCTAACATGGTGAAACCCTGTCTCTACTAAAAATACAAAAATTATCTGGGCCTGGTGGTGCACACCTGTAATCCCAGCTACTCGGAAGGCTGAGGCAGGAGAATTGCTTGAACCCAGGAGGCGGAGGTTGCAGTGAACTGAGATTACACCACTGCTCTCTAGTCTGGGCAACAGAGTGAGACTCTGTCTCATAATAAATAAATAAATAAATAAATAAATAAATAAATAATTCTGTCACGTGCTGTGACATGGATGAACCTTGAGGACATTAGGCTAAGTGAAAGAAGCCAGTCACAAAACGATAAATATTGTATGATCCCACTTATATGAGGTAACTAGAGTAGTCAAATTCATAGAGACAGAAAGTAGATTAGGAGTTCCAGGGGTTGGGGGTGGAGGAGTGGGAGTTATTGCTTATAATGTATAATATATTTTATGTTGTAAAATATACAAAATAAAAAGAATTTGTGTTTTGTTTTGAGTCAGAGTCTCGCTCTGTCCCCCACGTGAGAGTGGCGCAATGTTGGCTCACTGCAACCTCTGCCTCCCAGATTTAAGGGATTTTCGAGCCTCTGCCTGCTAAGTAGTTGGGACCACAGGCGCAAGCCACCAAACCTGGTTGATTTTCGTATTTTACTGGAAACGAGGTTTCACCATGTTGGCCAGGCTGGTCTCAAACTCCTGACCTTAAGTGATCTGACCACTTCAGCCTCCCAAAGTGCTGGGATTACAGGTGTGAGCCACCATGCCCGGCCAAATGTTGTTGTTGTTTTTGTTTTTTGTTTTTTTTGGAAACGTAGTCTCGCTCTGTCACCCAGGCTGCAGTGCAGTGGTGCGATCTCAGCTCACTGCAAGCTCCGCCTCCCAGGTTCACACCATTCTCCTGCCTCAGCCTCCCGAGTAGCTGGGACTACAGGCACCTGCCAACACGCCCGGCTAATTTTTTTGTATTTTTAGTAGAGATGGGGTTTCACCGTGTTGCCAGGATGGTCTCGATCTGACCTCGTGATCTGCCCGCCTTGGCCTCCCAAAGTGCTGGGATTACAGGCGTGAGCCACCGCGCCCGGCCTGTTGTTTTTAATCACACACATGCACACCTTCTCTGCCCCCGCAAAAAATAATTGCAGTTTTCTCAAGACATGAATATTCATAACAATACCACGTATATATGTCATTCCCAAGCTGGAAATAGCTCACACCCAATGTCCATCTGAAGTAGAATGGACAGCTAAATTATGCTGTTTCAGCCAATGGAATACTACACAGGAATGAAAGAGCAGATATTACATCTTCTCACAGCAAGATGGATGATTCTTTTTTTTTTTTTTTGAGAGGGAGTTTCACTCTTGTTGCCCAGGCTGGAGTACAGTGGCACAATCTCGGCTCACCGCAACCTCCGCCTACCGGGTTCTAGTGATTCTCCTGTCTCAGCCTTCTGAGTAGCTGGGATTACAGGCACCCAACACTATGCCTGGCTAATTTTTCGTATTTTTAGTAGAGACGGGGTTTCACCATGTTGGCCAGGCTGGTCTCAAACCCCTGACCTCAGGTGATCCGCCTGCCTTGGCCTCCCAAAGGGCTGGGATTACAGGCGTGGGCCACCGACCGTACTTGGCCTGGATGATTCTTATAAGCATAATGTGCAACAAAGGAAGCAGGACCTATATGATCGCTTTTAAAATTTAATTTTATTTTTTTGAGATAGGGTCTTGCGCTGTTGCCCAGGCTAGAGTGCCCTGGCTCAGTCATAGCTCACTGCAGCCTTGAATTCCTGGGCTCAAGCGATCCTCCCGTCTCAGTCTCTCGAGTAGCAAGACTACAGGCATGAAACACTACTCCCACCTACATTTTAAATTTTTTTGTAGAGACGGGGTTTCTCTGTTACCCAGGTTGGTCTTGAACTCCTGGGCTCCCCTCCTCTCTTCTCACCTCCCCTCCCCTCCTTTCTTGACAGGGTCTCACTGTTGCCCAGGCTGGAGTACACTGGCATGATCACTGCAGCCTCAATCTCCTGGTATCAAGTGGTCCTCCCACCTCAGGCTCCTGAGTAGCTGGAACTGCAGGCAGTCACCATCAAGCCTGGCTAATTTTTGTATTCTTTGTAAAGATAGAGTCTCAATATGTTGCCCAGGGTGGTCCTGAATCTTGGGGCCCAAGTTATCCTCCCACCTTGGCCTCCCGAAGTATTGGGATTACAGGTATGAGCTACTATGCCTGACCTCAGAAGTTTTTCATCTTGCAAACCTGTAACACTGTATCCATCAAACACTCACTCCCCAGTTTCCCTTTCGCCCAGTCCCTGGCAGTCACTATTCTCTTTTGTTTCTATGAATTTGACTACTCTAGGTACCTCATATAAGTGGAATCATACGTTACTTGTCCTTTTGTAACTGGCTTGTTTTTTGAGACAGAGTCTTGCTCTTTTGCCCAGGCTGAAGTGCAGTGGCACGATCATAACTGGCTGCAGCATCGACCACCTGGACTCAAGTGATCCTCCAATCTCAGTCTCTCAAGTAGCTGAAACTACAGGTGCTCACCTGGCTAATTTTTTTTTTTTTTTTTTGAGACAGAGTACTTGCTCTGTTGCCCAGGCTGGAGTGCAGTGGTGTGATCTCAGCTCACTGCAATCTCCGCCTCCTAGGCTCAAGCAATTCTCATGCCTCAGCCACCTGAGTAGCTGTGACTACAGGTGGGAGCCACCTGCGCCTGGCCTAATTTTTTTTTATTTTTAGTAGAGACAGGATCTTACTATGTTGCCCAGGCTGGTCTTGAACTCCTGAGGTCAAGCGATCCTCCCGCCTTTGTCTCCCAAAGTGTTGGGATTATAGGTGTAAGCCACTCCACCTGGGGCTGGCTTATTAGTATAGTATCCTAAAATTCCTTTCCTTCCTTCCTTCCTTCCTTCCTTCCTTCCCTCCCTCCCTCCCTCCTTCCTTTTTCTTTCCTTTCTTCTTCTTCTTTTTTTTTTTTTTTTTTTTTTTGAGACAGTCTCGTTCTATCACCCAGGCTGGAGTGCAGTGGCAGTGGGATCTTGGCTCACTGCAACCTCCACCTTCCAGGTTCAAGCAATTCTTGTGCCTCAGCCTCCCGAGTAGCTGGGCTTATAGGTGCGCACCACCACACCTGGCTAATTTTTGTATTTTTAGTAGAGATGGGATTTCACCATGTTGGCAAGTCTGGTCGCAAACTCCTGACCTCAAGTGATCTGCATGCCTCAGCCTCCCAAAGTGCTGGGATTACAGGCATGAGCCACCATGCCCGGCATATCCTAAAGTTTCATCCATGTTGTAGCACGTGTCAAAATTTCTTTCCTAGCCTGGGCAACATTGTGAAACCCTGTCTCTCCAAAAAATACAAAAATTAGCCGGCTGTGGTGGCACATGCCTGTAGTCCCACCTACTTGGGAGGCTGAGGTAGGAGACCACTTGAGCCTGGGGGAGGTAAAGGCTGCAGTGAGCTGTATGTCACTGCACTCCAACCTGGGTGACAGAACAACACTATCTCAAAAATTTTTTTTCTTTCCTTTTTAAGACTGAATGCTATTCCATTGTATGGATGGACCACATTTTTTTTTTTTCCCAATTGCAGATGTGAGGCTGAAAGAATGGACCACATTTTAGGCCGGGCACGATGGCTCATGCCTGTAATCCCAGCACTTTGGGAGGCCAAGGCAGGAGGATCAGGAGGTCAGGAGTTCGAGACCAGCCTGATCAACATGGTGAAACCCTGTCTCACTAAAAATACAAAAATTAGCCAAGCATGGTGGTACCCACCTGTAGTCCCAGCTACTCAGGAGGCTGAGGCAGGAGAATCGCCTGAACCCAGGAGGTGGAGGCTGCGGTGAGCCAAGATAGTGCTACTGCGCTCCAGCCTGGGAGACAGAGTGAGACTCTGTCTCATAAAAAAGAATATACTACGTTTTGTTTATCCATTCATCTGTATGTGGACATTTGGGCTGCCTCCAATTTTTGCCTATTGTGAATAATGATCCTATGAACATGAGTGTACAGCATTTCTTCTTCTTCTTCTTCTTTTTTTTTTTTTTTTTGAGACAGATTCTCACTGTGTCGTCCAGGCTGGAGTGCAGTGACATGATCTTGGTTCACAGCAACCTCTGCTAGGTTCAAGCAATTCTCCGGCCTCAGCTTCCCAAGTAACTGGGACTATGACTGGGCATGGTGGCTCACACCTGTAATCCCAGCACTTTGGGAGGCCGAGGTGGGTGGATCACCTGAGATCAGGAGTTCAAGACCAGCCTGGTCAATGTGGTGAAACCCTGTCTCTACTAAAAATACAAAATAAGCCAGGTGCTGTGGTGGGCGCCTGTATCCCAGCTACTTGGGAGGCTGAGGCACAAGAATCACTTGAACCCAGGAGGCAGAGGTTGCAGTGAGCTAAGATTGCGCCCCTGCGCTCCAGCCTGGGCAGATAGAGTGAGACTCTGTCTCAGGGGAAAAAAAAGGAAAAAGGAGGCCGGGCGTGGCGGCTCATGCCTGTAATCCCAACACTTTAGGAGACCGAGGCAGGAGGATCACAAGGTCAGGAGATCCAGACCATCCTGGCTAACACAGTGAAACCCCATCTCTACTAAAAATACAAAAAATTAGCTGGGCGTGGTGGCGGGCGCCTGTAGTCCCAGCTACTCGGGAGGCTGAGGCAGGAGAATGGCGTGAACACGGGAGGCGGAGATTGCAGTGAGCTGAGATTGCGCCACTGCACTCCTGCCTGGGCGACAGAGCGAGACTCAGTCTCAAAAACAAACAAACAAACAAACAAAAAAAAAACCCAGGAAAAAGGAGGTGGGATTATAGGTGTGCACCACCACACCCAGCTGATTTTTTTTTTTTTTTTTTTTTTTTTGTATTTTTAGTAGAGATGAGATTTTCACCATGTTGGCCAGGCTGGTCCCAATCTCCTGGCCTCAAGTGATCTGCCCGCCTCCACCTCCCAAGGTGCTGAGGCTTTTATTCTTTGCCCCCGCCGCCCTGAGACGGCGTCTTGCTCTGACACTCAGGCTGGAGTGCAGTGGTGCGATCTCAGCTCACTGCAACCTCTGCCTCCCAGGTTCAAGCAATTCTCCTGCCTCAGCCTCCCTAGTAACTGGGATTACAGGCACACCCACCACTCCCAGCTAATTTTTGTGCTGTTAGTAGAGACGGGGTTTCACCATGTTGGCTAGGCTAGTCTTGAACTCGACCTCGTGATCCATCCACCTCAGCCTTCTAGAGTGCTGGGATTACAGGCGTGAGCCACTGTGCCCGGCCAGGTTTTTATTTATTTCTTTTTTTTTGAGACGGAGTCTCACTTTGTCGCCCAGGCTGGAGTGCAGTGGCACAATCTCGGCTCACTGCAAGCTCCACCTCCCGGGTTCATGCCATTCTCCTGGCTCAGCCTCCCGAGTAGCTGGGACTACAGGCGCCCACCACCATGCCTGGCTAATTTTTGTATTTTTAGTAGAGGTGGGGTTTCACCGTGTTAGCCAGGATGGTCTTGATCTCCTGACCTTGTAATCTGCCCGCCTCGGCCTCCCAAAGTGCTGGGATTACAGGCGTGAGCCCATGCCCGGCCAGACTAACTTTTTGTGTGTGTGTGTTTTTAGTAGAGTTGGAGTTTCACTGTGTTAGCTAGGATGGTCTCGATCTCCTGACATCGTGATCCATCCGCCTCGGTCTCCCAAAGTGCTGGGATTACAGGCATGAGCCACCGCGCCTGGCCTCAGGTTTTTATTCTTAATGAAATAAAGTAGCATAGAATAGAATTACCAGATTGTTTCTGGTAATTACTATCACACTGTAGTAAGCATAAGTATTGTTTTACAAAACTTTCATTTCCGGCACGTATACATGTGTGTATGTACCGGTGTTCTGGCTCCAGTTGCTGCCAACAAACGTTCCCATTTTATTAAGCCCATGGACTCTGTGGATCAGGATTTTCTGTAGGGCCCAGTGGGGATAGTTTGTCCCTGCCCACTGCTATCTGTAACCACAGCCAGGAAGATCTGAAGGTTGGGGCAACATGACACCTGGCAGCTAGAATCCTCAGGAAACATCATTCATTCATGTATAATGACTGATGCTGGCTGGGGCCTCAGCGGGACTGTCAATTGGTGTATCTACACAGAGGTCTCTCTGCATGGGCCCGTTTAGGCTTTCTCACAGAATGGTGACTGAGTCTCAAGAAAACAAAACTGAAGTGTATAGCATCTTTTTTTGTTTGTTTGTTTTCTTTTTTTTGAGATGGAGTCTGTTGCCCAGGCTGGAGTGCCTGGCCCTGAATTTTTATTTTTATTTTTAAATTAGTTAGCCATGATGGTGCATGCTTGTAATCCTAGCTACTTGGAGGCTGAGGAGGGAGGTTCACTTGAGTGTAGGAGGTTGAGGCTGCAATGAGCTATCATTGTACCACTGCATTGCAGCCTGGGAACATTTGTGTTAAAAAAAGAGACTGGAAGAGATAAATACATAAATATTTACAAGAAAGTAAAAGTGGTTATTTCTAGGAGGACAGGGAGACTTTTTCTTAGGTTTCTTGTTGAATTGACAGTACACTGCACATAGTTAAAACAATTTAGGTCGGGCATGGTGGCTCACGCCTGTAATCCCAGCACTTTGGGAGGCCGAGGCAGGCAGATCACAAGGTCAGGAGATCGAGACTATCCTGGCTAACATGGTGAAACCCCATTTCTACTAAAAATACAAAAATTAGCCAGGCGTGGTGGTGGGCACCTGTAGTCCCAGCTACTCGGGAGGCTGAGGCAGGAGAATGGCATGAACCTGGGAGGCAGAGCTTGCAGTGAGCCGAGATCGCGCCACTGCACTCCAGCCTGGGCGACAGAGCGAGACTCCGTCTCAAAAACAAAAAAACAAACAAACAAAAATAATCTGCTAGCCAGATGTGGTGGCTCACGCCTGTAATCCCAGCACTTTGGGAGGCCGAGGCAGGTGGTTCACGAGGTCAGGAGATTGAGACCATCCTGGCTAACACGGTGAAACCCCATCTCTACTAAAAATACAAAAACAATTAGCTGGGCGTGGTGGTGGGTGCCTGTAGTCCCAGCTACTCGGGAGGCTGAGGCAGGAGAATGGTGTAAACTCGGGAGGCGGAGCTTGCAGTGAGCTGAGATCCGGCCACTGCACTCCAGCCTGGGCGGCAGAGCGAGACTCCATCTCAAAAAAAAAAAAAAAAAAAAAAAAGAAAAAAGAAAGAAAGAAAGAAAGAGGCTGGGTGCGGTGGCTTATGCCTGTAATCCTAGCACTTTGGGAGGCTGAGGCGGGCGGATCACGAGGTCAGGAGATTGAGATCATCCTGGCTAATACAGTGAAACCCGTCTCTACTAAAAATACAAAAAAAATTAGCCAGGCGTGGTGGCACACGCCTGTAGTCCCAGCTACTTGGCAGGCTGAGGCAGGAGAATGGCATGAACCAGGGAGGCAGAGCTTGCAGTGAGCCGAGATTGCCAAGATTGCACCACTGCACTCCAGCCTGGGCGACAGAGCAAGACTCCGTCTCAAAAAACAAACAAACAAACAAACAAACAAAAAACCTGCTGAGAATCATGAAATTAAAGCGTTTTTAGTTTGTTTGTTTGTTTCTCTTTTAAGATGGAGTCTTGTTATGTTGCCCAAACTGGAGTCCAGTGGCGCGATCTCAGCTCACTGCAACCTCCACCTCCCGAGTTCAAGCCATCCTCCTGCCTCAGCCTCCCGAGTAGCTGAGATGGCATCTGGCTAGTTTTTTTGTATTTGTAGTAGACATGGGGTTTCACCATGTTGGCCATGCTGGTTTCTAACTCCTGACCTCAGGTGATCTGCCCACCTTGTCCTCCCAAAGTACTGGGATTTTAGGTGTGAGCCACTGTGCCTGGCCTGATTAAAGCAATGTTTTTTTTTTTTTTTTTTGGAGACGGAGTCTCACTCTGTCGCCAGGCTAGAGTGCAGTGGCATGATCTCGGCTCACTGCAACCTCCGCCTCCCGGGTTCAAGCAATTCTCCTGCCTTAGTTTCCTGAGTAACTGGGACTAGAGGCACGCAGCACCATGCCCAGCTAATTTTTTTTTTTTTTTTTGAGACGGAGTCTCGCTCTGTCGCCCAGGTTGGAGTGCAGTGGTGCAATCTCAGCTCACTGCAAGCTCCGCCTCCCGGGTTCACGCCATTCTCCTGCCTCAGCCTCCCGCGTAGCTGGGACTACAGGTGCCCACCACCACGCCTGGCTAATTTTTTTTTTTTTTTTTTTTGAGATGGAGTCTCGCTGTGTCTCCCAGGCTGGAGTGCAGTGGCATGATCTCGGCTCACTGCAAGCTCCGCCTCCCGGGTTCACGCCATTCTCCCGCCTCAGCCTCCAAGTAGCTGAGACTACAGGCGCCCGCCACCACGCCCGGCTAGTTTTTTGTATTTTTAGTAGAGACGGGGTTTCACCATGTTGGCCAGGATAGTCTCGATCTCCTGACCTCGTGATCCACCCGCCTCGGCCTCCCAAAGTGCTGGGATTACAGGCTTGAGCCACCGCGCCCGGCCTACGCCTGGCTAATTTTAAAAATATTTTTAGTAGGGACGGGGTTTCACCATGTTAATAACCAAGATGGTCTTGATCTCCTGACCTCGTTATCTGCCTCCCAAAATGCTGGGATTACAGGCGTGAGGCACCGCGGCTGGCCACAATTTTTATAGTCTAGAGTGAGGCTCCCTCATACCATCTGTACATTTCCGTGCCCCTCCTCAGCAGGAAAACCTGGCTGCTTTTTGCAACATGCAAATACAAATAAACAATAGCTGTAAATTATTATTTTCTCTTTCCCCAAAAGGTTGGAATGATATAGCCCATTCTGAATGTTTTCCTTTTTACTTAATTTTTGAGGAGATATCTTTCCTTGCTGAAACTTAAAGAGCTTCTGCGTTCTTGTATAGCTGGCATAAATAGCATTATAGAGTGTGCCTGGTACTTTTGGAAAAATGGAATGAGCAAGTGTGGCTGGAGGGAGAAAAGGGGGGCTTGTGGGGAGAGGAGCGTGGGGAGGTGATGGGGGCACATCCTCGCGGGCCTCCTCCTGAGGCTTTTTTCATGGAGGGTTTCTCATCGGGGGACCAGTCTCGACTCAGGTGCTCACAGGCGCCCCCTGGCCGCTGTGGGCGGAATAGACTGGAGGGCACTGGTGGCCAGGGCGAGAACTGGGAGACCTGGAAGGAAGTGACTGCACTGATCCGGGTAGGGGCACAAGGAGTGGGTGAGAAGCGGGCGGATTCTCGGTAGATTCTGGAGCTGACCGGAGTTACTGCCATATAAGATTGGTGGCGGGGATGGGTGTTAAAGAGATTGGTCAACGGTGCTCTCCAAAGTTTGGAGCCTTAGCACCTGGCAGGACAGAGCTGCCGTTAACTGGGTCTAGAGGACACCAGAAGGGCAGGTTGGGCGACAGTCAGGAGCTGGGATGTAGCAGAGCTGGGTGGGAAGCACGCCCGCCCCTCCAGGCTTGGCGTCTGGGAGGCGGGTGTCCTGGCCGCTCAGTCCCGGGAGCCGCCGCCAGAGGGCGAGCACGCCGCATCACACTCGCAGCTCCTTGGAGGCGAGGGCGCGGGAAGGGCTGGCCTCGTCTCTTCCCACGACCCCCGCGGCCTCCAGGCTCCTCACCTGGGTGCGAGATAGAGGTGCCAGGATCCAGCCAGGACCCCCCAGACACCTCCGGGGCTCCAAAGCCTGGGATGCGACTCTCACTCTCTTTATCTGCTTCTAACACTCCCAACTTCCACCCCCCCACCAAGCTGTTCCCACCGCCTCCAGCGCCATCTCAGGTGTCTGTAAAAATGCCACCTACTTGGGGAGGCCTTCCTTGACCACCCTGGAGACAGAAGCCCCCGCCCTGACCCCTCTAAGGAACATCCCATTTTAACAGCTTTTTAATCAAGACTCTGAAATGATCTTTATTATTATTATTAATATTAATATTTTTGAGACGGTTTCACTGTCACCCAGGCTGGAGTGCAGTGGCGCTATCTGGCTCACTGCAGCTTTCGCCTCCCGAGTTCAAGCAATTCTCGTGCCTCAGCCTCCAGAGGTAGCTGGGGTTACAGGCGCAGGCCGCCACGCCCGGTTTTTTTTTTTTTTTTTTTGAGACTCAGTTTTACTCTTGTTGTCCAGGCTGGAGTGCAATGGTGCGATCTCGGCTCATCGCAAACTCTGCCTCCTGGGTTCAAGTGATTCTCCTGACTCAGCCTCCGGAGTAGCTGGGATTATAGGTATGCACCACCACACCCCGCTAATTTTGTATTTTTAGTGCAGATGGGGTTTCTCCGTGTTGGTCAGGTTGGTCTCGAACTCCTGACATCAGGTGATCCACCCGCCTCAGCCTCCCAAAGTCCTGGGATTACAGGTGTGAGCCATCGCGCCTGGCCTTGCCCCGCTAATTTTTGTATTATTTAGTAGAGACGGGGTTTCACCATGTTGTCCAGGCTGGTCTCCTGGACCACAGCAATGAGCTGTGATTGTGGGACTGCATTCCAACCTAGGTGACAGCACAAGACCCTGTTAAAAAAAAAAAAAAAAAAAGCCGGGTGCCATGGCTTACACTTGTAATTCCAGCACTTTGGGAGGCCAAGACGGGCGATTACCTGACCTCAGGAGTTCGAGACCACCCTGGGCAACATGGTGAAACCCCATCTCTACTAAAATACAAAAAAAAAAAAAATTAGCCAGGTATGGTGGCAGGGGCCTGTAGTCCCAACTACTCGGGAGGCTGAGGCAGGAGAATTGCTTGAACCCAGAAGGCAGAGGTTGTGGTAAGCTGAGATCACGCCACTGCACTCCAGCCTGGGGGTGACAGAGGAAGACTGTCTCCCAAAAAAAAAAAAAAAAAAGAGAAAAACAAGTCAGGCAAGATAGCCTCCTGTGCCTATATTCCCAGCATTTTGAGACCTGCACTTCAAGACCAGCCTGGGCAACATAGTGAGACCCTGTGTCAAATAAAATAATAATAATAATAGGCCGGGCGCGGTGGCTCAAGCCTGTAATCCCAGCACTTTGGGAGGCCGAGACGGGTGGATCACGAGGTCAGGAGATCGAGACCATCCTGGTGAACACAGTGAAACCCCGTCTCTACTAAAACTACAAAAAACTAGCTGGGCGAGGTGGCGGCGCCTGTAGTCCCAGCTACTCGGGAGGCTGAGGCAGGAGAATGGCGTGAACCCGGGAGGCGGAGCTTGCAGTGAGCTGAGATCCGGCCACTGCACTCCAGCCTGGGCGACAGAGCGAGACTCCATCTCAAAAAAAAAAAAAAAAAAAAAAAAAAAAAAAAAAATAATAATAATAATAATAATAGTGAGACTCCATCTAAAAAAAAAAAAAAGAACAAAAAACCCAGCAGCAATAATGTTATTCATAGCTGATTCATGGTGTTACTGTGTAGGAACCGCTGTTTTAAGCTCCTTACATAAATTACCTCCTTGAGTCCTCAGAACAACCCAATGAGATAGGGACTGTTTTATCCTCATATTACAGAAGAAGAAGGTAAGGACCAGGATAGTTAAGGGATTTGCTCAAGGTTGCACAGTCAGGAAATTGCAATGCCTGGGCTGAACCCAAGAAACCTGGCTGCAAGGTATGCTATTTTTTTTTTTTTTTGAGATGGAGTCTTGCTCTGTTGCCCAGTCTGGAGTGCAGTGGCGTGATCTTGGCTCACTGCAAGCTCTGTCTCCCGGGTTCAAGCGATTCTCCTGCCTCAGCCTCTTGAGTAGCTGGGATTACAGGCGCCCGCCAACACGTCCGGCTATTTTTTTTGGTATTTTTAGTAGAGACTGGGTTTCACCATGTTGGTCAGGCTGGTCTCAAACTCCTGACCTCGTGGTCTGCCCACTTCAGCCTCCCAAAGTGCTGGGATTACAGGCGTGAGCCACTGCACCTGGCCAATTTTTGTATTTTTTTTTTTTTTTTTGAGACGGAGTCTCGCTGTGTCTCCCAGGCTGGAGTGCAGTGGCTCGATCTCGGCTCACTGCAAGCTCCGCCTCCCGGGTTCACGCCATTCTCCCGCCTCAGCCTCCCAAGTAGCTGAGACTACAGGCGCCCACCACCACGCCCGGCTAGTTTTTTGTATTTTTAGTAGAGACAGGGTTTCACCATGTTAGCCAGGATAGTCTCGATCTCCTGACCTCGTGATCCACCCGCCTCGGCCTCCCAAAGTGCTGGGATTACAGCCTTGAGCCACCGCGCCCGGCCAATTTTTGTATTTTTAAAGTAGAGACGAGGTCTCACCATGTTGACCAGGCTGGTCTTGAATTCCTGACCTCAGGTGATCCGGCCTTCTCAGTCTCCCAAAGTGCTGGGGTTACAGTTGTGAGCCATTGAGCCCAGCCAAAAGTGTGCTTTTGCTAATTGGAGAATCGGGGTCCCAGGACTGGAAAGTCAGCTGCCCAGGGGCTTCAGGCATTGTGTGTCTCGGCCCCTGGCCCCAGACCTGTCTTTCCTGGTCCCCACAGCTCGCACACAGCAGGACCAGCCCCCATGTCTCTCAGCAAGTTGGGAGGGAGTGTGGGAACCCAGCCGGTCTGAGTTTACTCTCCTCCCCCGCTGTGGGTCTATAGAAATGCCTCCCAGGCTATTCAGGAGGGGCCAAGAGATTAAAAGCAGGTTCAGAGGGCTCAGATGCCACTCACCAGACAGCAGGGTCGACTGCTAGTGACCTTGAGCCCAGTCCTGGACGGACAGACAGACGGACGCACAGAGAAGCAGATGCTCCTTGGCCGGCTAATCACTCTTCTGTGCCTGCTTAGCGGGGCCCTGCCTACAGGCTCAGGGAGGCCTGAACCCCAGGCTCTCAGACCTCAGTCCTGGGCTGCGGCCAATCAGACCTGGGCTCTGGGCCCAGGGGCCCCGCCTCCACTGGTGCCAGCTCCTGCTCTTAGGAGCTGGAAGGCCTTCTTGGGCCTGCAGAAAGCCAGGCAGCTGGGGATGGGCAGGCTGCAGCATGGGCAGGACGAGGTGGCTGCTGTGACTCTGCCACTGAACCCTCAGGAAGTGACCCAGGGGATGTGTAAGGCTGTGCCCTTCGTTCAGGTGAGTGTGTAGGTGTGGGGAGGAGAGGGCTGGGTCTCACCATTGGCAGAAGGCACAGGTCGTGGCCCCAGACAGATTTGGGTTCAAGTCCTGTATCCTCCACCTGAATGTCTCCGTGCCTCAGTTCCCTCCCTTATAAAATGGGACCCAAGCCTCTCCCACCTGGGCAGATGCAGTTGCCTCTATCCTGGTCTCCTTGATTCCACTATCATGCCCCTCTCCACCCCCAAGCCTGGTTTTCCACCCAGCAGCCAGAGGGCACCTGTGAACACCAGAGTCAGATCTGGTTCCTCCTCCGGCTAGAACCCATGGCTCCCACTTTACTCAGAACAAAAGGCCAAGTCCTTCCCACAGCCCACAGATTTCTGTACTGTCTGATCCCGTTACCTCCCTGATTTCACCTCCTCCCACTCTCCCCCTCACTTACTTTGCTTCTACACATCAGCCTCCTTTTCCTCAGACACCAGCTTTCTTTCTGTTTTTTTAGACATGGGAGTCTCGCTATGTTGCGCAAGCTAGTCTTGAGCTTCTCGCCTCAAGCAATCCTCCCACCTCAGCCTCCTGAGTTCCAGGTGTGAGCCCCCATCTCCTGCTTGATATACCAACTTTCTTTCTTTTTTTTTTTTTCAAGACAGAGTTTCACTCTGTCACCCAGACTAGAGGGCAGTAGTACAATCTTGGCTTACTGCAACCTCCACCTCCTGGGCTCAAGTGAGTCCCGTGCCTCAGCCTCCCAAGTAGCTGAGATTACAGATGTGCATTACCATGTCCGGCTAATTTTTGTACTTTTAGTAGAGACGAGGTTTGGCCATGTTGGCCAGGCTGGTCTCGAACTCCTAACCTCAGGTGATCTGACTGCCTTGGCCCCCCAAAGTGCTGGGATTACAGGCGTGAGCCACCACACCAGGCCGGTGAGAAGTCACTTATGAGGAAGGTGGCTCAGGATTTAAGCAGAGAAGGACTAGGATTTGGGGGAGACATGATAGAACCACTTGGAGGGGATCATAGGAGGAACTAACACGCATTGAGCACCTACTTTGTGCCAGGCAGAGGGCTAAGGGCTTTCTGTTGGATGCTTCCGGGCTCCTGTAATATTGCTGTCCCTTACACCTAGGGGTACTAGTTGGCTTCCTACTGGTACCATCACCAGGCCACCTTATCATCATATCCTGCTTGGCTTTTCTTTAGTCTTCTTGTTTATTTATTTATTTTTTTGAGATGGAGTCTTGCTCTGTTGCCCCGGCTGGAGTGCAATGGGGGGATCTCGGCTCACTGCAACCTCCGCCTCCCGGGTTCAAGTGATTCTCCTGCCTCAGCCTCCCAAGTAGCTGGTATTACAGGCACATGCCACCACGCCCAGCTAATTTTTGTATTTTTAGTAGAGACGGGGTTTCACCATGTTGGTCAGGCTGGTCTCAAACTCCTGACCTCATGATCCACCCACCTCTGCTTCCCAAAGTGCTGGGATTACAGGCGTGAGCCACTGCACCCAGCCTTCTTTACTTTTCTTTTCATGTTTTTGTTTTTTTGAGACAGAGTCTCACTTTGTCGCCTAGGCGGGAGTACGGTGGTGCAATCTTGGCTCACTACACCTCCATCTGCCAGATTCAAGCAATTCTCCTGCCTCAGCCTCCTGAGTAGCTTGGGACCACAGGTGCCTGTCACCATGCTCAGCTAATTTCTGTATTTTTAGTAGAGGCGGGGTTTCGCCATGTTGGCCAGGATGGTCTTGAATTCCTGACCTTAAATGATCCACTCACCTCGGCCTCCCAAAGTGCCAGGATTACAGGCGTGAGCCACCGCACCCGGCATCTTCATGTTTTTTTGTTAGAGACAGGGTCTTATTCTGTTGCCCAGGCTGGAGTACAGTGGTGTGATCATAGCTCACTGCAGACTTGAAATGCTAGGATCAAGCAATCCTACTGCCTCAGCCTTCTGAATAGCTAGGCCTACAGGTGCACAACATTAGCCCAGCTAATTTTTTTTTTTTTAATTTCCTTGTAGAGACAGGGTCTCACTATATTGCCCAGGCTGGCCTCAAGCCACTACATCCAGCCCTTGGCTTTCAAACACCCAGGTAACCAATTCCCTGAATTAGTCCTCTTTGTTGAAAGGCCTAAAGTGATTTCTTCTTTTTCTCATTTAATTAATTTATTTGTTTATTTATTTTGGAGACAGAGTCTCGCTCTGTCAGCCAAGCTAGAGTGTAATCGTGATTTCGGCTCGCTGCAACCTCCGCCTCCCAGGTTCAAGCAATTCTCCTGTCTCAGCCTCCCATGTAACTGGGATTACAGGTGTGCACGCCCAAGCCCGGCTAAGTTTTGTATTTTCAGTAGAGACGGGGTTTTGCCATATTGGCCAGGCTGGTCTCAAACTCCTGGCCTGAAGTGATCCGCCCACCTCAGCTTCCCAAAATGCTGGGATTACAGGCGTGAGCCACCGCGCCTGGCTGTCCTTGTTGAATTTCAGTCATTTTACAGGTGAGGAAACAAAAGCTCAGAGAGGCTAAGTAATTTGCCCCATGTGAGCCACTGCACCCAGAGATGGCAGAGATGGCAGAGTCAGGATTTGAACCCAGGCAACCTGGCTGCAGCATCCATACCTGTCAAGGTGGGGTGGAAGTGGACAGGTGATTATCCTCACCGCTCTGGCCCCAAACTCCACCACCCTGACCGTCTCCATGCCTCCGGCCCCAGGTGTTCTCCCGGCCCGGCTGCTCAGCCACACGCCTCCGAAATCACCTCTGCTTTGGTCATTGCTCCTCTCTCTACATCCCTGGCTCGGACCCCACCCCACTAGTCCTGTGCAACAGCTGTATGCCTGCTCGCAAACATTCGGCACCTGTGGTCCTGTGGTGTCACACTGGCAGCTCAGCCTCCCGTCGACGGGTGAAGATAACCACCGTGCTGATCGAGGGGTGTCATTGCAGCCTGAAAGCATGAACTGAGCATCATGGATGGGTGCACGGAGACACGCACCTTGGAGAGATGAGGGGAGACGGACCAAGAAAGACGTGCACCTGGATGATGTACTCTGGGTCAAGAGACCAGGGATGCAGGGTTAGGCAGACAGGTCCCCAGCGTCCTCACCCTGCTCCCCAGACACTAGACACCATGCCCATCCTGGAGTTGCACCACTGATAGTCACAGCACACGCTGACTGACAACTCACTTTTTTTTTTTTTTTTTTTTTTTGAGACAGAGTCTCGCTCTGTCACCTAGGCTGGAGTGAAGTGGCTTGATCTCGGCTCACTGCAACCTCCGCCTCCTGGGTTCCAGCAATTCTCCAGCCTCAGCCTCCCACGTAGCTGGGATTAACAGGTGCTCACCATCACACCCGGCTAATTTTTGTATTTTTAGTAGAGATGGGATTTCCCCATGTTGGCCAGGCTGGTCTCAAACTCCTGACGTCAAGTGATTCGCCCCGCTTGGCCTCCCAAAGTGCTGGGATTACAGGCGGAAGCCACCACGCCCGGCCAACCACTGACTGTTTACCAGGCCCCATGCTAGGCATCTGACACGTACTAACTCTTGTAATCCTTACAGCAGCTCAATGGGATAGTGGCTAACATCACCCCATTTTACAGATGAGACAATCAAGGCCCTGAGTGGCGAAGCCACTCACCCAGAGTCACACCACAGTACAGAGTCACACCACAGTACAGAGTCACACCACAGTAAGTGGCACACAGTAAGCGGCACAGCCAGGATTCAAATCCACTCTGTTTTTTGTTTGTTTTTTTTTTTTTTTTTTTTTTTTTTTAGGACAGAGTCTCTCTCTGTCACCCAGGCTGGAGTGCAATGGTGTGATCTCGGCTCACTGCAACCTCCACTTCCGGGGCTCAAGCAATTCTCCTGCCTCAGCCTCCCAAGTAGCTGGGACTACAGGTACCCACCACCACACCCAGCTAATTTTTGTATTTTTAGTAGAGACAAAGTTTCACCATATTGACCTGGCTGGTCTTAAACTCCCGGCCTCAGGTGATCTGCCTGCCTCGGCCTCCCAAAGTGCTGGGATCAAATCCACTGTTAATCACTAGGCTGAACCATCATCTCTTATACAATGAGATCAAAGACACTCCCAGCTGCAGGGAGGGCAGATGGCCCCACCCAGACCAGGAGACACAGCGATGACCTTGTCCTCGGGACACCAAAGAAGAAAAACAACAACAACAAAAAAACCCAAACCAAAAATGCAAACCAAAGCAGGCAGGCAGACAGCTGCTGGGGGAAATCCTGGGGTCCTTGAGACAGAGGCAGGACCCTCGTGTTCCCAGCTGCCTCTTGCCTTGATAGTGGTTGCCGTACCCTTCTCAGACCCCCCACCTGAGTCTCCACACAGCCCCATGCCTGGCGTGGCATTCCACAGAAACCATAAAGGTTGGCTGAGTCCAGCTGTCCATATGTGCATCTGTTTGTTCCTCCAACTGGGGTTCCCTGTGAGTGGGTGGCCCCATGACAGGGTGTGGGCATCTGAGTGCTCCCTCCCCAGCTGGGGCTCAGGGTCTTCGGCGGGCGAGGGCAGCCTGGCTTTGGGCGGCTGGAACCAGGGCCCTGGCAGATGGGCCTGTCTGGCACAGACGCAGGGACATGTGGCGTTGTCAGTGTTGCCTCCAAATGCCCCCCGGAGCGTGGGGCGGGGAGCCGGCCGGGCCCTTCTCAGCCCTCTTCCTGCCTCAGGAAGGAAGGCCCCAGGTGAGGGGAGCAGGAGGGGACCCGAGGAAACAGATGGGCCAGTGGGGCGTGGGAGCCTGAGACCCCTGACCTCACAGGCCTCACGGAGAGATGGGAACAGGCCAGGCAGGCAGCTCCCAAGGCCCCTTGCTCGAAGGGCCCTGTAGGGGAGGGTCACGAAGGGCTCTAGGGGGGCTGCCCCCTCCCTGTTCCCTCCAGAGTTCTGTGCCAAACCCCAGGCAGTGTCCGAGTGGGCAGCTCAGCCCTGGCACCATGGGCAAACCCCCTCCAGTGGGCATGAGGCGTTTGCCTTCCCTCCCTCTGCTGTGCCCACCTCCTGCCAGCCAGGGGAGCCAGCTGGGAACCTTGGTGCCAGGGGAGCCCCCAGAGTCCCTGCCCCCTCCCGGGCAGTGCCAGCCGGCCCCCACCCCGCCCCCCAGGCCCAGTAATGGGTGGGTAATGAGTGCTGGGGGAGCGGGGGAGGGGCAGGGGATGCAGGTGCCACAGGCGCTGGCACGGGGGCTGCTAATCAGGTTTGCCAACGCCATCTGTCACCGCACGAGCATCTGGGGCTCAAGGTGACCCTGTCACCCTCAGTTACAATTATGAGTTTGGCATCTGTATTAAAGCCCGCCAGCCGGCCAGGCGGGGGAGGGCTGGGGTGGGCATGGGGTTGTGCGTTGAGCCCCATCCCTAGGGTCCCCTTCCCAGGGGCTGCGTGGCTGCCAAGGCGTGGAGCTTCTTAGGGGACTGTATCTGTGTGTGTGTGTGCACACCCATCCCAGTCTCTACAGTTCTCTAAGTGGGTCTGGAGGCAGGGCTGGAAATCATACGTTTGTGTGTGTCTCCGTGGCGGCCGTGTGTCTAGGAGTTTGGTGGGATGACTGGGGGCGGAGCTCTGAGATTTTGTGGGTGCACAGATGTTCATGCATCTGCATGCTGGGACAAGAATGTATGGAGGGAGGTGTGTCTGGTTGATGGTGTGTCTTTTTTCTTTTATTGTTAGTATTAATTATTATTATTTGAGTCAGGGTCTTGCCCTGTCACCCAGGCTGGAGTGCAGTGGAGTGATCATGGCCCGATCCCTGCAGCCTCAAACTCCTGGGCTCAAGTGATCCTCCCTCCTCAGCCTCCAGAGTAGCTGGGGCTACAGGTTCATGCCACCACACTCAGCTAATTTTATTTTTTTGTAGAGACAGGGTCTCACCATGTTGCCCAGGCTGGTCTCAAACTCCTGGGCTCAAGCCATCCTTCTGGTTTAGCCTCTCAAAGTGCTGGGATTATAGGCATGAGCCACCACACCCAGCCTGATGGTGTGTGAGCATGTGTGTGTGTGTGTGTGTGTAAATACATAGGGGTAGGTTGTGAGGGGGTATCAGCTGGGAGAGGCTATGTGTGGTACTGCTGAGCTCCTCAGCTATCCCTTTGTTTCTATCTTCACCAACTCCTGCTACCTGAATGTGATCAGGAGGGCTCTGAGGACGGCTTAAGAATCTGGATTTTGGCCAGGCGAGGAGTCTCACACCTGTAATCCCAGCACTTTGGGAGGCTGAGGCAGGTGGATTGATTGAGCTCACAAGTTCGCGACCACCCTGGCTAAAATGGCGAAACTATGTCTCCACAAAAATACATAAAAAATTAGCTGGGCTCCAGGCGCGGTGGCTCATGCCTGTAATCCCACCACTTTGGGAGGCTGAGGTGGGTGGATGACCTGAGGTCAGGAGTTCAAGACCAGCCTGGCCAACATGGCGAAACCCCGTCTCTACTAAAAATACAAAAATTAGCCAGGCGTGGTGGTGCATGCCCGTAATCCCAGCTACTTGGGAGGCTGAGACAAGAGAATCGCTTGAACCCAGGAGGTGGAGGTTGCAGTGAGCTTAGAGTGCAACACTGCACTCCAGCCTGGGTGACAGAGAGCAAGACTCCATCTCAAAAAAAAATTAGCGGCCGGGCGCAGTGGCTCAAGCCTGTAATCCCAGCACTTTGGGAGGCTGAGACGGGCGGATCACAAGGTCAGGAGATCAAGACCATCCTGGCTAACATGGTGAAACCTCGTCTCTACTACAAAATACAAAAAACTAGCCGGGCGACGTGGCGGGCGCCTGTAGTCCCAGCTACTCGGGAGGCTGAGGAAGGAGAATGGCGTAAACCCAGGAGGCGGAGCTTGCAGTGAGCTGAGATCCGGCCACTGCACTCCAGCCTGGGCGACAGAGCGAGACTCCGTCTCAAAAAAACAAAACAAAACAAACAAACAAACAAAAAATTAGCTGGGCGTGGTGGTGTGTACCTGGAACCCCAGCTACTCAGGAGGCTGAGGTGGGAGAATGGCTTCAGCGTGGGAGGCAGAGGTTGCAGTGAGCCACGGTTGCACCACTGTACACTCCAGCCTGCCTGGGTGATAGAGCCAGACCTTGTCTCAAAAAACAAAACAAAACAAAACAAAAAAAAAACTCTCAAAGGCTTTTTTAGCCCCTGGGAGGGGGCAGGGACTCTGGGGGCCTCCTGGCACCAAGGTTCCTAGCTGGCTCCCCTGGCTGGCAGGAGGTGGGCACAGAGCCTTTGGACTGTGCCGTTGGATTCTAAATTCTTGGAGCTAGATTCTGGGTCTGGTGGATGCTAGTTTTGAACAATAGGATCTAGATTTTTGGAATCTGAATCCTGGAGTATGGTTTCAGTGGCACCATCATAGTTCCCTGCAGCCTCAGACATGTGTCACTACGACCAGCTAATTTTTATTTTTTTATTATTATTATTTTTTGAGATGGAGTCTCGCTCTGTCGCCCAGGCTGGAGTGCAGTGACCAGATCTCAGCTCACTGCAAGCTCCACCTCCCGGGTTCACGCCATTCTCCTGCCTCAGCCTCCCAAGTAGCTGGGACTACAGGCGCCTGCCACCACGCCTGGCTAATTTTTTGTATTTTTAGTAGAGACGGGGTTTCACCGTGTTAGCCAGGATGGTCTCGATCTCCTGACCTCATGATCCGCCCACCTCGACCTCCCAAAGTGCTGGGTTTACAGGCTTGAGCCACCGCACCCGGCTTACGCCCAGCTAATTTTTAAGCTTTTTGTAGAGACAAAGTCTTGCTATGTTGCCCATGGTGTCCCAAACTCCTGGCATGAAGTGCTCCTCACACCTTGGCCTCCCAAAATGCTGAGATTATAGCTGTGGGCCACAGCGCCTGGCTGAGTTCTTGGATCTGGAGTGTAGATCATGGTATGATTGGAATCTTTTTTTTTTTTTTTGAGATGGAGTCTTGCTCTTTTGCCCAGGCTGGAGTGCAGTGGCGCGATCTCAGCTCACTGCAAGCTCCACCTCCCGGGTTCAAGCGATTCTCCTGCCTCAGCCTCCTGAGTAGCTAGGATTACAGGCGCCCACTACCACACCTGGCTAATTTTTATTTCTATTTTTATTTTTATTTTTTATTTATTTATTTTTTGAGACGGAGTCTCGCTCTGTCGCCCAGGCTGGAGTGCAGTGGCCGCATCTCAGCTCACTGCAAGCTCCGCCTCCCAGGTCTACGCCATTCTCCTGCCTCAGCCTCCCGAGTAGCTGGGACTACAGGCGCCCGCCACCTCACCCGGCTAGTTTTTTGTATTTTTTAGTAGAGACGGGGTTTCACCGTATTAGCCAGGCTGGTCTCGATCTGCTGACCTTGTGATCCACCCGTCTCGGCCTCCCAAAGTGCTGGGATTACAGGCTTGAGCCACCGTGCCCGGCCATAATTTTTATATTTTCAGTAGAGACGGGGTTTCACCATGTTGGTCAGGCTGGTCTCGAACTCCTGACCTCAAATGATCTGCCCGCCTTGGTCTCCCAAAGTGCTGGGATTACAGGCGGGAGCCACTATGCCCGGCCTGGTATGATTGGACTCTAGATGCTGATCCTGGGCCTTGGCATCTGGATTACCAGCTCTTAGTTCTTTATCTGTGTTCCTGCTTCTGGACTCCAAGTCTCTGCGCCTGTGTGCTCTGTGTCCCCTCTGTCCACAGCTTCAAGCTCAGCAACTGGGCAGCTGCCTGTCGTCCCTCATGGATGGGTGCAGAGAGTACCTATGGCCACCAGGGGACACCCTTGGCCTACATTTGGTCCAAGCTGCCCGACTGGAGGAGGAATCTGGGACCACTGTGGCCCAGTTGGACTCAACCCTTTCAGGGGGACCAGGGGCTGGACATCACTTCCCTCCCCTTCCATCCCACTGGGACCTGAAATCTGTCAGCCCCCACTGACTCAAACATGGAGAATTCGACTGAGCACCCCAACACCGTTCTGAACAGGACCGTGGGACAAGGTGCCTGCCCAGTGAGTAGGTCAAACCCAGGGTTGAAGGCACGCGTGTCCATGAGGGTGACAATGAGTGTCTGAAAACATGTGTCCAGGTGTGAAGGCGAGGGTGCACTGTTCATCAGAAGTGGCCACATACGATAGCATTGCTAAGAAGTGTGAGCCTAGGAGGCACGGTGGCTCAGGCCTGTTGTCCTGGCACATAAGAAAGTGAGGCCCAAGGCCGGGCACGGTGGCTCACGCCTGTAATCTCAGATCTTTGGGAGGCTAAGGCGGGCAGATCACAAGGTCAGAAGTTCGAGACCAGCCTGACCAACATGGTGAAACCCCGTCTCTACTAAAAATACAAAATTTAGCCTGTCGTGGTGGCGTGTGCCTGTAATCCCAGCTACTCGGGAGGCTGGGGTATGAGAATTGCTTGAACCCGGGAGGCAAAGGTTTCAGTGAGCCGAGATAGCGCCATTGCACTTCAGCCTGGGCAACAAGAGCAAGACTCTGTCTCAGAAAAAAAAAAAAAAAAGCGAAGCCAGGCGTTCGAGCCCTTATCTAAGTAACAACAACAAAAATGTCAACCTGTGTGTTGGATGGTGTGTGACCACCACTCACTGCATTCGCATGTCTGACAAGGTGCTCATGAGATAGTGCACCTACACGCTTGTGTCTGTAACTGGGAGATGTCACCAGGAGCCCCTGTATGAGTCTGTGTCATATTCATGTGTCTGCATCTATGATTGTGTCACTAGGCATCTATAGGTATCCATAGGTATGACTGTGACCATCTAGGGGAGGTGTCACTGGGTGACGGTGTACTGGAGTGTCAGAAACAGTGTCCTGGCTGGATGCGGTGGCTCACACCTATAATCCCAGCACTTTGGGAGGCTGAGGTGGGCGGATCACCTGAGGTTGGGAGTTTAAGACCAGCCTGGCCAACATGGTGAAACAGTGTCTCTACTAAAATTATAAAAATTAGCCAGGTGTGGTGGTGTGTGCCTGTAATCACAGCTACTAGGGAGGCTGAAGTGGGAGAATCGCTTGAACCTGGGAGGCAGAGGTTGCAGTGAGCTGAGATCATGCCATTGCACTCCAGCCTGGGTGACAGAGTGAGATTCTGTCTCAAAAAAAAAAAAAAAAAGAAAGAAGCAGTGTCCCAGCACTTTG
This sequence comes from Macaca nemestrina, assembly GCF_043159975.1. Taxonomy (NCBI): domain Eukaryota; kingdom Metazoa; phylum Chordata; class Mammalia; order Primates; family Cercopithecidae; genus Macaca; species Macaca nemestrina. Next base: position 12,270,974 of record NC_092144.1, read on the forward strand.
GGAGGCTGAGGTGGGAGGATCATTTGAGCCTAGGAGTTCGAGACTAGCCTGGGCAACATAGCAAGACCCTGTCTCTACAAACAATTTTAAAAATTAGCTGGGCATGGTGGAGTGCACCTGTAGTCTCAGCTACTCAGGAGGCTGAAGTGGGAGGATCACTTGAGCCCAGGAGTTGGAGGCTGCAGTGAGCTGTGATTGTGCCACTGCACTCCAGGCTGGGTGCCAGAGAAGGACTTTGTTTCAAAAATAAATAAATATGGCTGGACACGGTGGCTCATGCCTGTAATTCCAGCACTTTGGGAGGCTGAGATGGGCAGATCACCTGAGGTCAGGAGTTTGAGACCAGCCTGGCCAACATGGCAAAACCTGGTCTCTACCAAAAATACAACAATTAGCCAGGTGTTGTGGCGGGCACCTATAACTCCAGCTACTCGGGAGGCTGAGGCAGGACAATTGTTTGAACCCGGGAGGCAGAGGTTGCAGTGAGCCGAGATTGCGCCACTGCACTCCAACTTGGGCGACAGAGCAAGACTCCATCTCAAAATAAATAAATAAATAAATAAATAAAATTAAATAAAGAAGCACTGTTCCTGAAGGCTGAGCCTCTGTGTCACTGGTGTCTTATTAGTGGCTGTATGAAGGTGTGTAGGACAGAGGGTATGTTTTCTTTTTTTTTTTTTTTTTTTTTTTGAGACAGAGTCTTGCTCTGTCGCCCAGGCTGGGGTGCAGTGGCCGGATCTCAGCTCACTGCAAGCTCCGCCCCCCGGGTTCCCGCCATTCTCCTGCCTCAGCCTCCCGAGTAGCTGGGACTACAGGCGCCCGCCACCTCGCCCAGCTAGTTTTTTGTATTTTTTAGTAGAGACGGGGTTTCACCGTGTTAGCCAGGATGGTCTGGATCTCCTGACCTCGTGATCCGCCCGTCTCGGCCTCCCAAAGTGCTGGGATTACAGGCTTGAGCCACCGCGCCCGGCCAAGAGGGTATGTTTTCTGAGAGTATGAAACCAGGGTGAGTGGAAGGGGCAGGTGGGACCAGAGACTGTCAGAGCAGGGAGCTGGGCTTTTCTCCAAGTTTCTCTCCTTCATTCCCTCACATCTGGGTATGTCTCACCCTCCCTCTTGCTCTGTCTTTTTTCCTCCCTTGGGACAGGGTCTGGCTCTGTCACCCAGGCTAGAGTGCGGTGGTGTGTTCATGTCTCACTGCAGCCTCAAACTCCTGGGCTCAAGTGATCCTCCCACTTCAGCTGTAGCTGGGGCTACAGGTGCAGGCCACATGCTTGGCTAATTAAAAAAAAACTTTTTTTCTCCCTCTCCCTCTCCCTCTCCTTCTTTCTTCTTTCTTTCTTTCTGAGATAGCATCTCACTCTTGTTGCCCTGGCTGGAGTGCAATGGTGCAATCTTGGCTCACTGCAACTTCCAACTCCAGGTTCAAGCGATTCTCCTGCCTCAGTCTTCCGAGTAGCTGGAATTACAGGCGCATGCCACCACACCCGGCTAATGTTTTGTATTTTTAGTAGAGACAGGGTTTTGCCGTGTTGGCCAGGCTGGTCTTGAATGCCTGACCTCAAGTGATCCACCTGCCTTGACCTCCCAAAGTACTGGGATTACAGGCATGAGCCACTGTGCCCAGCCCTTAACATGTTTTTTATAGAGATGAGGTCTTACCATGTTGTCCAGGCTGGTCTCAAACTCCTAGGCTCAAGCATTCCACACATCTTGGCCTTTCAGAGTGCTGGGATTACAGGTGTGAGCCATCACACCCAGCCTCTATGTCTTTCTATGGCTGGGTATCCTCCCAACTCTCAGCACTTCTTATCTGGGGATCCCCATTCCCCTGACTTTTTTTTTTGTTTGTTTGTTTTTTGAGACGGAGTATTGCTCTGCCGCCCAGGCTGGGGTGCAGTGGCCGGATCTCAGCTCACTGCAAGCTCCGCCTCCCAGGTTTACGCCATTCTCCTGCCTCAGCCTCCCGAGTAGCTGAGACTACAGGCGCCCGCCACCTCACCCGGCTACTTTTTTTTGTATTTTTTAGTAGAGACGGGGTTTCACTGTGTTAGCCAGGATGGTCTCGATCTCCTGACCTCGTGATCCGCCCGTCTCGGCCTCCCAAAGTGCTGGGATTACAGGCTTGAGCCACCGCGCCCGGCCTTTTTTTTTTTTTTTTTTTTTGAGACAGGGTCTCACTCTGTCGCCCAGGCTGGAGTGCAGTGGTGTGATCTTGGCTCACTGCAACTTTGCCTCCCAGGCTCAAACGATTCTCCTGCCTCAGCCTCCCGAGTAGCTGGGATCACAGGTGTCCACTACTACTGCCTGGCTAATTATCGTATTTTTAGTAGAGACAGGGTTTCACCATGTTGGCGAGGCTACTCTTGAACTCCTGACCTCAAATGATCCACCTGCCTTGGCCTCCCAAAGTGCTGGGATTATAGGCATCAGCCACCGCACCCAATCCCCCATCCCCTGATTTCTCCCATTGCCAGGCACAGCACACTAGGCAAGGAGGGTCCAGGGGTATTGGCTAACTGGTCCTGTCCTGTCTGCCACCCAGCCTCTCCCATCTTGCTCCCGGGCTCTGCCTCTCCATGGTCTTCTCCCTCCCCCCATCCTTCCTCGTTGGTGTGTTTCTCTCCACCTTTCAGGTCTCTCCCATCTGTTTCTGCCTCTTGGATTCCCCATCTCTGTCTCTATTTCCCCACCATTTTTTTTTTTTTTTTTGAGACAGAGTCTCGCTCTGTCACCCAGGCTGGAGTGTAGTGGCGTGATCTCGGCTCACTGCAACCTCCATCTTCTGGGTTCAAATGATTCTCCGGCCTCAGCGTCATGAGTAGCTGGGATTACAGGCGCGTGCCATCACACCCATCTAATTTTTGTATTTTTAGTAGATACGGGGTTTCACCATATTGGTCAGGCTGGTCTTGAACTCCTGACCTTGTGATCCGCTTGCCTCAGTCTCCCAAAGTGTTGGGATTATAGGCGTGAGCCACTGCGCCTGGCCTTATTTCCCCTTTTGTGTCTAATTTCTCCCACTCTATCTCCTCTTGTCCATTCTTCCCAGCCCTAAATCTTGCCCTGTTTTGTTTTTTTTTTTGAGCCCGAGTCTCACTCTGTCGTCCAGGCTGGAGTGCAGTGGCACAATCTAGGCTCACTGCAAGCTCCGCCACCCGGGTTCATGCTATTCTCCTGCCTCAGCCTCCCGAGTAGCTGGGACTACAGACGCCCGCCACCCGGCTAATTTTTTGTATTTTTAGTAGAGATGGGGTTTCACTGTGTTAGCCAGGGTGGTCTCGATCTCCTGACCTCGTGATCCGACTGCCTCGGCCTCCCAAAGTGCTGGGATTACAGGAGTGAGCCACCGCGCCTGGCCAATCTTGTCCTGTTTATGTCTGTTTCCATCTCTCTCTTTTTCTCCCATTTTTTCCCTGTCTCTCTCATCTCCCTATCTCTCCTCCTTTTTTCTCGTTTATTTATTTATTTATTTTTTGAGCCGGAGTCTTGCTCTGTCACCCAGGCTGGAGTGCAATGGTGTCATCTCGGCTCACTGCAGCCTCCACCTCCCAGGTTCAAGCAATTCTCGTGCCCCAGCCTCCCGAGTACCTGGAATTACAGGCATGCACCACCACACCCGGCTAATTTTTGTGTTTTTAGTAGAGATGGGGGTTTCTCCATGTTGGCCAGCCTGGTCTCAAACTCCTGACTTCAAATGATCTGCCCACCTCGGCCTCCCAAAGTGCTGGGATTACAGGCGTGAGCCCCCATGCTCGGCCTCCTCTCTCCCTTTATCTTTGTCTCTTTCTGTCTTTTTTCTCTCCCAGTGTCTCCTTATCTGCCTCTCCCTGCCTAGTCTCCCTGTCTCTCTCCATCGCTCCGTCCCCGTATCTCTTCTCTCATCCTGTCTCTCCCATCTTTTTTCCCTCCATTTCTCTGTCTCTCAGTCTCTCCAGCTCTTCCCGTGTCTCTGTCTCTCCCCATCTCTGTCTCTCCCTACCCAGTCCCCATGTCTCTCCATCTCCCTGTCTCCTCATCTCTTCTGTCTCCCCATCTCTCTCATCTCTTTCTTTCTTTCCCTTCTTTCCTCTCTCTCTCTCTCTCTCTCTCTCTGCCGCAGTCTCACTCTGTCACCAGGCTGGAGTGTAGTGGGGCGATCTCGGCTCACTGCAACCTCTGCCTCCCGGGTTCAACCGATTCTCCTGCTTCAGCCTCCCGAATAGTTGGGACTACAGGCGCACACCACCACGCCCAGCTAATTTTTTCTATTTTAGTAGAGACAGGGTTTCATCATGTTGGGCAGGATGGTCTCGATCTCCTGACCTCGTGATCCGCCCGTCTCGCCCTCCTAAAGTGCTGGGATTACAGTGCGCCCGGCCTCTCTCATCTGTTTTCCCATCTCTCTGTCTCTCAATCTCTCCAGCTTTCTCCGGCTCTCCCAGTGTCTTTTCGTGTCTCCTCATCTCTGTCTCCTCATCAGGTCTCCCTCTCTCTCTGGTCTCTCTGTGTCTCTCATCTCTGGTCTCTCCCTGTCTCTCCTGTTTTTCTTCTCTCCCCATTTCTCTGTCTCTCCCCGTCCCGGTCTCCCCGTCTCTGTCGACCCGGGTGGGTCCGGGTGGGTCCAGGACGGCCCGGGCGCCGCGGCGAACAATGCCCCATTCACGCGGGCCGCCAGCGCCATGGCAACGCGCCCGCCCCGCCCTCCCTGCGCGCGGGCCGCGCGTGCCAAGAGGATGCCATGGTTACGTCAGGCGCGTGCCCGTCGCGCGCGCCGCCGTCCCGCGCGCTCTTGCAGGGAGGGGCCAGGCCAGCAGGGGGCGCGCGGCAGTAGCCTCTGCCCGGAGTCAGAAGGGGCGGTCCTCCCCGCTTCAAGGGGCCTTCAGCTGCTTAGTGCCTCAGTTTCCCCATCTGTAAAACGGGGGCGATGGGCAGAGCGATATCGGAGTGTGAAAGAGAAGGAGGAAGGAAGAAAGGGGAAGGAGAAGGCGGTGCTCCTTGGGGATGGTTGTGTGTCTGAGTTCGCATGAGTCAGTGGGTATATGTGTGTGCGAATTTGTGGGTCCATGTTTGTGCGCTTGTGTGGGTGTTTTATGAGAAGTTGAGAAGTGGTTGGTTGTAATTTGGGGGTGACTTGGGGGCCCATGTGTTTGGAAGTGTGTGTGTTTGTATTTTCATGCCTGTGTGTGATGATGTTAGCTGGTGTCATTTGTGTGTGACAGTGTGTCCGTGTGTTTGTGGTCCTGTGATTGTGCACCCCATGTTTGCCTGTCTGGTGTGTGTGTATAGTGGGTGTCTGTGGTTTGAGTGTGGTTCTGAGTTCGGGGAACTGTGTCCCATGTTTGCATGTCTGGGGCGTCTGTGTGTGTGTGTGGTGGGTGTCTGTAATTTGGGTATGGTTGTGACTTCATGTAACTGAGCCCCATGTTTGCATGTCTGGTGTGTGTGTGTGTGTGTGTGTGTATGATGGGTGTCTGTGGTTTGGGTGTGGTTGTATGGTTGTGAGTTCATGTGACTGTGTGTGCACCATGTTTGCATGTCTGGCGTGTGTGTGTGTGTGTTGTGGGTGTCTATGGTTTGGATATGGTGTGTGTGGCTGTGTTTGCATGCCTGGTGTGTGTGTGTGTATGAGTGTATGTGTGTCTGTGATGGTGGATGGGTGTGATTGTAAGTTTGTGTGAATGTTGTTTGCGTGTCAGGGGGTCTGTGTTCACAAACTCATGTGTGCTTCTGTGTGGAACTGGGTGTGAGTTCTGAGCACTTCGGGGACCTGGCCGAGTCTTCCTCCCACACCTGGGGGCCTCCTGGCATGGAAGGGGGTGACCAGCTGCCTGGGACCTCCGACTCCCCACAGGTTCAGGAGAGCCCCAGCTGATGAATATTCATGAGGTGGGGGGGCTGGCACCCACTGCCAACAGCTGCGCGTCCATTAGTCCCCCTCCCTGCTCTGCCTCTACTGACTGAAAAGGGGAGGGGGGTATCGGCGTGTGTCTGTCCCTGTTTCCAAGACTCGGGGGCGGGGGTGTCCTAGGGACAATCGTGGGGGCCCAGTCAGCATGCCTGGCTGCTTGTGTGGACGGCTAAGGGGCTGTCTCAATGTTGTGACAGGCACTGGGAGAGTGACTGTTGTGTGACAGGTTGTCCTTGTAATCGTGGTGAGGCTGTCACCCACGGTTGCATTGTAGCTCCTTGGTCCGGGGACTGTGGGTGTTGTGTGGCAGTGTGAGTGAGATGTGTACCTGTCACCTGCAACAGGGAGACTGTGAGTGTGTGCTATTAGAGTGACTGTGACCAGTGGTCTGTACCTACTGGCTGCCTGCTCTGTGACGCCGTGACAAGGGTGTGTTATTGTGCTATTGGAATAACTGGGTTGGGTCAAACCTTGATCAAGGGACAGCTGCAGTCTGCACCCTAGGGAGGCAGTGGTCAGTGCTGCTTTTCCTCCTTGTGACCGGGTGGGGCGGTGACTCCGTGTGGCCACGTGGCTAGCACAGCTGCAGCGACATGTGGACTGAGTATGTCAGTGTGCCTCTGCTGGCCAGTGTGACGTTAATGTGTTGTGAGGGTCAGAGTGTCGGGGTTCCTGTGAGGATGTATGAGACCGTGCAGCTGAGGTGTGTGTCACCAGAATTGTCAAGGGTGTGACCGTAGTTCTTCATGTGACAGAGTGGCCGAGGGTGTGATGGTGTTGCTGTGCAGGTGACACTGTGGCAGTGACAGCATGGATCTTTGTGTGGTTGAAGGTGTGACAGTGATTGTGTTTGATGATCTGAACCAAAGGGCTATGACTGTCGTACCCCCACTTTCAGGCTGCACAGGGAGCCGGGTGCTGGAGTGAGTGGGCTCCTAGCATGGGATTGGCAGCTGCCTCGCCAGGGGCCGCATGTCAGCCTGAGACAGGGACACCTGGAGATTCGACGCCAGCTGGGGCACAGAACCTCGTCCCTCCGTCTTCCCCTCCATAGGCTGGGTTTGGAGGAGTGGCCTCTAGATGCAGCTGGGACCAGCAGGGGCTGGGATGGGACGTGCTTCTCCAGTCTAGGGGACTCTGGCCTCTGGCTGGGTGGCCCTGGAGGCCCCAGGTTCCCAGCATACGTGGCTTGGCCAGGAACTCAGTGTAGCCGACTCACCCGCTCTGATACCCACACCCTGGGATGGCTGAGCATTGCTGGCGGCCCCAGCGGCAGTGCACAGAGGCTCCATTCAGGAGCCAGGGCCAGGTTTCCAGGGCGGGTGGGTCTCTGGCTGGCCCGTTGCAAATGAAATGTTTCCCCAACTCCTTCCCTTTCGTCTCCAGATGAGCGACAGCTACAGGAGGCCCTGCCCAGGCTGTGCTGCCTGGGCAAGGGTGAGTGTGTGTCTGTGTTTCCCTGTGTGTGTGCATGATCTAGATATCTTTGTGTGACTTTTGTTTCTTTTTTCTTTGTATTCAAGACGGAGTCTCACTCTATCACCCAGGCTGGAGTGCAGTGGTGCGATCTCGGCTCACTGCAACCTCCGCCTCCCGGGTTCAAGTGATTCTCCTGCCTCAGCCTCACGAGTAGCTGGGATTGCAGGTGTATGCCACCATGCCCTGCTAGCTTTTGTATTTTTAGTAGAGATGGGGTTTTGCCATGTTGGCTAGGCTGGTCTCAAACTCCTGACCTCAGGTTTTGGGAGGCCCGTCTCAGCCTCCCAAAGTGCTGGGATTACAGGCGTGAGCCACTGCGCCCGGCCTGTTTCTTTTTTTGAGATAGGGTCTCACTCTGTTGCCCAGGCTGGAATGCTCACTGCAGCCTCAACATCTTGGGCTCAAGTGACCCTCCCACCTGATTAGCTGGCACCACAGATGCACACTCCATGCCTGGAAAATTTATAAATTTTTTGTAGAGACAGAGTCTCGCTATGTTGCCCAGGCTGGTCTCAAACTCCTGGGCTCAAGCGATCCATCCGCCTGGGCCTCCCAAAGTGCTGGGATTATAGGCGTGAGCCACCATGCCTGGCCTTTGAGTGACGTTTTGTGTGCTACATCTGTGGATGATTTTGAGAACATCAACGTGTGTGACCCATTGGGTACGTGCAGTCCTGTGTGAGATTTTTGTGAACCTGTGTGACTTAGGGTGGCCTGTGTGTACCTGTGGAACTGGGCTCAGCGTGAGATTCTGGGAGTCCGTGTGACTGTGTGTGTCTGTGTGTGTCTTTGCAATTTGGTGTATTATCTGGGTCTCTATGGGGATCTGTGTGATGGTGAAGGTCTTTGTGTGTATGACCTGGCTGTCACTCTGTGGGTGGCTATGGGAAGGTCTGTGTGGGATTATTGGCGTGACTGTGTGTGTTTGTATGTCTGTGTGATATTCTAGAAGGGTGTGTGACAGTATCTGGGTGACCCTGTGTCTGTGTGTCGTTGTGGATTTTATCTGTGGGTACAGAGGAGGAGAGGAAAAGAGGGGAGGGGAGAGGGAAGGAGAAGGGTTTGTATTTCTGTGTGTCTGAGTGTGCCTGTGTATGTTTGGGTGCCCCTCAGTGAGTGTGATAGAGTCTGGTGCCTGCATCCACGTGTGTGGTGTGGTTGTGGGTGCCCCTCGAGGTATGCTTTAGGAGCAACGACCTGTAACTCCCCAGACTGAGTCCCTAAGAGGGGCTTCTAGATCACCCTGGAAGGTGGACAGTGAGTTCAAGGCTAGGACCCCAGGCCCAGGGCACAGATCAAGCCTACCATGCTAAGTATGGGGGCATCAGGCCCTCTTGGTGGGAGTGGGGATCCAGGTCCTACTGGGGGTGCCTAGAGCACCCTTTTCTCCCAGCTTGGCAGCGCTCATGGCCTGGCTCCCTGCCTATGCCACATGCCAGATGTTTGCCCACCTCGCCCAAGAGCCCTGCTCAGTTGCCAAGCAGCCCTGGAGCCTCACGTTGCCCGGCCCCACCTTCTGTGCCCTGGAATGTGGCTGCCAGAGCCCAGATGTTTCAGCCCTTCCCCCACCCCCACCCACACTGCCCGCAGCATCCTGGCCAGGTAGTGCCATGGGCCTGACTCCCGCTTCCTGCTCCTCCTCCTCCCCCAACACACCTGCATGGTAGGAACACGCCTGCTGCCAGCCACAGCCAGGTGGGCAGCCCGGCAGGGAGGAATGTGGGGGATTCCAGCTGTGGCACGCCAGCTGTGCCCAGCCCCCTGGCAGCACCCTCCTCCCGTGAGATTTCTTGAAGGCCAGGTGTACCGTAATACTTGGGCTCTGGGGAGGGGGGATGGGGAGGGGCAGCGCTGCGCTGCCCTCTCTGGCAGTCCCTCTGCCTTCCCATAAATTCTTCCCATTTGCAGTTGTGGAGGGGAGCAGAGCGAGGGAGTGTGTGTGTGTGTGTGTGTGGGTGCAGGAGGTTGCTGTCAGTGTAGAGGAGGGGTGCTGAGTGTGGGGAAAGAACTCTGAATGAGGATGTGTGTGTAAATGTGAGAGTGTCTTGTCTGTGTGAGTGTGGATGTGGTGTGAGAGTTGTTTTTGAATACAAGGAAGACAGAGTGTGGCGTGTACATGGGAGGGTGTTATGGGAGGAGTATGTGTGTACAAATGGAAGTGTGTGTGTTAAGTGTGTGTTTTTGTGTGAATGGAGGGATAAGTTGTGTGTGTGAATGAATAAGGAAATAGGTGTTTTGGCGTGATATTGAGTGTGATAGAGTCTGTGACTGTGTGTGTGAAGGATGTGTGTGTGCGCACCTTTGGAAGGCTGGTGTCCTGTGTGTATGAATGGAAGGACAAGTTTGTGTGTGTGAAGGATGAGTGTTGTGTGGGTGTGAATGAAGGGTCTGTTGTGTGTGTAAAAATGAAGGAGAGATGGCCGGACGCGGTGGCTCATGCCTGTAATCCTAGTACTTTGGGAGGCTGAGGCGGGCGGATCACAAGGTCAGGAGATCGAGACCATCCTGGCTAACATGGTGAAACCCTGTCTCTACTAAAAATACAAAAACAAAATTAGCTGGGCGTGGTGGTGGGCACCTGTAGTCCCAGCTGCTTGGGAGGCTGAGGCTGGAGAATGGCGTGAACCCAGGAGGCAGAGCTTGCACTAAGCAGAGAGCGCACCACCACACTCCAGCCTGGGTGACAGAGCAAGACTCCGTCTCAAAAAAAAGAAAGAAAAAAAAAAGGCCGGGCACGGTAGCTCACGCCTGTAATCCCAGCACTTTGGGAGGCTGAGGCGGGCGGATCACGAGGTAAGTAGATTGAGACCATCCTGTCTAACATAGTGAAACCCTGTCTCGGTCCGGGCGCGGTGGCTCACGCCTGTAATCCTAGCACTTTGGGAGGCCCAGGTGGACAGATCACCTGAGGCTGGGAGCGAGACCAGCCTGACCAATATGGAGAAACCCTGTCGCTACTAAAAATACAAAATTAGCCGGGTATGGTGGTGCATCCCTGTAATCTCAGCTACTTGAAAGGCTGAGGCAGGAGAATCGCTTGAACCCAGGAGGCGGAGGTTGCGGTGAGCAGAGATCGTGCCATTGCACTCCAGCCTGGGCAACAACAGTGAAACTCTCTCAAAAAAAAAAAAAAAAAAGAAACCCTGTCTCTACTAAAAATAAAAAAAATCAGCCAGGTGTGGTGACACACACCTGTAGTCCCAGCTACTCAGGAGGGTGAGACAGGAGAATAACTTGAACCCAGGAGGCGGAACTTGCAGTGAGCCAAGATCGCACCACTGCACTCCAGCTTGGGTGACAGAGTGAGACTCAGTCTCAAAAAAAAAAAAGTAGGAGAGATATGTGTGTGGATGAAGGCTGGGTGTTGTGTATGTGTAGATGAAGGCTGGGTGTTGTGTGTGTACGTATGGAAGGCTGGGGGTGTGTGTGTGTGCATATGGAAGACTGAGTGTCGTGTGCATATGGAAGACTGCGTGTCATGTGTGCGTATGGAAGGCTGGGTGTCGTGTGTGTGTGTGTGGAAGGCTGGGTGTTGTATGTGTGCGTGTGGAAGGCTGAGTGTTGTATGTGTGCGTGATGAAGGATGGGTGTTGTGTGTGTGCGTGAGGAAGGATGGGTGTTGTGTGTGTGCGTGATGAAGGATGGGTGTTGTGTGTGTGCGTGAAGGATGGGTGTTGTGTGTGTGTGTATGGAAGGATGGGTGTTGTGTGTGTGCGTGATGAAGGATGGGTGTTGTGTGTGTGCATATGAAAGGATGGGCATTGTGTACGCGTATGGAAGGCTGGGTGTTGTGTGTGTGCTTATGGAAGGCTGGATGTTGTGTGTGTGGATGAAGGATGGGTGTTGTGCATGTGTGTCAGTGAAGGCTGAGTGTGTGCATGTGTGTCAATGAAGGATGGATGTTGTGTGTGTGAATGAAGGATGGGTGTTGTGCATGCGTGTCAGTGAAGGATGAATGTTGTGCGTGTGGATGAAGGATGAGTGTTGTGTATGTGAATTAAGGATAGGTGTTGTATGTGTGAACAAAGGATGGGTGCTGTGTGTGTGGATGAAGGCTGGGTGTTATTTGTGTGGGTGAAGGATAGGCATCGTGTGTGTGGATGAAGTATGAGTGTTTTGTGTGTGTGGATGAAGGCTGGGTGTTGTGTGTGTGTGAATGAAGGATGGGCGTTTTGTGTGTGGGTATGGAAGACTGAGTGTTGTGTGTGTGGATGAAGGATGGGCGTTGTGTGTGGAGGCATGGAAGACTGGATGTGTGTGTGGATGAAGACTGGGTGTTGTGTGTGTGAATGAAGGATAGGCGCTTTGTGTGTGGATGAAGGATGGGCATTGTGTGTGGGGGTAAGGAAGGCTGGGTGTTGTGTGTGTGGATAAAGGCTGGGTGTTGTGTGTGTGGATGAAGGATGGGTGTTGTGTGTGTATGAAGAATGGGTGTTGTAGGTGTGTGTATGAAGGATGGGTGTTGTGTGTGTGTGGATGAAGGATGGGTGTTGTGTGTGTGTGTATGGAAGGCTGGGTGTTGTGTGTGTGTGTGGAAGGACGGGTGTTGTGTGTATATGAAGTATGGGTGTTGTGTGTCGGGGTATGGAAGCCTGGATGTGTGTGTGGATGAAGGCTGGGTGTTGTGTGTGTGAATGAAGGATAGGCGCTTTGTGTGTGGATGAAGGATGGGCATTGTGTGTGTGGATGAAGGCTGGGTGTTGTGCGTGTGGATGAAGGCTGGGTGTTGTGCGTGTGGATGAAGGCTGGGTGTTGTGCGTGTGGATGAAGGCTATGAAGGCTGGGTGTTGTGTGTGTGGATGAAGGCTGGGTGTTGTGTGTGTGGATGAAGGCTGGGTGTTGTGTGTGTGGATGAAGGCTATGAAGGCTGGGTGTTGTGCGTGTGGATGAAGGCTATGAAGGCTGGGTGTTGTGCGTGTGGATGAAGGCTATGAAGGCTGGGTGTTGTGTGTGTGGATGAAGGCTGGGTGTTGTGCGTGTGGATGAAGGCTGGGTGTTGTGTGTGTGGATGAAGGCTATGAAGGCTGGGTGTTGTGCGTGTGGATGAAGGCTGGGTGTTGTGCGTGTGGATGAAGGATGGGCATGGTGTGTGCAGTGGGGCTGGGTTGGTGATTCAAGCAGAGCCTAGGTCTGGGCCAGGTGCAAGGACCAGAAAGGCCATGAGGAACCATCAGCCCAGGAGCCTGGGACCTGGGGGCTGGTGGTCAGGGCTGGAGCACAGGCTGAAAGGTGGGGTAGGACAGCTGGAGTTGGGGATTTCTGAGCCATGTGCCCCCTCACAGCCATTTGCAGGGAGTGGGCAGGGTCTGCCTGGCTCTCAAGATCCTCCAAGCCCCCAGCTCCGTGAAGGGTCTCACACCTCCCCCGGCCCTTTCCCACAGTTTCCCTCTCAATCCCCCCACAGACCCACACTAATCTGCTGTCCCCTTCACCCAGGCCCCCCAGATCCCCCAGACATTGCCTCTGCTCCTTTCTACAGCCATCCAAGCCCCCGCCCCGCCTCCATCCCCCATCACTCCCGGAAAGCCCACATGTCCCAACTCCTTCTCCCAGACATCCCAGCCTCTCTAGGGCCCCTCAAAGGTCCCCCAGACCCTTTTCCGTTCATTCCCTCTGCCTCTTCCAGCTCCCCTACCCTCCCTACCCCTGGACCCCCATTCTGTCTTCTACCCCTTTCCAGAACCATCCATTCAGGGGCCCAGCCCCCTTGATCCCCAAATCCCTTCCTGGCCCTTCCCCCAGCCCCTTACCGCTCCCAGCCCCCCATGGGGCCCCGCCCCTTCCCCTCTGCACCCCTGCTCCGCTTCCAACCCCTCCCCCGTCCGCACCTCAGAGCCCCCTTCTCCGCCCGCCCTCGGAGCCCCCTCCCCCTTCTGGGGCAGCGGTGGTGTGGAGGCAGGCAGCCGCAGCCGTCCTGAAACTTTAAACGGTGTTAAAAGTTTCTGTTTACGAGAAACCCTTGAATTTTTAAGGACGTATCGATTCCCTGCTCCACAGCCTTGCCTTGGTGGCGGCGTGGCGGCCTCAGGCACAGTGGGGAGGCCCAGACCGGTGGGAGCCCAGGGTCCTAGGCCCCCAAGCACGGAATAACAGACACACACATACCCAGACACACCCTTGGGCACACAGGGACACGATTCCTGATACACACACATACACACACACACAGCTGGTCACACACAGACATGGCCTGACACCGACATACACATACACCAGTCACACACACTGACACGGCCGGACACAGAGACTCACATCTCTGACACAGGTTTACACCGACCCCCCTCCCTGACACCCACACACCCACCCACACTCCTAGTTACACACACTGATACGGTCTCACAAAGACACACACATTGACATGGCCTGAGACCCACACACCCCCACACATAGTTAAACGCTTTGACATGGCCTGATTCACACACACACACGGACATGGTCTGACGCAGACACACAACAGACCACCCCTCCCTGACAAATGAACACACACAACTAATCACACACACCAACATGGCCTGACACAGACTCACATCTCTGACACAGGTTCACAGAGAGTCCCCCTTCCCTGACACACATACATACACACACCTAGTCACATACACTAACATGGCCTCACATACACACACACATATGACCTGACACACAGAGACACACATATCTGGACATACAGAGACCTCTTCCCTCATACACAGACACACACACCGACATGGCCTCGCTCGCTCTCACACACAGACACATACACAAGCATGGCTACACACACACTCTCTGGCATGGCCTGACACACAGGCTCACATCCTTGACACACAGAGCCCCCACGTCCTGACAGCCCTGATCCCTGACACTCCTGAGCACCTCTGTACACATCCTGGAACACAAAGATCCTCATCACTGCCCTAGACCCACACAGCAAAACATACACCTAGTGACACCCATTGCCACTTTCTGCCCCACAGACCCTGATCACAAACAGGGCTGGCTATGCCCACTGGGCTCTTGCAAGCAGGTCCCAGACCCACTGGGACCCTTGCACAATCACTCATGTGATCACACTCCAAGACACACACACACAGTGACCCATATACACTGACACTGCACTGTCACTCAGGCTGGAGTGCAGCGGCGCGATCATGGCTCACTGCAACCTCCGCTCCCTGGGCTCAAGCCATCCTCCCACCTCAGCTTTTGGAGTAGCGGAGACCACAGGCATGCACCACCACGCCTGGGTTTTTTTTTTTTTTTTTTTTGTATTTTAGTAGAGATGGAATCTCATCATGTTGCCCAGGCTGGTCTCGAACTCCTGACCTCAAGCAATCTGCTGTTTTAGACTCCCAAAGTGCTGGGATTATAGGCATGAGCTACCTCATCCAGCCTACACTGACGCTTTTTAATAAAAGCTGGCAACATATGGGGCTGGCACATACAGTCATCCAGGCACCCTGTCACCAGCGCGTTCCATGAGACCCAGACCCAGACCCTCATTGCCTGACCTCTATACCTGATAGCTGCTGGGATGTCAGCCCAGAGGCTATGGTGTTTGTTTTCTTTTTCTTTCTTTCTTTTTTTTTTTTTTTTTTTTGAGACAGAGTCTCACTCTGTCGCCCAGGCTGGAATGCAGTGGCTTGATCTCGGCTCACCACAAGCTCCGCCTCCCGGGTTCACGCCATTCTCCTGCCTCAGCCTCTCAAGTAGCTGGGACTACAGGCGCCCACCACCACGCCTGGCTAATTTTTTTTTTTTTTTTTTTTGAGATGGAGTCTCGCTCTGCCGCCCAGGCTGGAGTGCAGTGGCCGGATCTCTGCTCACTGCAAGCTCCGCCTCTCGGGTTTACGCCATTCTCCTGCTCCCGAGTAGCTGGGACTACAGGCACCGCCACCTCGCCCGGCTAGTTTTTTGTATTTTTTAGTAGAGACGGGGTTTCACGGGGTTAGCCAGGATGGTCTCGATCTCCTGACCTCGTGATCCGCCCGTCTCGGCCTCCCAAAGTGCTGGGATTACAGGCTTGAGCCACCGCGCCCGGCTTTTTTTTTTTTTTTTTGAGACGGAGTCTCGCTCTGTCGCCCAGGCTGGAGTGCAGTGGCCGGATCTCAGCTCACTGCAAGCTCCGCCTCCCGGGTTCCCGCCATTCTCCTGCCTCAGCCTCCCGAGTAGCTGGGACTACAGGCGCCCGCCACCTCGCCCGGCTAGTTTTTTGTATTTTTTAGTAGAGACGGGGTTTCACCGTGTTAGCCAGGATGGTCTCGATCTCCTGACCTCGTGATCCGCCTGTCTCGGCCTCCCAAAGTGCTGGGATTACAGGCTTGAGCCACCGCGCCCGGCCCTTTTTTTTTTTTTTTTTTTTATGAGATGGAGCCTCGCTCTGTTGCTCAGTCTGGAGTGCAGTGGTTCGATCTTGGCTCACCACAACCTCTGCCTCCTGGGTTCAAGCAATTCTGCCTCAGCCTCCTCAGTTTCTGGGATTATAGGCGCCTGCTAACACACCGAGCTAATTTTTATATTTTCAGTAGAGATGGGCATTCACCATGTTGGTCAGTCTGGTCTTGAACTCCTGACCTCAGGTGATCTGCCTGCCTTGGCCTCCCAAGGTGCTGGGATTATAGGCGTGAGCCACCGCGCCTGGCCATGGTGTTTGTTTTCTTCCCCCACCATGTCTCCAGTGTTTGGTATAGGGCCAGGCAGGCACCTTCTCTGCCTCACAACACCCCAAGTACAAAGTCAGACCCAGTCTCTGCTGCACAACACACAGATCCACACAAAAAAGATTCTTGCTTTGTTTTTTTAAATTTTTATTATTTATTTACAGACAGAGTGTCACTCTGTCGCCAGGCTGGAGTGCAGTGATGTGGTCTCGGCTCACTGCAGCTTCCGCCTCCCGGGTTCAAGCAATTCTCTGGCCTCAGCCTCCCGAGTAGCTGGGACTACAGGTGCACGCCACCACACCCAGCTAATCTTTGTATTTTTAGTAGAGATGGGGTTTCACCATGTTGGCCATGATGGTCTCGATCTCTTGACCTCGTGATCTGCCTGCCTTGGCCTCCCAAAGTGCTGTGATTACAGGTGTGAGTCACCACGCCTGGCGTTTTTTTCTTTTCTTTTTTTTTTTTTTGAGACAGAGTCTTGCTCTGTTGCCCATGCTGGAGTGCAGTGGTATGGTCTTGGTTTACTGCAGCCTCTGCCTCCTGGGTTCAAGCGATTCTCCTGCCTCAGCCTCCCTAGTAGCTGGGATTACAGGTACCTGCCACTACGCCTGGCTAAGTTTTGTATTTTTAGTAGAGACGGGGTTTCACCACGTTGGCCAGGCTGGTCTCAAACTCCTGACCTCAGGTGATCCACCCACTTTGGCCTCCCAAATTGCTGAGATTATAGGTATGAGCCACTGTACCCGGCCAGACTCTTGGCACCTATCATGACCTGCATTTCTTTGGTGTCCCCAGAAGACACCAGAGCCATCTAGACACCCACAGACACACTGCCTGCCACACAGCCTAATACAGTATTGTGACCAGGAGCATATCATTTCTGGGACGTGTACACATACGTGCACATGCACACTTTTGTGCCTGCTTGCAAGAGCTCAATGGGCACAGCCAACCCTGTGTGCATGTGCACCCCCCACCCTGGGCACTGACACCCCCTTTAACAGACAATGCATAGCTGAGAATTGCCACAGCTTTTTGGCCCAAGAGAGCAAGAAGGTGCTGGTTGCTCCTGGCAGCAGGCAGGTGTTCTGTCTCAGCAGGAGCTGCCTGGGGGCTGTAGTCACTGCCTCCCCACCCACCCTGGGGGTTACCAGAGGGCTTCCTCTCCTCTTGCTCGAGGGTCCCCAGCACTACCTCTTCCCCTAGGCCTTTACATTCTGAAAATGAGGAGTCAGGGCCTGCAAGAGGGGCTGGAACCTCACCAAAGTGTATGTGTGTACATGTACGGAGGCCCTCATGCCCAATTCTGTCCCTGACAGCTGAGCTGTGGGTCTCCTGCTGTATTTGCCTATGTCGATGATCAGGGCCACATTATAAGTGTGTGTGTATGTGGCATGTGAGGGACATGGGTGTATGTGTGTGATCCCTGTGTGTATGGCTAGATGATTCTCCCAGGGGGGTTGTCAGCCGCTTGGGCATCAGACAGTTGGTCAGTGTGTCCAAGGCCTGTGGGTACATCTGGGCAACCCAGTATGGTGTGTGTGTCTGTGTGTTGTGTTGTGACAGCCAGTGTTGCTTTGTATCTGTGACACTGTGTATCTCTTTGTATCGGCATCCTTTGCATTCACTGCCAGGTGTTTGATGGTGTGTGTTTATGTGACATTGTGTATCTTCCCTTCATTAGTGTCATTCTTATTTATTTTTTTTCAGACAGGGTCTTGCTCTGTTACCCAGGCTGGAGTGCAATGGCATGATCATGACTCACTGCACCCTTGGCCTCCCTGGGCTCAAGGGATCCCCTGACTTCAGCCTCCTAAGTAGCTGGGACCACAGGCATCCACCACCACACCCAGCTAATTTTTGTATTTTTGGTAGAGAGGGGTTTTGCCATGTTGCCCAGGCTGGTCTTGAACTCCTGAGCTCAAGCAATCTGCTGGCCTCGGCCTCCCAATCATCAGTGTCATTCTGTACATTGGGGTGTATTGCCACAATTGCCAATGTGTTCTGGCACTGCGATGTGTGTGTGTTGTGTATGTGTCTGCGTGTAGGAATTGTGTGTCTGGAAGGTATTGGCGTGTGGCTGTGTGATCTTGCATGTGTCTGTGTTCTGCAGGAACATGCGTCAGTGTGTGTACATCAGTGTGTATCTCTATGTGTCATGCACTGGTGGGTCTTCGTGCATATCAGTGTGTGTCTATGTGACGCCTGCGTTGGTATATGTCTATATGCGGTTCCTTGTTGTGTGCCTGGATACCATGGTGGGATGGTACATGTCAGAGCGTGGGTCGTGGGTGTTTTCCCAGACTGGCGAGTGTGTTAGTGCCTGTGTGTAGGGGTTGTGTGTCCGTGCCTTGTGTGCATTGGTGTCCGAGCGTGCTTTGTTGTTCCAATGCGGAACGTGTGGCCAGGCGTTCTGGACGTGACATGTGTGGCGGGGTCCGAGTCCCGCTGTGTGTCAGCGTGTGTCTGCGCTGGAACGCGGGCCAGCACGTGTCGGGGCGGCCGCGTCGGTGTGCGCCCCCGCGCGCGTGTGCGTGTGTTCGTGTGTGTGTGTGCATGTGTGTGCGTGTGTGTGTGCGCCGGCCGCCGCTCCCCCGCCCTGCCCGCCCCTCCCCGCGCCCCTCCTCCCGCCCGCGCCGCCCGCCCGCTCCCTCTCCCCGGAGTGCGCCGCTTCCAAACTTTGTCTAAACTTTCACTTTCACAGCGCGGCGGCTGCGGCGGCGGCGGCGGGCGAGGGTGACCGGCCGAGCGGCGGCGGCATGGAGTAGACGCGCGGCGGCAGCGGCGGCGGCGGCGGACGCGAGAGGCAGCGGCGAGCGCGGCGGCGGCGGCGGCAGCGGCGGCCCCGGAGCCGGCGGGGCCGAGCCTGCGAGCGGCGAGCGCGGAGCGGCGCCGGGCCGAGCGCGGGGCCGCGGGCCGGGCGGGCGCAGCGCGGCGGAGGCCGGAGGAGCCGAGCCGGAGCCCGAGCCGGAGTGCGGCCGCCGCCTGCCGGGCCTCCCCTCCCCTCGCCGCGGCCGGCCGCCGCGCTCCCGCCCGGGCGCCCAGCTATGTACTCCCCGTACTGCCTCACCCAGGTACCGGCCGCCGCCCCCGCGCGACCGGGGGAGGGGAGCGGGCGCGGGAGGCCGGCCGGCGGCGCGGGCGGGCGGAGGGGACGCGCGGCGGCCGGGAAGGCGGGGGCCGAGAGCCCGCGGGCCGCCGAGGGGTGCAGGCTGTGCCGCGGTGAGCCCGGGCACGCGTGCGGGCGTCACCGTGCGCGTGCGACCCTGGCCACCGGGCGGACTCCATTTGGGGGCTCCGGGGGTGGCCAGCTGCGTCGTGGCGCTGCCCTTGGAGCGCAGGCGGGAGTGCGTGTACGTGTGTGTGTGTGTGTATGTGTGTGTGTGTGTGTATGTGTGTGTGCGCGCTCGACTAGGGTGCGATGGGCAGCGGGACTCTGGCCGACCTGTGGGCTACTGTAGGCGCACCCGGGCAGCGTGGCCGCTGGCAGTGTTTGCGGGGGTGACAGAGTGGCAAGAGGGTGGTCCCGAGGGCGCAGAGGGGACATTGGGTCCCGCGACGCTTCCTGGGGCGGGCGCCTCGGTTCCCGAGGGTGGCAGTGGCCGGCGTGCGTGGCGGCGGCCCTTGCGTGCGGCCGGGGTGCCTGGGGCGGGCCGAGCGGCCCGGGCGTCTCCCCAAAGTCTTTGTTCAGGCCTCACATGGGAGCGGGGCTAAGAAAATGGCGGGGCTCCCAAATTTCGGAGGGGCAGGGGAGGGGAGAGAGGGGCGGGCGCGCTGCCAGCGGTGGCCGCGCCTCTCCGACCCTGGACGTCGCAGCCTCAGCCCCCCCACCCCCAAACTTTCCTCGGCGCAAACTTTCTGGCCCTAGCGACCCGCGCTGCTGCGGAGTGGACCCGGCAGGCCTGGGGAATCCCGTCCCGTCGCCTGGAGGCGGGAGGGGCGGGAGGCAGCCGTGGACACAGCCGCCAGTGCTGCGGCCACACCGTCGGGTCAGCCTCTGGCACAACAGCGCCGACCTTGGCGCGTTGCTAGAGCGCGTCCCGCCTGCAGCGAAGTTCCCTGAGCGGCGCACGGCGGTGGCAAAAGCTTGGAGGATGCCTGTCGGGCCACCCAACTCTCCCCGGGCTGTGGCCTGAGGCTGTAAGAGGGCGCAGGAGCTGCCCAGAGTTCCACAGTGGCCCTGACAGCATTGCCTGCAGGGCCAGGCCACAGCTGGTAACAGTCTCTGAAGAGGGGACATCTGAGGCTGTTTAGCCCTGCTGCCAGCCAGGCCTGCATGTGGGGGTTCTCTAGGCCAGGCCCTAATTGTCCCCTCTGCCCAGCCTGATCCCTGTCAGCTATGTGCCAAGTGTGTCCACAGCTTACAGTGGCAATCCACGTGGGTATGGCTGCTACTTTGGGTCGTGCCGCGAGTGTGCAGTGGTGTCAAGGGGCGAGGGGTTTGTCGGGGTGCATGTCATTTGTGGCCACACCATGCTCCTGTATGCACAAGTGCAAGTGTATGTGAGTGTGAATCAATCTAGAGTCTGTGTGTGGCCCCTGTGGGCCGGCCATGGGCAGGCCTGCGTGGCATGGCCGTGTATGGCCCAGGGAGCGGGTTTTCCTGTAGAAAGCAGGCCGAAGTATGTGTTGGCGAGGGCGCACGGGCATGCATACATGTTGCAGTGTGCGTGCACCCTGAGCACCATGGCAGTGTGGGGAACCCCTACATCTGCACCTCCAGTTCCATGGCCACTCTATGTTGGGCGCCCCTCACAACAACTGCCTACCCAGCGGTGTCTGAGCTGTGCCTTTTTGCTGTTACGCTTGGCTGGGCTGTGTGGTCGATGTTTGGGGCCTAGTGGGACCAAGACCCCACACTCAAGCAGCCCCTTGCCCACCAGGCTGCCAGCTCGGCCTTCCATGCCAAGCACACCAGACATCTGAGCCTGCTCCCCCGTGGCTTGGGTGAGACACCCGCCCCTCAGATTTCACAGCACCCTGGGAGAGAAAATGCCCGCAGATCCACCAGTGACACGGCTAGGAAGGGGCTGGGGCGGCTGCTAGACCCAGGGCAATGGCGGGTGCTTGGCTATGTGTGACTGAAGGCGCAGGTTGCGACAGCTCCAGTGTGCCAGGATGGCTGGAGAGGGGAGTGGGCATGGTGTCACCAGGCTGCCAGCCCTTCATGGTGGGCAGGGAAACCCTTCAGCTCTGGGCAGGTGGCTGCTGTCGGCTGGTCAGTGGGGTCTGGCCTGCCCCTCCCTAACAATCACATCTCTGTTTTTACAAATCTTTCTGCTTCCATAGTTTGCCCTGCTGGTCTGTTTTTCTGACAACCTCTTTCGTTCGCTGTCTTTTTCTCGGTCTCTGTTTTTATCGGTCTCTGGCGTACTCTGCCCTTTTCCATCTCTCTTTCTCCATCTCTGTCCTTTTGTATATCTCTGACTATCTCTGTCTCTGACTCCAGTTTTGGCCCCATCTCTGCTCCCCCCTCCACTGGCGTCTCGGACTCTCTCTCTCTGTCTCTCTGGCCTGCCTCTCTCTCTTTCCCTCTCTCTCTCTCCCTTTTCTTTTTTTCAAACCAGAATTGGCTTCGATTTTAAAGTCAATAAATGATTGAGCAGGAACGAGCTTGGAGCAGCGGGGCCCTGGCGGGGAAAGGTACTGTGGGCGAGGGGGAAGGGCGGGGGGGGAAAATCTCCTTCTAGAAAAAGCATCGAAATTCAGGGCGGCCGGGCGGGGCGGTTGCTGGAGCTGCTGGAGTCCATTGCAGCCACGGGCCTGAGTCTCAGGCAGAGAGAGGGGTGGGAGGTGGATGGATGGACCCCCTTCCCCATCCCGACCCTGCCAAGAAACAGAGACACAACCAGGATGTGAACTCATGTACACCACCATCACCGCCAAGATGGAGATGTAAGCGTCCTGTTCACACCAATGTCCAGACACACGACCACTGATGAGCCTACAGACCTATGGACACAGGAAACCGAGGACTTGTGTTCACACTGTCACACACACCCATTAACACACATGCACCTCTTGAAACGGGACACATGTATTGGTGTAGGCTTAGAGACCCAGCAGTACCTCTTTGATGCACGTACGGACACAGGAAACTGTGGACTTGTGTTCACAACCACCCCCAGCGCACACATAAACACAAACCCCTCGAGATGACACAGATAGCGAAGAAGGCACATGGAGACCACGACACCTCCCAGACTCATGGAGCCCTCATCACACGCTTGGATACAGGCAGACACAAATGTGTGTTCGCCCCCACACATGCTCACATGGACCCAAGGATGGACAGGCGGACGGATGGCTACACATCTTTATACAGAGACACAATGCAGTTGGCTCACCTAGGTGTGTACAGAAATACCTTTTTTTTTGAGATGGAGTCTTGCTCTGTTGCCCAGGCTGGAGTGCAGTGGCATAATCTTGGCTTACTGTAACCTCCGCCTTCCTGGTTCAAGCAATTCTCTGCCTCAGCTTCCTGAGTAGCTGGGATTACAGGTGCCCACCACCACACCCGGGTAATTTGTGTATTTTTCAGTGGAGATGGGGGTTTCACCATCTTGGCCAGGCTGGTCTTGAACTCCTGACCTCATGATCCACCCACCTTGGCCTCCCAAAGTGCTGGGATTACAGGCATGAACCACTGCACCCGGCCACAAATACCTTTTCAAACACACACATACACACACACACACACACACACACACCCCCAATGTGTGCTTCCCCCTCCTTGCCACAAGAATACATAGGCAAACATGCCAACATTTGCTGACACACACAAAGACATACATGGGCGCACACACGGATACACCCACTCTCAGACACGCAGCGACCTACGCCCATTTTCCTGGCCACACAAGCAGCCGAAGTTCCTGTACTTTTGTATCTGCATAGCTCCCCCGACACTCCTTCCATGGGAGGGGGATGGCTGGGGCTTCCCTGATGCCCCCTTCCCTCAGCTTTCTCTCTCGGTCACTCTGGCACCCCTCTGTCCCTGCAAAGCTATCGCTCTCTGTCCCTGCTCCGGCCTGGTGCCCTGTTTTCATGGCACTTGGCATTTTCTCTCCGGCTCTGGCCCTGCCCGATTCATGCCCACTGCTGGGGTGGGTGGTGTGCCCAGGTGTGGGCCGGGATGGGGTAGCTCATGAGATGAGCTGGGGCTCCGTGAGATGTTTCAATGCTCTGCCGAGCTCAGAGCCGACGGCTCTGCCGGGAACAGGGTGCTCCAGTCTCCCTAGGGCCTGGAATGTCTTTTTTTATTTTTTTTTGAGACGGAGTCTCGCTCTGTCGCCCAGGCTGGAGTGCAGTGGCTGGATCTTGGCTCACTGTAAGCTCCGCCTCCCGGGTTTACGCCATTCTCCTGCCTCAGCCTCCCGTGTAGCTGGGACTACAGGCGCCCGCCACCTCGCCCGGCTAGTTTTTTGTATTTTTTAGTAGAGACGGGGTTTCACTGTGTTAGCCAGGATGGTCTTGATCTCCTGACCTCGTGATCCGCCCGTCTCGGCCTCCCAAAGTGCTGGGATTACAGGCTTGAGCCACCGCGCCCGGCCAGGCCTGGAATGTCTTGTATAGCCTTGAGAGCTCCTAGACGGAGGCTGCGGGAGCAGAGTCAAGGGCTAGGCTTTGCCATCAGACAGAAATGGGTTTGAGCTCCAGGTCCACATCTTCTAATCTTGCGACCTGAAGCACAGGATTCTCCTGGCCTGTAAAATGGGCGAAAACCAGTGTCTATCTCTTGGGCTGTACTTAGGCTCAGTGTGGTGCCTGAGTGTGTGCTCCAGAAATGGTAATTGTTGCCAGTTGTTGGTTGTCAACCTCCCAGACCTCCCAGCTGAGAGAGGGATGCCTCTGAAGGGTAGAAGACAGGGTCGAGCATCTCCCAACCATAGACATCCAAGTGGACTTCCTGGAGGAGGAGGAGGCAAGAAGAAAGTTTGGAAGGATGGGAGACTGCACATGGCCCAGCTCTTTTACCTTTGGATGGGGACCTGTAGGCCAAGCAGAAGGTGGCAGGACTTCAAGATAGGGGAGAGATGGTGGGGGAGGGTGGGGGGCAGGATGGGAGATACGAGGCCTCCACTGTTTCATGAGGACCAGATGCCCTGGTTGGGGGCCCTGAGTCCTGGTATAAGAGTATGTGTGCATGCGTTCATTCAAATATACGTGGGACAAAGAGACCTGGTGCATCTAGATGATGACTTCAGGGATGTCCCCAAGCTCCAGAACTGTTTCTGAGTCTGCACCTGGGCATTGTCACCTGGACCCGTCATGGAGACAGGACACACGTGCAGGATCCTATGTGGGCAATGTGGGCACTTGGCTGGATCAGGGCGCATTGCGGGTGGGAGCAATGCTGGGCGTTTGGCCGTGGCGCCGTGGCTGCGGGCAAAATGCCCCCGTGGTCGGTGTCTTGACTGCTGGCCTCCCCATCTAACCCACAGGGAGCCTGGCCTTTTAAATCTGCTCAGATATTGTCTCCCTCACCCTCATGAAGCTGGAATCTGGGGACTTGCTGGACCAGAGAGGTAGGGGAGGCTGGGCATTTTCTCCAACGAGGTGCTGAGGATGGGCCTTGTGTCCCCTCCCTCCCAGCTGGGGCGGAGGAAAGGAGGGGGGTGTCTTCATCTTCCTGCCCCCAAAGCCCTGGATGTGGGGGTGAGTGGGCCAGGGGGACAGCTGTGAGCCACTATCTGGGTTCTCCCAGATCGGCGTGCGTGTTAATCGGCATGTCAGGCCTCAGAGCCACCATTTTCCCGCAGATGTCTGTGTGGCAGTGTGTGCCTGCCCGGGTCCCTCTCCATGCCTCTCCGTGGGTGCTACCTGCATGTGACTCCACGGATCATCGCACACCCTGTCTCTTGTGTATTCGGTAGCGGGGGGTCGGGAAGCATGCCACCATGCGTGTCGGTGTGCCGGATGTAGTCTTTGTGTCACGGTGGCGCTGCGCGCGTCAACGGGTATCGGTGTACCGGTCGCCATCTTTGTATCTGCGCTTTGTATCTGGGGTGACAGTGTCCCAGCGACATGCGTCACATCTACAGCAGTGTTTTTCTGGGTGTCTGTGCGTCACGGCAAAGAGTGTATCCGTGTGTCTCACACACATGTTGGCCTGTCCGTGTCAACTTGTGTCCACATACGTGTCAACCCACGTGTCTCCGGTGTCACCACCCTCATATCACTGGGCCTCCTAGGCTTGTCCCTGGGACGATCACTGTGGGTCTCACCCCATGGGCACCTCTCCCGGGCATTCCCTTGGCCTCTGAGCACCATGCAAGATGCCTGCTATGGCGGCTGGGCAAGCGGCTGGGAGCAGGCTGGCCGCTCAGTCCCTTCCCATGAGGTCGTGCGGCCGCGGTGGCCTTGCTGGGGGCCCCGCCCGTGCCCCTGGCCTGGCGTGGACAGAAGCCTGTTGTGCGGCGGCGAGGTGCGGGCGTGTGTTCGGGCCGCCCACAGGCCTCCCTCTGTCTGCCCGGCGCACATTGATCTTGGCTTCTGCCTGTGTCCGTTCTAGCCTGGCCAGCTGGGTGTCCGGCTGTCTCCGTGGGCCTGAGCCCACTATCCTCGCTGCCCCCACAGCCAGGCAGGCCCTGGGCCCCACACCCCTGGGCCAGCCGCCATCCCTCCGAGGCTCTGAGGGCGCGGATTTGGAAACTGAGGTCCCCCCTTCTTTCCCCCTTTCTCTCTCTCTCTTTCCTCCCTCTCTCCTCCCCTCCTCCCCTCCTCCCGCTCCCTCTCTCCCTCTCTCTCTCCTCCTGCCAAACGCGTCTTGGCTCCGTCTGAATATCTCTCCTCCTCGATTTTTGGCTCCAGCTCTGGGCGCGTTCACTAAAGGAAGAAGGGCTAGCTCCCCAACCCCCCCTTCCTCACAGCCTCCCCCCTCCCGAGGAGCCCCTCTGAGGGCGGGAGTGGCCTCGTGCAGGGGCCTGGGCCCCCTGAGTGGGCTTGGCCAGGGGGGCACAGGCCTGGTGGGTGAGGGAGCAGGGTGGACAGGGCCTGGCAGCCGGAGGGAGGCAATGGGCAGGGTGACTGAGCTGCCCAGCGGGGCGGGCGGGCAGGGAGGGGTCGGGGGCACGGAGCTGGGGTGTCTGGCTTCTGGTGGGGCTGGCAGGCCTCTGTGAGGCGCAGCTGTGCCCAGAACTCCAAGTTGCGTTTGCCACCACTACCGATGTGGCTGCGCCAGCCAGGGAGGGGAGGCGGGTAGCGGGCACTGCGGCGCTCTGCAGCCAATCGGAAGCCGGGGTTGCACTGGGGAGCTCTCCCACCCTGGGCCCCACCCTGAGGGGAGCCGGGGGTAGTGGCCAGCAGCAGGCAGGGGGCAGTACCCACCACCGTCGCCAAGGACCCTGCCCCCTCAGCTGAAGCTCAGTGCCAGCCTTCCTGGCACAGATCGGGCAAGAGCGGGGATCTGTCTGTCCCCACCTGAATCTGTGTGAGCCAGGCTGGAGGAAGGGACAGCATGGAGGTGCACCCGACCCCCCTGGGCCTTTTAGTCCAAGGCAGGCAGGAGCTAGGGATGGGGGCCAAATTATCCAGGTGGTTCCGTCCAAATATCGGCTTCGGTCGAATCATCTCGGGTAGGGGGGGGTTTATTCTGGGTCCATCTCGCACAAAGTCACACACTCTCGCTGGCACTTGCGGGCACAAAGAATCACGCTAACACACACTGGCATGCTGCACCTCCCTCAATCAAACAGACACAGGCGTCCCCATGCAAAGAAGCTTGCCCTCACTCACAGACACTTAGAGGCACCTGGCCACACCCGAACACATCAATGCGGCATTACACACGCAGGGACGTGCACGTGGGTGCAGACACATGGGACACGCGCAATCACACGATCACATGCCGTGAAGCACACAGCACAGACACAGGCTCTGCCACCGTAAAACGCTCAGACCCACAGGCATAGCTAGAAACACACAGCACACGCACTCATAATGTCAGGCGCCGATACACCCGCACACACCACCAAGCACACAGGTACGCGCACATGCATGCAATAACACGCTCTCAGACACACAAACATCCCACACACTCCCTAACCCAGTGTCACCAGGAGTGATTTTGCCCATTGGGAAATGTCTGGAAACATTTTTTTTTTTTTTTTTTTTGTTGAGACGGAGTCTCGCTCTGTCACCCAGGCTGGAGTACAGTGGCCGGATCTCAGCTCACTGCAAGCTCTGTCTCCCAGGTTTATGCCATTCTCCTGCCTCAGCCTCCCGAGTAGTTGGGACTACAGGCGCCCGCCACCTCGCCCGGCTAGTTTTTTTTGTATTTTTAGTAGAGACGGGGTTTCACCGTGTTAGCCCAGGATGGTCTCGATCTCCTGACCGCCCGTCTCGGCCTCCCAAAGTGCTGGAATTATAGGCTTGAGCCACCGCTCCCAGCCACATTTTTTTTTTTTTAAGAGACAGACTCTCATTTGCAGCCCAGGCTGGAGCACAGTGGTGCAATCTCGGCTCACTGCAGCCCTGACCTCCTAAGCTCAAGTGATCTACCCATCTCAGCCTCCTGAGTAGCAGGGACTACAGGTGCATGTCACCACACCTGGTTAATTTTTAAATTTTTTGTAGAGACAGTCTTGTTATGTTGCCCAGGCTGGTCTTGAACTTCTGGGCTCAAGCAGTTCTGCTTCACCCTTGCAAGTAGCTGGGACTACAGGTGAGCACCACCATACCCAGCTAATTTTTTAATTTGTAGTAAAGATGAGGTCTGGCTATGTTTTCCAGGCTGGCTTTGAATTCCTGGGCTCAGGTGATCCTCCTGCCTCGGCCTCCTAAGGTGCTGGGAGCCATGAGCCACCATGCCCGGCCTGGAATCATTTTTGGTTGTCACACTTGTGGAGGGGGTGCTATTGGCATTTAGTGAGTGGAGACCCGGGACGCTGCTCAGTCCCCTACAATGGAACCTCCCAACCCTTGCCGACCACAAGGAACGACCCAGCCCCAAATGTCAGTAGTGCCAAGGCTGGAAACCCTGCCATGAGTCCCCAGATACACAGTAACACACACAGGCACAGCTAACCCTTGACACCCATTACACATGCACCCACATACACAGTCACACCCAAACAAGAAGCCAGCTGACGCAGTGTCACACACACACACTCTCCCTCACCAGGACACAGGCATTGTCGCATATATGCCCCTTTCCCCTGCCAAACCTAGGCACAATCGGCATGGCATGTACACAGTCTGGCGTTACCCCAGCACACAGGGACGAGAGTCACACTCCCACACACATTCGCACCTGGGCCACACCTGGCAGTGGTTGGAAATGGTGCCTGAGATGAGACCTGCCCTGGTGGCACCTCCCCTCTGTTTGTCAGCCACAACCAGCTGTCTTTGCGCAGCAGCTACAGCCACCCTGACTTCTCAGGGTAGAACTGGGAGCCCCAAATCCCTGCCCTGGTTTGTAGAAGCCTGGGGCAAGACAAAGCCTGGAAAACCATATGCCCACCCCTACCCAGGATACCTGCAGTCTTCTAGACTCAGTGGCCGAGGGCTCCACCCTCACCTCCTTGCTCCTGGCAGCTACCGAGAGAAGGGACGGGGACAAAGCTAAGTTCTTTTTTTTTTTTTTTTTTTTTTTTTAAGACAGAGTCTCACTTTGTTGCCCAGGCTTGAATACAGTGGTGCAATCTCGGCTCACTGCAACATTGGCCTCCCGGGCTCAAGCAATTCTCGTGCCTCAGCCTCCCAAGTAGCTGGGATTACAGACGTGCACTATCATGCCTGGCTAATTTTTGTATTTTTAATAGAGACAGGGTTTCTCCGTGTTGGCCAGGCTGGTCTCAAACTCCTGGCCTCAAATGATCCGCCTGCCTCGGCCTCCCAAAGTGCTAGGATTACAGGCATGAGCCACTGTGCCCGGCCAACAAAGCTAAGTTCTGAGACTCCTGTCCTCCGTGGGGCTGTCTTACTAATCCTTTGGCCTTTGACTCCCCAGTTCTGACCCCAGAGAAAGACAGAAGAGATAGCGGTCGGCAGAATGGTAGAAGATAGGATAATAGCAAAATAAATGTTTGTCCTAAGATCGTAGCAACGGCCGGGCGCGGTGGCTCAAGCCTGTAATCCCAGCACTTTGGGAGGCCGAGACGGGCGGATCACAAGGTCAGGAGATCGAGACCATCCTGGCTGACACTGTGAAACCCCGTCTCTACTAAAAACTACAAAAAACTAGCCGGGCGAGGTGGCGGGCGCCTGTAGTCCCAGCTACTCGGGAGGCTGAGGCAGGAGAATGGCGTGAACCCGGGAGGCGGAGCTTGCAGTGAGCTGAGATCCGGCCACTGCACTCCAGCCTGGGTGGCAGAGCGAGACTCCGTCTCAAAAAAAAAAAAAAAAAAAAAAGATCGTAGCAACAACTAATGTGAACTGTGTGCTTGCTGCGTGGCGCCCTTGCTAAGTGCCTTCCCAGCTTGTCTTCTCGAATCCTGTGTTCAGCAGGTACTGTTATTAGGAGAGTGGGGCCTGCAGAGCCACCTTCCTGGGTTTGACTCCTGGCTCTACCACTCACTAGCTGTGTAACTTCGGGCAAGTTGCTTAACCTCTCTGGGTCTCAATTTCTGTATCTAGAAAGCAGGGTTGTGGTAAGGATCTGAAGAGTTGGCTCACAGCACACGCTTTAAAACTGTGCTTGATGTGAAAAAACTGCTCTGAACTTATGGATGAAAAACGGAGACTCAGAGTAGAGGTATCCAGTGCTAGGGTCCAGGGCAGGGAGCTCCTTCTCCAAGATCGTCATCACCCTAAATCCTGCTGATGCAACAGAATTGCGGCTTGTTCTCTGGCCTTTCCCAAATTTCAGAATGGACCTGCACACCCCCACACCCCCATTTGAAACATGCCCCAGTGGTTGACCCTTGAACCTTTCTTACCACTCTGACCTTCAGATCTTCTTCCATCCAGGGCTCAGAATAAAGGTGGATGGTGGTCTCATCCGCTCTGCACCCCTGCTGGCCAGGCTTGCCCTCACCCCCGCAGGTCCAAACGTCCTCTCCCACACCTTACTGGGCACCCAGCCGGAGCCCAAATGCTGGGGGTGCAGCCGGGGGCCTGTGCATTCCTTCGACAAATATTTACCAAGCACCTCCTGGGTGCCAGGCTCTGTTTTAGGCCCCGGGGGCTCGGCAGGGAGCAAAATCTGCAAAGGTGCCAGCCCCAGTGGGAGGGCAGACTGTGAACCTGATAAACAAGGGAGTGTCCAGTCCTTGAGACAGCGCTAGGTGCTGTGGGGAGAACAGAGCCGGCTGGGCCCTCAGGAGTGCTGGGCAGCTGTGGTTTTAGCAGAGGTGGGCAGGGAGGCCTCATGGTGAGATGCTGATTTTGAACGCTGCCTTGCTATAGCTTAAGTGCAGCCCGCCAGGCCCCTTTCTCTCTCCAAGGGGCAGACTGGAGGTCAAGGATGTGTGGCTCAGCATGGCATGCCCATCATTTGCCCAGACCATGTTGCCTGTCGTTTCTTCAATCTGAGCTCATCTATTATCCATATTTGTGGATATGCCATACGGTGCCCGCCCAAAACCTGGGGACAAGATGGCCGAGGCCTTTCCTGTACAGAAACTGGGGCTTGATGGGCACTGGGTATTCGCAACCCTGCTGCTCTGAGCTGGGGGATGGGGCGGGGGCAGCTGGTGGCCCAGAGTGGCACTTCCACCTGGGCCCCTCAATTTAGCTCCCCCGGGGCGGGCTGGGTTTATTTTTACCCCAGCCTGTCACCCTGGCAGTACCAGGCTGCGCCATCTTTGCAGGGTCTTGGGGATCTGCCCACAGCTTGGGGGTATCTGGCTTTGTCTGTTGGGTTCCCCAACTCCCACCAGGACCCCAGACTCTCTCCACCCCCAAAGCTCCAGGCTTGAGAGCTCTGGGCTGAGGCCCGGCGGGGTCGGCACTGCAGGCTGGCAACCACCATGCCCAGCCTGGTGGCATTTGGTTTGGCGCCCTGCCTGCCTGCCACCCCCACCCCATGCCCGGGCAGAGCCGAGCGGCTGCTGCTGCCAGTCTCCATTTCGAAGCTTGGGGTGGGGGTGGGGAAGTGCTGGGTGCCTCCGGGCCCCTGCTTGTCCTGTGCCACCTGGGGATCATCCCCCATGCCTGTTCCCTGGAAGGGCCGGGCTGCCTCTTCCGCTGCCCCTTTGCAGCCTGGAGCTCAGCAAGGATGCCCGCCTGGCTTCCATCTTCCCCGTTTGCTCCCTCCCTTCCTCCCTCTCTCGCCTGCTCGCCTGTAATGGCTCACCATTTTTGGCATCTCTTCCCCCTCCCCCTCCCATAGGCGCCAACCTCACTTCCAAACCCGCCGCCATCGTTGGCTCTCCGGCCTTCTCTGCCGCCTGGGGCTGGGACCCAGGAATGGGAATTTGGGGGTGGGGGCCGGGCATGTGGACATCAGGGGCTTTCTGCGTGCTCGTGTGTATGTCTGGGGTTGGGGGGCACATGTTCTAAGCCAGCTCGCTCCATCCACCCCTTCATTTAGTCTCAAAATTGCAGAGCAGGACTGCAGCAAAAGTGGGGACCCTCCCATTTCTGATTGCCCCGCACCTGGTATTGGCATCCGGGCCACCAGGGGGCCAGGGTGGGCATCTCTGCCCAAGCCCAGGCCCTGGCATGGCAATGGCAAGGCTTCATCTGTAGTGTACCCCAACCTCTCCCCTTTCCTAAGTTCTCTCCAAGGTTCTAAGATTCCTGCTTCTACTCCCCAGAGCTGGGGTGGGGGAACCAAGCCCTCACCTTGGGTACTTGTGTCCCCAGATGGGGTAAGGGACTTCGGAGGAACCGGTTTATTGCCCTCCCCCCCACCCCACACCCGCTGCCCGCGCCTCTCTCGGCACTAAACAAAGTTTGCTAAGTAACTTCAAATGTTATTTGAGGACGGCCTGGCCTCAACCCAAGGCGGCCCTGTGGAAACTTGTTTTTCGCTGCCGAGACTGCAAGTATCAAAGACACACTTTCGGAGGGGGGGGTGCTCCAATACCGCTCCCCACTCTGTGGCAGGGGCTGGCCCTGAACGGACACACAGACGCACAGAGCAGACACACATAGGCCTGTGCCTACAGAGAGATGCAGACACCATCCTGTGGCCTAAACACCAGGGACAGCTACAGGACAGCCCTGGAGCATGGCACACATAACATACAACACACACACATGTTGACATGCTAAGGAGGTAGGAGGGGGTGACAAGGCACTACCCCCAAGCCCATGGAGTCCTGTGATTCTTCCAGCTGGTGGGGTTTTGCCATGTTGGGAAAAACGTACGGCTCCGATCCTTGGGGTCCTGTATTCTCATGATTCCAGGGCTTGACGGGGTGCTGGGATGAGGCCCCCCAGCTTAGTTTCCCCATCTGCAGAGGGCCACTATGGACTTTTCTTTTCTTTTTTTTTTTTTTTTGAGACGGAGTCTCGCTTTGTTGCCCAGGCTGGAGTGCAGTGGCCGGATCTCAGCTCACTGCAAGCTCCACCTCCCGGGTTTACGCCATTCTCCTGCCTCAGCCTCCCGAGTAGCTGGGACTACAGGCGCCCGCCACCTCACCCGGCTATTTTTTTGTATTTTTTAGTAGAGACGGGGTTTCACTGTGTTCGCCAGGATGGTCTCGATCTCCTGACTTCATGATCCGCCCGTTTCGGCCTCCCAAAGTGCTGGGATTACAGGCTTGAGCCACTGCGCCTGGCCCACTATGGACTTTTCAGCCGAGTCTGGGTTTTTTCATCCCTCTGACAGGGCTGCATCCCTAAAGGTGAGTCCCTAAAAGTAGGCTCTGAGCACAGGGCCTGGTATACAAGCAGTGCTCCAGTGTCGTCAGGCATTTCTGCCAGTCCTGACCCCATAAACCTGGTGTGTTTTCCTCTTGATTGGTGGCCCTGACTGCAAGCAGCTTGGTATTCTCCGGGTCCCGGGAGGAGCCCATGCTGACGTTACTCGCTTGTTCCAATTTTCCCGTCTCTCTGATTTTCTC
Organism: Macaca nemestrina; assembly: GCF_043159975.1. NCBI lineage: Eukaryota > Metazoa > Chordata > Mammalia > Primates > Cercopithecidae > Macaca > Macaca nemestrina. Next base: position 12,303,931 of record NC_092144.1, read on the forward strand.
ACTTTGTTCCTCCCTTTCTCTCCTAGCTTTTCTTTTCTTTTTTTTTTTTTTTTTGAGATGGAGTCTCGCTGTGTGGCCCGGGCTGGAGTGCAGTGGCCGGATCTCAGCTCACTGCAAGCTCCGCCTCCCGGGTTCACGCCATTCTCCTGCCTCAGCCTCCCGAGTAGCTGGGATTATAGGCGCCGCCACCTCGCCCGGCTAATTTTTTTGTATTTTTAGTAGTGACGGGGTTTCACCGTGTTCGCCACGATGGTCTCGATCTCCTGACCTCGTGATCCGCCCGTCTCGGCCTCCCAAAGTGCTGGGATTACAGGCTTGAGCCACCGCGCCCGGCTCTCTCCTAGCTTTTCTTGATCTTTCCCCAAGTCCCTCTTCTTCTTTCTCCAGGTCTCTGCTGGCCCTGCCCAGGCCTGGAGCTCAGGGAAAACGTGGGAAACAGGCACAGGGTACACATCCCTCACTGAAGCCAGCCAGGCCTGCAGTCCTCCGCGCTCTGAGCCCTCTGATTACCCTCCTGGGCCCCCCCAAACCCCAGCAAGAAGCTGGAGGCTGAGCACTTGAGCTGACACAATAGGTGAAGGAGAGACTCTGTCACAGGGTCCTCTGAGACCTGTCACCTCCAAGGTTTGCAGACAGGTGTAGTCCCACTGAATGTGATGGAAGAGCCAAGGCCCAGGAGGAAACTGGAGTGAGTTCCTCCTGCAGTTCCAGAGAGCCTCCCTATCCTTGCTGTGGCCAGGTCCTCAAGGAGGTAGATTTGCGGGGGTCTCCCAGTCCCAGTCCCACACACCGCCTCATCCCCACTCACAGTCAACGCCCGCAACACCCCGCCACCCGCAGTCTGTCGCGCAGTGACAGCCTGTCACAAGCACTGCCGCACACCGGCACAATCTGTCGTCCACGCACAGTCTCACACACAACCTGTCACACACACGCACACACACACACACAGCGGCACAGTCGCACACACAGCCAGCCTCACGCGATCACACCAAGCGTCACAGCTTGTCACAGCCATAGATTCCTCACAATAAAAATAACAGCTACCGACTCCAGAGCAATTATGCCTGGGCAGCGGGTGGGTGGGGGGGAAGGCGGGCGGGCATACGTGACCTCCTGTGACCCTCCCAAGACGAGGCAGGTATGAGTAACCTGTTTTACAGATGAGGAAACAGAGGCCACAAGGTCAAGTGCCAAGGTCATGGGGCTAGAAGCAGGGTGGTGGGGATTACCCAGCCAGATTCCCAGGAGTGAGCAAAACTTAAACAGGTTCACTCCAGCTTTTCAACCCCCTCCTGGCCACCTGAGGCTCCTTCTTCTGGCCTTCCCATGGGAATTCCCTTCCTATTCCCTGGTTCTAAGAAGCCCAGAGCAAGAAACAGGAGGAAGAGGCTTACTGGTTTCCCGCTTAAGGGTGTTCAAAACCGTCTGCCTTTGGCTGGGAAAACTGGGCCACGCCCTCCCCACCAAATGCTACTTGGCTTCAAGCGGGGTACTGATGGACACTGAGAAACCGCTGGCCAGCGTGGGGGCTATCAGAGGGGCAACTACAAGTACAGTGGCACTAGGCTTGAGTGTCTGATGTGTGAGTGGCCATGTAGAGGACTGGAGTTGGTCCACAGTGGTGGCAGCTTGTGGTCCCTTAGGGGATTTGGTGGGTAGAATCGGGCAGAGGGTCTTCAAAGGCAGAGAAGTCTCAGGACTTCAAACCAACATCCTGACCCTGTCCACACAGGTGGACTGACCCACTTTGGGCCCGGGGGGCCTCCAGGAGCCCCCCTGGCCCAGGCAGGCCCCAGCCTCCACCGCCCCTGGGGCCCTCCGCGGTCCAGGGCGCTTCCTCCTCTGCAACCCACTTTTCCCTTGCTTTCCCCTTCTTTGTTCTGCCCCCGCCTGCTCCTGGGGCTTCCCCCATTGGAGTTGCCTCGGCCAAAACCAACAGGGCTCCAAAGACATCCCGCCTTGGCCTGCCGGGCGGCCGGCCCTGCCCCATGGCCCGCTCAGGGGCCAGATCCGGGCTCGACTGGGTCCAGACGGCAGCCCCCGCGCACGTGGCTACTCCCAAGGCATGCGAGAGCGCTCACACACCCCCCTGCCCTGCCCTGCTCTGAAGGGCACCTAGGCGTGCTCATGCATATCCCTGTTTGACACCCCAGCCCGGCACTCGGACATGTGCACACACATAAGCATGCTGTCATACAGTTGCTCCCACCGGGGTCCGCAGCAGGCCCTTGCCCGGTGTCCCCAATCAGGAGCTAAGGCACCGAAAGCTTATGTGCTCACCTAGGCCTGACATTCCCAACGATACTGGCTGGTGTACTCACACCCATAAACATGCCCCTATCGGGCACCACGCGGGGGTCCTGAACACAAGCATTCACTCCCCTGCTTTCCCTCCAATGGAGCTTCCAAGCACAAGTACTCGTGCCCAGGGCCCCCATGGGGAGCTCCAGGTGGGTCTGTGAGCCTGCTCTGGTGCCCACACACGTGGCTCCAGGCCTATGCGGGTACACACCTCTCCAGCCTGCACGCGCGTGTTTCACGAGTCACACACCTGCCAGGCCGCCCAGGGCATCTGGCTTCAAAGTGGCATTCAGGTTGTTGGGGGAGCTGGCAGGGAAGGGAGGCCTAATTCCCACCTCCCCCATCCCTCTCTGAACACCCGCCTCCCCATATGTCCCTGGGGGCACAGGTGAGACATCCCAGAACTGCTGCTGCCCAGTGGCGCCCCTGCATGTGCTATATTTATATTTGAAATTTGTACCTTTATATATACTTTTTATATGTAAGAACCGCTCCCCCCTCTTCCCGCTCCACGTTTGTACTTGGATTTTACCACCCCCACTAGGCTTCGACCCAAACCTGCAAAAACCATTTCGCCAGGCAGGGATGTAGGGGGAGGCGGGAGCAGCCCTCCCCCTCTCCACTGCGGCCGTCCCACGTTCTTAAAGACGGGGACCCCCCTCCCCCAAGGGCCGGACTGCAGCGCCGAATCCCGAAGCCCCAGAAACACAATCGCGGGGGTGGGTGCTGGCGGCGAGACATTGCTTTTTGGTGTGTGTTTGCAGTTACCGCTTAAATTAACCCTGAGTGACGACTTGCAATTCGCCACAAAGAGGCCATTTAATGCCCCCCCACCACCCCACCTCGGGAGAAATTTCCACTTGCCCCCGACCGAGTCCAGCTCGGGCGGCATGCTACCCGCCCTCCAGGCCTTCGCTCCAGGTGCGCCCGGGGCAGTGGAGACGATTCCCTGCGTGAGCCATGGACTTCAGGAGTGAGGCTGGGTGGGTTTTGGAGGGGTGGGAGCAGAGGCAGGGGGTTATGCCGGGACTCCCCAGACGCTCCACTGCCCAATCATAGCTCTTCGATGTCCCAGCCTGGGTGGAGAAAGTTAGATGGTACTCCAGCGTCTCCTCCGGGTCCCCGGAACAGAGAAGCTGGGCTGCACCCCATGTTGGCACGAACATCCCCTCCCCAGTGTTTCTGTGCATTAGGTCGCGTGCCAGTACGCACCCTACCTGAGATAGCCCCTCTGCCCAGTGCGCCCCTCGACAGGTGTCCGTCGTCCACGGGCTCCTTTCATTGTAGCCTTTCTGGAGGTTCTCAAGGCACGTGGCATTTCCCGGACCCGCTGCAACAGACTCAGACTCGGGGGAGGGGGCTTATTGGAGGTAAAGGTGGTGGGGAGGTCTCCCCGGGGCCCAGGCAGGAGGAGGGAAGGTCGTGTGCTTTCCATGTCGCGGGCAAAATGGGTGCTGACGGTCACTGCCACTTGCACCGCACACTGCGGGGTGGAAGAGGACAGCAAGTGCCTAGACCGTGCAGAAGGCCCAGAACCTGGGCGCGAAGAGGCCGCGGGACACGAGCGGGCTGTGCGCAAAGCCCGGCGTGCGCGTGCGCGGCGACGAAAAGGCGGGAAGCAGCGCTTCGAGGCCCCGGATGTGAGACGCGACCTGTGGCATGTACCAGGGTGGCTCCGACGACGGAACCGCCATGGGTGCTGAGTGGAGAGTGGGGACCGTGGACGGCGGGGGCAGGTGAGGGGAAACTGGGAGCCGAGGTCAGGCTTTCGACCGTTTGCTTGGCCAGAGGCTCCTCAATGATCCCTCCCAGGCACCGTAGTCTCTCTAGTGGGTTGCGGTGGCGTCCTCCCGGCCCCTCGCTGCGCAAGCACGGCTCCCTCCTGCCTGGGCGCGGCCTGCCCCTCACAGTGACCCCCCGGCCCACCCCCCAGAAAGTGACCCCGCGCTGGTGGGCATGGAGGACTGTCCCGGTTCACCATTTGCTGCGTCAAAGGCCGCCGCCAAAAGGGGCTCCGATGTCGGCATTTTTGCCTTAAGACTAGTTTGTACCCCAGGCGCGCGGGGTTTGGGGGCTCAGGGCCACCTGTGCCTCAGTTTCTCTCCTCCGCCCATCCTGACGTGCGACGGAGGATAATGAGCGTTCGGAGGCTTTGGCTGTGAATGCGATGTTGATGATTGCTGTGATTCTTTGGGTGCTTGGGAGAGTTTGGGGTTTAACTGCCCCCAAATCCGAGGACAGCTTGGGGGCGTCCCTTCGGAGAGGGTCTCTCCGCGTCGCATAGTGAGCGTCGCCACCTCTAGACTACCTCGGTCTCTGAGGAACCTCACCTTCAATCCCCGAACCTTCTCTTTTGGGGGAGTAAAGGCGGGGAAATTTACCAGGGGAGATTTTTGTTTGTTTCCAGGGTTGGCTGGGATTGGGGGAGTTTGGCCTCCAGCGAGCGCGGGGAACAAATGTGACTAAGTGGCAGAAAATGCGCTTTCCCTTTCTCTCTTCTGCCTTCAGGCCGCGGGGAGTTGCGCAGCCTCTAAAAAAATCTTTAAAAACCTAAAACGTCCCCTCCAAGTCCCTTTCGATCTACGCCACCTTCCCTCTCGGGCTGATTTCTTGAATTTGGGGCGTCGAGGCCTCCCCACCCATTGCTTCCAGCCCTTTTGCAGCACTTCCTGGGCAGGCCAGGGGAGAGGACGGAAAAGTGGAAAAAGAACGTGTGCGCCCTGCGGACCCGACTTAACCTGTTGGAGGAGGAAGCTGGTGTCGGGCTGAAGTCCCCCGAGCCACCCCCGGAGCCAGAACAGCCCCCGGGCATTCAGAGAAAGCCGCCTGTCCCCAGTCCCCTCGGAAGCCGGTCATAAACCCGACTTCTCATCACTCGAATTACTTAAATGCGCTTTGATGGTGTTAGGTCCTTTTCCACGTGCGGATGACTCAGCCCGCTGCAGCTGCGCCCAGGGAGGTGACCCTGGGGCAGCGGCTGACCCTGCTGCGCCCTGCACCCTGGACCCAGACGCGGCCCATCCCAGCAGCACCCCCGCCCCAAGCTCCCAGACCACACTTAGCTTTTTTTTCCCCCCTTACTCTTCGAGTCTTTTTCCTCTTCTCTAAAAACATTTTTTTTTTAACTTAAAGGAGTTTTATTACTTTATATATATATATACATATATACATATATATATATATAAAGCATGTGAGACAGAGGCTGAATGGTAGAAACAGGCTGTTAAAAAAAGAAAACTACGTGCCGGTGACGCTTCGTGGAGCTGGCCAGCCTCGCCTGCCCCGCGACTGAGCTTGCGGTCGCCCCGATTCTCTAGTAGACCCGGACGTGGGGCACCTGAGATCTCCGCCACTGAAAAGGCGCTATAGAAATGCAAGGAATGATTATGATTTTAATAAAATTGTCTCATTTAGGAGCAAGCTTCTGCGCTGCCTCTGTCGTCGGAGCCCGGGTTTGCCACGGCAAAGTCTGTAATCAGAGAAAAATACCAGCTTTGTTGAGGGTTAGAATATATCATTGGCTAATGTGTGTGGTTTTCTTTTTAAATAATGCTAAGCATTGGAATAATTAAAGAGTGAGAAATAACTCGTCTCTCCTCTCTCCTTTCCATTCAGCATTGTCTTATTTCAGGGCGGAAAGCGCGCTTTTCGGCAGAGCTGGTTAGTTTTTAATGCGGGCTTTTTTTCTCACCCGCCGTTCCCTCCGCTCCGGTCTGATTCGCAAATCCCCAAACTGGCACAAACCGGGAAACTTGCGGCCGGCCGTTCTTCTCCCCGAGTTGGAGACAGCCCTCTCCTCTTCCCTCCCCCGCCTCTGGGCCCTGACCCACTGCCTGGTTTGCGCTAGAGCCGTTTAAAAAAGAAAGAAAGGAAGAAAGAAGCCGGGCTCTGGTACCCCGATGCCAGCCGAGGGCGCGTTTCCCAGGCGGCGGGCTGGTGGGAGAGTCAAACCCGGGTGTGGGGAAGCAGCCTCGCTGCCTACTCTGCATCCTCTCCCCTAAAAAGAATCAAGTATTTCTAGAGATCGCCTGCTCATAGGGCTCAGATCCCTTGTCATATTTTAAATTAAATTGAATAGTTCTTTCTTTCCAGCCCTATATGCAATAGGAAGAGAAAATGCGGTCTTGGAGAGCCCGCCTTGGCAACCCTGTGCCCTTGATAGAGGAGAGAGCTGCCCACTTGGGCTGGGCCTGGCATCCAGCCCCAGAGGAGTGCTCTTGCCACTGGCCACAGGGCCTGGATTTGGGGAGGAAGAGCAGGGTCCAGGGCCAGTGGCTGGGCACGGCCTGGAGAGATGGGGGAGTTGGGGAAAGGACTTTTTTTTTTTATCAGGGATGCAGAGGTTAGACTCTGGGCTGGTGGTAGGGGGCTGGTGGTAGGAGAGGTGGCTGCGGTGGCCCTTCCCCCAGGTGTGGGGAAGACCGCTTAGAAGGGAAAGGGGATCCTGAAGTGCCTGGGGAAGAAACAGCTCCCTGTGAGAAAGCAATGGGAAAAATGGGCAATAAATGGGCATAGGGGCTAGTGCCCACAGGCATTAGTGGCTGTGAAGTGCCTTTGAGTTGCAAAGGGAGCTTTTTATTTATTTGCTTCAGGTGTTTTTCATTACATGTGTTTCCCTTTTATTTTCCTTGTTATTTGGTCCTTAGACTTTTCAGCGATCCCTTGTATCCGTCTTTTTACATAAGCAGAAACTTTTTTTTCCTCCTTAGAGAGATACTGTGGGAGGTATTTTGCCTTCAGTGCTTTCTCTTTCCTGCTTTTTTTAAAATTTAATTTTAAAATTATAAAGTAAATTTAGTGCTAGTGAAAGTGAGGGGGGGAACCAGCTGGGGCTGGAGCCAGGGAAGGGGTAGGCAGAGGCAGGGTTCTCTGCCTCCCTTCTTGAGGCAGCCCCTCCCCAGGACCCTGGGCCCAGCCTGGTGCCGCTTGCTCACTCTCTCTGCTCTCTTCTCTTGATGCCGTTCTGCTCCCCTCACCTCCCTGCAGGGCTCTTGTGGACAGGGATGGGGACAGTGTATCCCAGTGGGTGCCCATTCTAGGCTCTGCAGAGTCACTTTCCCTCATGACCTACATACTAAGGCCCCCCATTCCCTGCCTGCCAGGCAAGCAGGGCGAGAGGAGGGGCCCTTGCTCCCCTCAGACACTAAGGCTGTTTAACTTTCAGCTCGGTGGGTCCTGTTTGTCCCCCATACATGCCCTGTTAGTCTGCTAAACCCGCTGCACAGTTGGTTGCCCTGTTGATGGGATCAGAGTTGGGCAGGCATAGACAGAAGACACACACACACACACACACACACGTACTCATACACGTACTCTGCAGCAGTGAGGATGAGAGGGGCTTCTATTTGCCACACATTTTTGTGGTCACATGAATAGCACACTCTGCTCTATAACACGTGTATGCACATAGGTGTTTGCATTTGACGATACTGGTGTGACAGGGAGGTATTTCTAAGCCATATAAATTATGAGAACTGTATAGCTTAAAAATTTAAGGCCTGTTCATCGGGGCTGAAAATGTTTATTTCTTAATCTGGGTGGGGTTACATGGGTGTGTTCACTTTGTGAAAGTGTATCAAGCGGCATAGCTTACAATGTGTGCAATTTTTATACATGCCTTGCTTCAGTTAAAAAGTTTACTTTAAAAAAAAGAAGCCCCAGTCTCAAAGGTAAAGAAAAACCTGTGCATTACAAAATAATAATAAAAATTTAAATAAAAATTTATTCTAGCCTGCTTTGCTTAGTCCTTCCTGCTAGGAATGGTGGGAGGGCTTGCAAAAAATATCGGGCTGATAAAAAAGCTAGCAGGCATGTGGTCCACGAGGCATCCTGACCGGTCCACATGTGTGGAGTGCCTGAAAACCGCCTACAGACAGGTATAGAGGTAGGATTTTAACATCTCAGGGCTAAAGGATAAGAAATGGTAAGGAGTAAGTTACGTGCCAATTACATTTTGCTGTCAACATCTGGAAAGCAAAATTGCAGCTGTTCTCTTTGCCCCTGCTCCCCTGGATTGCCACTTCTTTTTTTCTTTGCACACTTAAATTTTATGTATGCTTGCCATTTATACTTCGGTTTTCTGCACTGTTAAAACAATTCCATGGCTCTGTTCAAATTGGGTTGTTGGGTTTGAGTTTTTTTTTTTTTTTTAAAGGATCTTGTAGTCTGACAGTATAATTTTTGGAGGGATTTATTTAAACAGGCCCAGGAGCCATTGATAATCCCCTCCCTTTTCTTTCACCCTCTCTGTCTTCCCAGAACTGCTCAGGCCAGCAGTGAGGGGGAGGACGCTCGGCAGCCCTTGCCGGGCTCCTTCCTTTCGCGTCTGCTCCTCCGGGCAGGTACTGACAGCTTCGCCCTCCATGGCCCTTCTGCGGTGTTTTTGTTTTCTCTTCGCCCCCCAAAAATATTTGAACCAAAAAGCCTCTTTTTTTTTTCCTCCACCCACAGCAAACTGAAAGGGCTAGTGAACCGTGATTCAACAGAGCGAGGGCGCCTCTTTTCTTCCTTAGCATTAATTAACTCAAGTTCGTTAGGACGTTGGGTCTGTCGCCCACAGTTTTCTCTTGTGTGTGCTGAATCGGGTCATAGAGGGAGACTTCCCGTGCAAACAGTTTGTGTTGGAGCTGAAGGACGCAGAGGGGGAGAGAGGGTGAGAAAGAAAGGGAGCCGGGGAGGGACGGAGCGTGGCCGAGGGGTGGGCATGGTCCGAGCTCCTCAAAGCACCCCCAGTGTCAGGCTCTACAGGGGCTAGACACCAGGGAAATGTGGATTCTTGGGTTTCCTGGGCAATGATCCTGATAATAAAATAGTTGGGGGAGCAATACATTTTGAGGAATTGAAAAATGACCTCTTTCTAACTCCTAAAGTTGTACATTTTGGGGTTCTGGCCACTGCCTGTGGCTGAAGCAATTGCAAGAAAGAGGTTCCCTCAGGACTGAGGGTGCCAGGCCGATCTGAGGGCAGGTGGTGAGGAGAAATCCTTTCTTGCTCCTTGTCTCTCCTGTGGCAGGGAAAACAGAACTGGTAAAATGAAGGGGGTTATCTGGACTGATCCTGATGGAGCTCTTACGGAGGGACTGGGAAGGCCCCCGCCTTTTGGGTTTTGTCACCTTGCCCTGACCACCCCCCTTCCCCACCCCAAGGAGAGGATTTGCTGTGGTGTCTGGGGTGAGTTTTCAACATTTTGCCATTTGCTCTGGCCTTCTCTCTCGCCTTCCAGATATTTTCACAGTGTGCTGGGCACAGATCTCATCTTCACGCGCTGGTCTCTCTTTGCCTTGCCTTTTGTCACTTTTTCAGTTCTTCAGAAAAAGTTGTGAAGCTGGCCTGTGCAGTTCTTCCCTCTTCCAGGGCCCTTGACCACCATGAAGTGACACTTCCCAAGCCGGTTAGGTGTGTGAGGCTCTGCACTTCCCTTGCCCCCGGAAGCCCTTCGTTGTCATCTGTCCTTCACGCACTTTGGAGGGTTTTATCCCCATGCAGCCTGCCGGCTGGAGAAGAGAGCTTTGGCCTTCCCCAGCTTTTACTTCTATTTGGTGACACAAGGAAGTTTCAAGCTAAATAATGAATTAAAGACTAGGGTTTTTGTTTCCCATTCCTTGTAGAGGATGAGATGAAAGTAAACAATTTCCAGTTGCCCTAGAGAGAATAGATTGTCTCCCCCAGTATCCCCATTCCTACCCTATTTTATTCTGTGCCAAGAGGGTAAGGGAGATGTGCCTGGAGCAGAGGAGCATTTGGAGCCAGAACGAGGCTGCCTGTTGGCCCGATCCCAGGCCACCGCTCTGGGTTTGTAGTCTGGAGGAGAAAAGGAAGAGGGGGGGCGGTTTACAGGAGAGAAGTGTGCGGCCTGGCTGTGAGGCAGACCCTGTCCTAGACCCAGCACCGGGGTGTGGGGTGAATCCATTCAGCCAGCATGAGGACACTAGAAAGAAACTGCGCAGAGCCGCCTTTCCTGAGCAGAGGAAAACAGGCCCAAGTCAGCCAAAAACCCGCTTTGTCCAAATTATCCGAGCTCCCTCGCAAAGTGCATTTTCCGGTTTCCATTCCTGGAGTTTCCAGACTCTTGGATGATTTTGTTCTGACTGCAGAGCCCCTTCTCGTTGGCCCCCAACCGAGGGGAGGCCCCACCCTCCTCTAGGATAAGCAGCAGGGCCCCTTCCCTGGCTGCCCGGTGCTGCCGCCGCGTCATGTCTGCAGTTCCCTTCCCATCTCTGGCCGCTGTCTGGCCACTGTCTTCTTGTGGCCTTCCACGAAGCAGCGGTAATCTTGGGACAAGATGAGAGAGCTCAGGGTTACGAAGCCGGCTTCTTTTGGTTCAGACCAAGGCTGAATTACAAAATTCCAACCACTGGGCAAACTAATTGGGGCTCTGTTTATGGCCTTTTTAATTTCCCGTGTCCTTTCTTACCCAGGCTGCAGATACGCTTTAGTAAAATGGATACTGGAATATCTGGTCATTTCTGTGCAGTTTTGTCAGTTATTTGCTCTAATTGCCTGTAGTTACCCAGATCAACATGGGCCCAAGTGTCCAGGATCTGAAAGAATAAATCTGGGCCTTAAGGCCAGCAGGATGTGGACAAATAGGATTTTTTTTTCTTTTTTTTTTAAGATAAAGAAGCCTCCTGAAAGTGGCCCTGTCTTAAAATATACGGCTTCTTATGCTTCTAGATGTTTCACTATGGGTAGATGCGGGCAGGTTGCAAAACCTATCTCAGTCTGGGAAGATTATTTTGTTTCCTTGAAGAATTTTTAACACTGTATATGTGATTGAGGTACTGTACATATTTTCCTAAAATAATCCATAAGGCCTCAGTGGACAGGTCTGTTGTGTGGAGTTTTTGAAAACCATGCATTTCTTCTCATGGAGAAGCGGTCATTTTCCTTAACTGGTTTTTCTTTTTCTGCTGCGACGCAGAGCCCTTTTCTGTCTTCTTATTTTTCCTCCTCTGCTGTTCTGTTTCCCTCCATCTTTGTCCTTCTTTCTTTGCAGTTGTGGGCCCAGCTTGGCACTCTCCAGGTTTGGCTTTTTTCTCTTTTTTCATTCTCCTTCTCTCTATTTCTCTTTCTCCGTGGCCCTTTCAGTCTTTTTCTGTTGGGGGCACATTTCTCCTAGTGATGGCTGAAACTGGCATGGGTATGTATTTTAGAAATGTTTCAGTGAAAACTGTTGCTGGTTTTTTTTTTTTTTTTTTTCACCAAATAGTACTCAACAATAAAAGACAGAGGCTTTTCTTCCACAAAGGCAGCAAAATCCCTTTCCACAAACCGAAAGCCCGTGTGAATTTTTAAAAAGTCTTATTTCTGGCTTCTCGATGATGATTCTCTCCAATAGGGGAAATACCTTTTCCCCCCAATGCTTCCTGCTTTTCCTTTTTGCCCCCCTTGTCTTTTTTTTTTTTTTTTCCTCTTCCTATTACCAGTATCACTGGCTTCCTTTCCCCGTTTCCCGCGTCCTTCTACTCTGTGGCCTGCATGTCCCCTCGCTTCTTCCATCGCCTGAACTCTTACACTTGCCAGTGACTCAGACCTGGAGAAGCCTTGAATCGTATGAGGGATTTTTTTGTCTTGATTCTGGTCTTTGGTGCAGGATGTAAAGCGGTCTGATCTCCTGCCTGGGGCTGGAGGGGAGAAGGGAAGGAGGCTGGGCCGGAGACAGGTAATCTTCCAACAGGAGTCTCCACTCTCTTAACAAAAGGGGGACAGTTTCCTTTTGTCTGGGGCTCATGAGGGGCGTGTCTGGGCTGATGGCCGCCACCAGTGGCATGCAGGAGGAGGGGGCCCGCAGTGGAGGGTGCTTGAAATGTTTCTAATGGAACCTGAGCAATTCCTCTGTGTGCGCCGAAAGTAGGAGGGGAGGAAAGGAGGGAGGGAGGAGAGAGAAATAGAGAAAGAGACCTTCTCATCGCCCTAAGCATCAGAATATCCTGGCCACTCCTCCAGAAAGGCCTCCCCCACTGGGAGTCAGCAGCCCATAGAGAGAATGGGGTGAGGGGAAAGTATTTGCGTGAGAATCTTCTGCCCACCTGCAAGGTTATAGCCACTGGCAGGAGAAGGACAATTGACAATTGTTCTTCCTCCAACTTTCTGCCCTGGGAAAGGCCTGTGGCTCCTTCTGTTAAGAGAGCCTTGAGGGGGTGCTTGGGGCTCTTTGTGGGTCCCTGAGGCTCTATTGAGACACTCTTTTGCGGCCTGTCCTCTGATCTCTCCGCCATTCCATGGAGTTTTGACCCCCAACCCCTCTCCAGGAGCCAATCGTGCATCTTGTTCTGTTTCCGTAACTTCTACATGGATCCTTCCATCTGTCATCTCCCAGCTGTGGGACTGTTGCTGTCCCCACCTCTATCCCTGACCCAGTTGTACCACCAGATTCAGATTCAACCCATATTGAGCACGTCTCTTCTACTGTGGCACTGTGGTCTGTGAAGCGGAACATGCCAGGATTCTCCAGGAGGCTCGTGTTGGCCATTTTCTGTTTGGTATGTAATATTTAGTATAAATCAGAATACAAGAAAAACACCTCAATGCCAAATATAAACTCACTTGTAGTTTTTAATGACCTCACCTTGACTTTAGAAGGCAAAATTGCCTCTGCAAGTTGGAGAGGCAGAATTTGGTACCTTATGTCATGTCGCTAAGCTAACATCTTTGGCTGATTGGACTGAAGCTGGTTATTAACATGATGTGAATTATCGGACACCACCCTAAGAGGCCTGTCTCTGATAACACCTGCCTTCTGTACTCTCACCTCTAACCGTTTCTTTCAGGGGTCAGCCATGAGCTCAGTTCACTTGAGATGGATCATTCAGGGCACAGACTGGGGTCCCAGGTGTTGGGCAGCCCCTGTCCCATTGTCAGGGTTCAGCGCCAGCCCAGGGCTGGATGTTTTATTTTGGCACGCCCCAGGTGCTCTTCCGGGAACCTTTCTGCCAACATAAAGGCCACAAAGCACAGGGTTTCAGTTGGGGAAGAAAGGGGCCCGAGTGAGCAGTGACCTTTTTTCCGTTGCCAGCTGAGGACTGAGCTTCGCTGGGGGAGAGGGCGGCTGTAGGGATGGAGTTCTGAGTGGAATTGGATCCCGTTCTCCCTGTCTGCAGCCACATCCTTCCTCCTCTGCTTTTCCTTTCATATCTATTTCCTTCTTACTGCATTTCAAAGGCTTCAAGCATGGCTGCTCCCTAGCTCTTACTGGAGAGACCCCTTCAGAGGTGGGACTCCCCTCCCCAGTGCTCACCTTTTCTGCCTACTGTGAGGAAGGTCCCAAGTAGAGGACCAGAGCAGGAACTCCCTGGTGGGTCTCTTCTCTGTGACTTGATTTCCCCCAGGTGGCCTGCTTTTGGTAGAGCCCTTTGCTGTTTTTTGTTGTGTCCTTTCTTAGCTCTTTGCTTTTCATTTGGGTTTCTCATTTTATACTTCTGTACTTTGCACTGCTAGGGTTTGGGCCCTTTAGTCTAAATTGATTTGGGAGACAGGTAAGAAAACTAATCTCAGGTCAACTGGAGAGGGCAGATCCGGAGGAAGTGAAGAATTAAATGCCTGTGCAGTGGTGAGGGGCGTTGGTCAGATTCCTTGCTTCTGCTCAGAGGTAGTGTCCATCTTTTTGCCTTTGTCACTTCTCCCCGGGTCTGGCTGTTGTTTGTGGCTGCGTGTAGAGCTTGTCAGGCGGAGTGCTGTGACAGGAGGCTATTTTAATAAACTGTTGCAGTTTCTCGAGCCGAGCTGTGTTGCGTTGGCATCCCTCGTCACCGCTAATGGAGCGTGCGTGGCTGGGTGTGGGCCGAAGGAGGAGGCTGAGCTTGCTGGGGGCTGGGGGAGAAGAGAGGGACGTGTGGGGTGGTGGCCTACCCCTTGTCTGAGAGTGCTTTTTCAGCAGCCAGACCGGGGGGCATCACAAGGTGGCAGTACCCTGGGCACCAGATCCCTGCCCTGGAAGTACTGCTGGCATGGACACTTTCTGAGCTCTTTCTTCTTATTTCTATTCATAGCACCGCAGGCTTGTGTGTATGTGGCCGGGGAGGAAAACTTCCACTCGCCCCTGTGTGCTCCATAGGAAGAAAAAAAAGAAAGAAAGAAAGAAATAGAAACAGAAAAAGAGAGAGTGTGCAGGCCCGAGAGAAAGACTGAAACCAAAACACAGAGAGAAGGCGCAGCTGCTTCCCCAAGGCCTTCTGGGGCTCCCGCCCGCCAGCCTGCCCGGAGTCAGGCCTTTATTTATTTATTTTTTCAGGCTTAAAAAAAATTTCTAGTCTTCCACAATCCCAGTCCCCCCCCACTGCCCCACCCCACCCCCAGATTTGCTGGGTGGCTGCTGCCAAATGGACCCGAGTGGGAGCCTGGAATGAAAAATTCATAACTGCTGGACTTTGCTTGTTCATTAGACGTGAACTTGTCGATTGGGCAAATTGTTTTTGGTCTCCAACTGCCGGGGGCTCTCCCCACCCTCCCGGCTCGCCTGGTTCCCTCCTCCCCTTAGACGCAGCCATTGGCTGCTCGTGGATGTCTCTTTGCCAAATAGGTGGATCCTTCTCTCTCTCTCTCTCTCTCTCTCTCTCTCTCTGTCTTTTTCTCCCCCCCCCCCTTTTTACTGGCTTGGCACAAGCAAATGGATGGGGATTGAGCCTGAAAGGAGAGAGAGAGAGGGAGTTTGAGAGAGAGAAAAGGAGCAAAAAAAAAAAAAAAACACCCCAAAACCCAACCAGTGCGCACACACACGCGCACACTCACACACACGCCCCATCCCATCCACGTCCTCCCTCGATCCTCGATCTCTCCCTCCCCCCCTTCTTCCTTTCCTCCCTCCCTCACTCCCTCTCTCTCTTTTGCACGCGTCTGCCAGCAACGGTCTGCAGCCGGTCAGAACTCGTCCTCTTCCCCGGGAATCTGCGAGCTCCCCCTTTTCCTCCGATCAGGCAGCTCGAAGTTTACACCCCTGTGCCGCTGCCAAAGCCGAAAGCCTTTTTCTTCAGCTGCCGCTTTTTCCCTCCTGGGTTTTGTTTTTGTTTTTGTTTTGCACGGGGGTGGGGTGGGGTGCGTTGTTGGTTGCGGGGAGATGGTGGGAGGCTGGTTTTGATTTTTAAATTTTGCATTTTTTTCTTTCTTTCTTTCTTTTTTTTTTAACTGGAAGAGGATGCACAGGGGAAGAAATTGAAAAAAAATTTGTTGGCTTTTGTTTACCTGGCGTGTGTGGCAACCGGCTCGCTCCCTCTCTCTGCTTGCTATCCCTGACCTTTCTTTCTTTTTGCTCCTTTTCAAAAAAAATATTAATTTCCCCCTTCTGTGCAATGGAGCATGGGGGGGGGAGGAGGGGGAAGGGTTTGAGAATCCACCCAAGCCCAGCCCCTATTCCCCAGAACACCAATAATAACCCCCTTTAAAACATTTACCTTCCTCCCCTGCTCCTCCTCCTCCCCCCTCCCCCCACCCGCCCCCAACTCACAACTCTGTTGAGTCCAGAATCTCAGAATCGGGCGTTGGGCTTTGCCGGGTGCTTCAGATCAATGGTAATTATTTAATTTTTTCCAGTTTTATTTTTGTAAACAGAAATCAATTATTATTTAAACTTCAAACAAGCAAACAACCAAAAAAAAAAAAAAAAAAAAAAACAAACAAAACCGAGAGAGCCCATCCTTCTGTCACCTGACTGAGTGGGAAAGAGGGTGAAGGGGTTGTGGGAGGCTGGGGAAGGGGTCGCAAGAAGACCCATGTAGCTTTTAACCCTAATGTGGCCGAGACAAGCACCTTATTTGTGCTAACAAGAAGTGTTTTGTTCATTATTACTGTGATTAACATTAGTATTGGTGTCGATAACAAAGCTGAAATCACATATTTAGGATTTAGGTCTGATTAAAAAATGCTGGGGTGGATGTTCCAACTGGATCAGGAGAAAAGAAAATGAAAACAGCCTGGGGAGAGGGAAGCCTGATCTGTTTCCTCACTCGCTTGCTCGTGGATGTCATTTTCTCTCTTCTTGGGGGCGGCCAAAAATCGACCGGTGTCGGGGACCAGAGGCGGCCCCGCACGCCCCCGCGTGTGCGTCCACGGGCGTCTGTGCAGACGGACATTGCGCCGGGGCGAGCTGACAGGAGTTCACGGCTGCGATAGAACATGGAGATGTCATGGGCGCGACAGAGCCTGGCGGGGATACCAGCAGCGTGTGTGTGTGGACGGCAACGTTGTCTGTGCGCGTGTGTGTGAGTGAGTGAGGGAGAGAGAGAGAGAATAGGTGTGTGTACAGGCTCCCGGTGCCTCTGTCTGGCTGCTGAGGCTGAGATGGGAGCAAGTGGCTGGCGAAGCTGGTGGTGGCTTCAAACCACACTTTTGTAGAACAATTGCAAGAGAAAATTGTTGGGGGGAGGGAGGAGGAGGAGAAGGCGGTTTTCCTTGTGCCCCCCCTTCTAACGCTGCTTTTCTCCTTCTCTCTTTCCCCCTCATCCCGTCTTCCCCTCCTCCCGTCCTCCCTCGCCCCGCATGCTCCCGGCTTGCCGCCTGCAGGATGAGTTCCACCCGTTCATCGAGGCACTGCTGCCTCACGTCCGCGCTTTCTCCTACACCTGGTTCAACCTGCAGGCGCGGAAGCGCAAGTACTTCAAGAAGCATGAAAAGCGGATGTCGAAGGACGAGGAGCGGGCGGTGAAGGACGAGCTGCTGGGCGAGAAGCCCGAGATCAAGCAGAAGTGGGCATCCCGGCTGCTGGCCAAGCTGCGCAAGGACATCCGGCCCGAGTTCCGCGAGGACTTCGTGCTGACCATCACGGGCAAGAAGCCCCCCTGCTGCGTGCTCTCCAACCCCGACCAGAAGGGCAAGATCCGGCGGATTGACTGCCTGCGCCAGGCTGACAAGGTGTGGCGGCTGGACCTGGTCATGGTGATTTTGTTTAAGGGGATCCCCCTGGAAAGTACTGATGGGGAGCGGCTCTACAAGTCGCCTCAGTGCTCGAACCCCGGCCTGTGCGTCCAGCCACATCACATTGGAGTCACAATCAAAGAACTGGATCTTTATCTGGCTTACTTTGTCCACACTCCGGGTAGGTCGTTCTCAACCATTTTTCCCCCTCATTTTATTTTACTTGCTGGCATTTGTTCTGTTTATTGTTCTCTAATTTCCAAGCGATAACTCGCCGCGGGCCTAACTGGTGTATGTCCGTCCTGCCGGGCCTGCAACACGTTCTATGGGCCCTTTTCCTTTTTCCTGTCTTCTGTCTCCCCCAGCCTGCTCCATTCTTCCTCCTCTGCTCCCTGGCCATGTTATTGACTTTGTGCATTTCCATCGTTGGAGGACTTATCTGATCAGAAAGATGCTGCAGGTCTTAGGATTGGGGACATGATGCCCCCAGAATTATCCATGATGGTGAGAGTTTGAGATGAACAACAACAACAGCACACCAATAGTTGCTCTTATTAAAATGAGTCAGAAGAAGTATTGAGGGGCAGGTACTAGTTTTCCTGCAGCTTCACCTCCAGTCCCAGGAAAAACTGGTTTTGGTACAAGCGGGATGGGCAGGAGTTGGTGGAGAGAAGGGGCATGTGAACCCCGGGAGATGAGACTGAATGAACAGAAAAGAGGAGAGAAGACAGTAGTGGGCAGATTCTGCAGCCCAAATACTCAGGCGGGAGCTGTTTGGCTGGGATTTGGCTGTCAGAGAGTATGAAAGTAATTTGATTTCATAGAGAGTGAAAACAAGCACGAGATTCCTTGAGCTCTTTCCCTTCTCCTTATTTCAGCTAAAGTGGCAAGGCCTCAGGATGGATGCCCACAGCCCTGGCACTCTGCTGGGGAGCAGAGAGGCTTTCTCGGGGCACAAGCATGGCAGGGAGCAGCACTGCTGTGGAAGAGGTCTTAAGCAAACAAACAAACAAAAAACTCTGTAAAATCTCCTTTTCCTTTTGTGTTCCAAGTAGTTCTGCTTCTCCTCTTCGCTTTTCCAGTTTTACCCTGCATTTTGGGTCAGGGTGGTTTAGTTCTCCTCCTCTGTTCCTTTTTTTCCCTTACCCTTTCCCTTTTTATAATTTCTTTCCGCTTTTGTTTTCTTACAAATTGAAACAGAGATGGCTGGTTAATTTTTAGCCTCCACTCAGCTACGCCCAATTTACTGCCGCCTTTGAAACCTAAACGGGCGGCACTCTGTGATTAAGCAAGGCAGAAGTGTGTTTACATTATGCCCAACCAACTTGTAATGAGAGGGCTACCAAACCTTTCTCTCTCTGTGTGTGTGTGTGTGTGTTTCCTTTCCACCATTCCTGTATTTTTTCCCCTTCATTTCCCTTTTTCCTCTCTTTATGCGAATGTGAGAGAATGTGGCTTAACTTCAACTCTCGCAAAGGTTGTTTCCCGCGAGTGTGTGTCTCTGTGTCTTCCTTCCTGCCCATTCACAAAAAAGAAAAGCAATTCACAATGGCTATGGTCACCCCCTTGCCTGTTTGGGAAGTTGGGAGGAATGATATCTCTGGATCCAGGAATAAAATTTGGGTTTGGGGGTGCTTTCAGCACTGCGTCAGGAATGTAATCTAGATTAGAGTGCCCTGAGTTTATATGTTGGAGAACTGTGGAGAGGAGAAGATGGTATTGGAATTCTTGTCCTGAGAGGTTGCTTTGGTAACTGGTTAGAAGCAGGGGACACCACTCTCACCCCCCAAGTCCCTACCTACTTCTGTAGATCTTTCTAGGCCTGCACCCGGCCCTGTGTGACCATCGTGACCCGTCATGCTGAAGGGCCAGTCATTCCACCTCCCTTCATCTTGAATTTTTTCTTTTTTCTTTTTTTTGGAAAAGAGACTAAGAGGGAAAAAAAAGTTATCCCCTCATTCTCTGTCTATACAGCAAGCCAAAGTGGGAGGGTGTATGCCTGGTAGTATTGGAGGTGGCTGGTGGCTTGCAGAAGGCTCGGAGCCTCGAGCTTACCAGCGTGGCCATCAGGTACTCCTGCACAAGGGGATTCTGCACCTTCCAATTTTAGAACCAGGGGCTCGAGAGCATCTAAGATGAAAATCAACACTCATCTTCCTCTGAGCTGGCTTCCTCCAACCCCGCTCTCTGACTGGATCCTTGTAGCCGAGTTGTTTCCCTGGCCTCTTTTATTTTAGGCCAAATTCTTGACTGCTGCCAGCGTGGGGCTAAGGTAGGATGAAAAGTATGTGAGGAAGGAGACCGTTTCCTGGCCAGAAGAAAGGCCCCCCATGCCTCCCTGCCAGCTTATGAGATCATTCGCCCAGGAATATGAGCGAATTCATACCCCATTCCATGTACCCAAGGCCACTGCTCTGGGCTGGGGCTGAGGCCGAGTCTCCTCTACAAAAGCAGAGTAGGGAACTAAGGGTGTATTCTATATTATTCAGGCCCCAGACTCCAGATAATTTCAGTGAAGGTAGGATTTTTCTCACTGGAATTGCTTTAGTTTGAGCGTGCCTTCCTGAAGTGAGTTGGGGCAAGTTGGTGCAGCTCGGGCCACCAGTGGGCCGCATCACTTGTTCCTCTTTGGAGTTGGGTTGGGTGGTCTTGAGATGGAGCAGAACAGGCATGACTTCCTCCTTGAGCTGGCCCACTTTGCTAGAAAATGTCTTCTGTGGCTGAGCCACCAAACAGCATCGATCTGTGGGTACCACTTTATCCATGCCCATGCCTGCCAGACACACTCAGCAGAGTTGCCACTTGCTCCTTCCTTCCAGGATGATAAACTGGGGACAGGGGCTGGGATGGCACAGGCTTTGGACTCTGAAAGAAGTGTTTTTCCTTCTCTTAAGATAGGGCTGAAGAGCCAGATCTGGGCTGAGCTGGGGATCCTGGGTTTGATGACAGTAACATTGATGTGGTAGCACATGTGGGGGTGTGGCTTTGCCCCTAGGTGCCATTGTCACCCATGGCCTTCCTGGGCCCTTGTTATGTCCCAGATGAAGCTTCAAGAGTTGACACGTTTGAGAGGGATTAAAGGACGTGTGTTTGGCGTCGAAACTCCACTCCCAGAATACTGGGTCCAAATACAGAATACTAGGTCCAAAAGCCTGCCATGAGGCTGGCCTTCCTGCTGGGAAGAAGTCTCTCTGTGTGTTTGTCTGTGTTTAGGAAGGGAGGTTGAAGCAGGGCAGGGTCAGAAAGCACTGCCTTGGGGAGGAGGGTATCCATTTCCTGGTGATATCCTTCCATTCAAAGTGGGTATCCCAGAACAGGTGGCCGGGGACGGGTGAGCTGGGGAGGGCCAGGAGAGAGACCTCTGCTTGTGTGAGAAAGGATGGCCGAGCTGGCCTAGAACTGCTGCTAGAGCATCTCCAAAGTTTCTGCAGCACTCTGAAGGTGAACCAGTGCCTTCAGACCTTCCCTGACACCTAAGCCTTGGTCCTAGGAAAGAAAAAAAAATATATAAAACTAATAAAATACTTGAGCAAATGGAACTGTCAGCATCTCCCTGTCAGATCCCTCCCGTGGGCCTGCAGCGGAATCCCCACAAAGTCCAGGTATTTGAGTGGTGGCTCTTTTCTTTATCTAAACTCTTTAATGATGGAGAGCTTCCCACACAGAAGGAACCCCTGTGCACACACCACTAGTGCCAGCAATCACCAGATCACGGCCAATCTCAATTCAACCATCCTCCCAACTGCCCGCCCACGCTGAGTTATTTAGAAGATCCAGGCATTATAGCTTTTCATCTGTAAATGTTTTTGTGCACATCTCTAAAGATAAGGACTCTTGAAAAACTGAACCACAATACCACTATTATACCCATTAAAAATTTAGCATTTTTTTTTTTAGTATCATCAGAAACCTGGCTAATGTTCACATTTCCCTAATTATCACTTAATTTTTTTTTTATAGTTTGTTTGAATCAGGATCCAGATAGGGTCGGTCCTGCGTTGCGATGGGTTGATCAGTCTCTAAAGACTCATCATAATTTCTAGGTGGTCCTTCGCCTCTTCTTCTTCCTTAGTCTTTGTTTCTTTTCTGGCAGTTGTCATTGTTGTCGTTGAAGGAACCAGGTTGGTTGTCCTGTGGGGTTTCCTCAGCTGGACCCTGCAGGCAGCGCTACCCCGGGTGATTCCGTGAGTGTGGTGCTCTGAGAGCAGATTTGGCCTCCCCACGCTACCTTCAGGTCCTGGGACAGCTGAGCTTGGCCTTACCTGTCGCAGGAAATGGGTTAGACCCTGAAGATTTATCTGAGTGAACTTTTTCACCTGTGGGGTTGCCTTCTCAGGTATGAGAGCTTCCAGGTTTTGGCACTTTAGTTTAGGGCTTGGGGCTTTGTAGCAAGCACTAATTTTCAGGTCTGAGGGAGGACTGCCCATCCACGTCCTTCCTTGGCGGTGAAAGGCATTGTTCAGCTGTGTCCATGCTGCCAAGACAGGGCTGGTGCCAGCGAGGTCCCCCAAGCCTGTGCTGGGTGCCCGACCCAACTGTTGGCTCTGGGGCTAGTTATGTGGGAGGGTCCACAGGAGCACCCGCCACTTTCTCTGGGTCCACCCCCACCGTGGACCCTGTGCCGCCTCATCCATTGCCTCCTTTTTTGAGGCCCAGAAATGCCACTGGTCTGCGTCTTTGAGGCAGCGCCATCTGGTGCCAGGGCTGACAAAGACCGCGGGGCCGTGGAACTGACGCCTAAAATTAGCAGGATCTACAGATTATCTTTTAACCGAATGTAGGGTCCCCTTTAGAACATCCCGGAAGAGGTGTCACTGTCATTCAAAGGTCAGATTTGGTTGTAAAATTCTTCCATTCTTCCATGTCTAGCTTGTAGGATGGTTCCAGGGATTAAACCAGCTAATATGTAAAGATACTGGCACATAGCAGGACGGCAGCTGCTGTGATTGGGAACAATTGTTTTGATTTAGGGAGCCCAAGGCTGACTCTCTGTCACCTTTACTTGTTGGTCTTTCTTTTCTCTTAAGGGATGACCCAGGTGAAAGCTGATTTTTCTGTAACAGGACAGCATTTGAAATACCAAAGGCAGCTCTTATGTCTCCCTTCCACCCTTCTCCCCAGGAAGCTGTCTCCTCTCCAGCCTGAATATCACCAGTCCCTAATGCCTCCCACATTTCACAGCTCCTAGTGCCCTTGCCATTTTGGTCACCACCTCCTGGAGGCCCTCTGGTTTGTTTTGGTCCCTCTGATTCATAAAATTTCTGAAACTGGAGTGTTCAGAATTGAACACAGAAACTCCAAGCATGATCAGATCCTAGCCAGCCATGGTGGCTACATAATTTTCAGGGCCTTCCAGCTACATACTGTGCAGGGCTCAGTGCAAAATGAAAATGTGGGGCTCCTTGTTCAAAATTTTTAGGAATTACAGCATGACATCAGTTAGAGCATTTAACCAAGCGTGGGGGGCATGCAGGTTGCACACCCGTGAAGCTGGCCCAGGCCGCCTTTGTTTCGGACATTCGTGTCTGTTAATACAACTTGGGGTGCTGGGTCTGGGTGGTGTGGAACAATGATGGGGCTCAGGCTGGCCTCAGAGAGGGGCATGACCCCAGAAAGGAGAACAGAAATGCCCAGACCCAATCCTTACGGTTGGGCTTGGTCTTATTCTCAGACTCCTTTGACCACCTGCTCTTGTCCCTTTTGTTCATAGTGCTGTCCAGCCAACCAGTCAAGAGCCCCCATTGCCTACAACATGCAGGGGGTGTCTCAGTAGAGCGCTTGCTCTGCTGGCTGAATTGGAGGCTGTGGCGCAGGGGAAAAAAGAGTCACCTTTGTCGGAGCTTGAGCCAGCAAAGCGCCGACCGTGAACAAGCCAGAGGGGACCTAGAGGCCTGATCCCATAATTATGGGCATGGTGACCAGCTGTGCTCTATTGCCGACCCAGAGGAAACAGGGCTACTCTGCAGCAGGAAGGCTGGGGTCCAGACGTGCAGAAGGACTTCCTGAGAACTTGGTTTACTTTTTGGCACTTCCAAAGCATGGTGGAATTCCCTTTATCCATGAAATGCACACTTAGTCAACTTACTATGAGCAAGGCCCTGGCCTAGGGATTCCTAGATCTCTAAGAATAAGACAATCCTGCATGTACCCGGCAGGCTTTGGCTAAAGGCCTCGTGATATCTTCTAGAAGGCTTCTTCCCGTAGGCATAGGCATGAACCTGCAGTGACCCATGCTGGAGGGGAGGAAAGGCCCAAAGGACCTTATTTGGGGGATAGCTCACAGTGGGCTGTGAAGTGGAAGGCAAGGTCCTTCTTGGCCACCCTCTAGTGTTGCAGAGACCTGGGATGCCAGAGGAAGAGTGGGTTAGAAGGGGTAATGAGGCAAGCGCTACGTTCTCCCTCTGTTCTGGTGTCCTGTAGCAGCTGAGCAGAGAGGGGACAGCTGAATGTCCCCCTTTCTGCCTAGGGAAGAAGGTGACTCCCTCCTCACCCCTTTTTCTCTTTGCCCTGTCCGTCCTGCCCCCACCCCACCCCGCCTCTCTGTCTCAGGAGCTGCCACGCTTCAGTTATTTTATCCTTCAGTGTCCGATTCAGAAGTCTTTTCAAAGGCCCCAGCCGTGTCAGCGCGCGGTGCTCGCACAAAAGGCCTCTTTGATTTCTTGTTTGTTTTCATTTGCCAGTGGAGGGGGAGGGGGGCAGGAGAGAAAGAGCTTCTGGGTTTTAAAATTTTTATTTGGGTTGCTTCATTCTCAGAGGAGTTGGCTCCTTGGAACTCCTTTCTGAGTTGGGGGCTCAGAGTTGAGCGGCGGCCTTCTGAAGAGAGGGCTAGTGTAGGAGTGGGGGTTGGGTGGAGCTCCCAGGGTGATAGGAGGAGGTGTAGGGGTTTAAATATAGTTATTGATTCACCCTACAAACACTTTGGGCAGATCTTATGTGCTAGGCCTAAGGGTAGCCCTGCCTCTTGGGTAGAGGAAAGGTCTGAGGTGTCTGGCACATGACATTCCCCTGTGTGTTGCATCCTTCGAGGAGGACTCTTCACAGCTGTGGATTTGCACAGTTGTGAACTTTGACTTTGTTATTTTTCCTTTTTTTGTCCCAGATTTCACCTTTGAAGGGGGTTCTACTAGCATACACACTTCTTGGAGACTCAATACTTCAGAATACAGGTTGGGGTTTCCCACTCTACATCAGAGAATGGGGGAGAGGGAGCGAGAGGTTTATAGAGCAGCTAGGTGTCTTCCTGGGAATGGTGTGCAGAGGACCTGGGCCCACAGCTTGTTTTGGACTTTGAGGGCAGGTCAGTGCTGCTGAGACCCTGGTGAGTAGGGAGTTGAGGCTGAAGAGAGATGGAAGGCCACGCTTGTCCAAGGTTTGGAACAAGAGACACCCAAACCAGTGCCTGTTGGGGTATGTACCTTAACACATGTGGGCACGTCCCTACATCCCAGTAAGAAGAGGTGCAGCCTGCTGGTTTACATGCCCTTGTGGAGGTCTAATTGTCAGGGCTTGGGAAGAGAGCGCCACAGACCGAGACTCGGGCAGGTGGTCACGGGCATCAGCAACAGGGAAGTGTGCCCACTGGGTGAGGGGGGGCTCGCAGGGCCTGGTTGGCAGACGGGAGGAGGAGGCTGGGGGGCTGAGAGATAGATAAATATAGCTGATGGCATTTCTGATGATAGGTTTTTCTTGGCACCAAGGGCACCGTGGAAAACAGCACGACAAACACCCGGCCCTGCAGGCCGCCGTCGCCATTTTAAACATGTTTGAGTTTAAGGGTTGCTGGCGTTAGAGTGGGGTCCCAGGAGGCGGAGGGCCTAGGGAGGGGAAGTTTGGCTGGACTGGACCTTACCCGCCAGGTGCCTGGGTTCCTTACTTTGTCTATAGTAGATATCTCGTACCTTGTTTCCTGGCTCTTTGGGGATTTAAAAAATATTCTGGGGCTGCCCTTTGTGGGTCTGTCTCCCAAGTGACTTGTTTCACCGCCAGCTGCCATGGCCTATCAGTAGGGGGCATCTTGGCTCTTCTCTCACTCCTGATGCCTTACTGATGACATGGCATGCCACCACCACCCCAGTACAGGGCACTTATTAGCTGTTATTTGGGGACACCCAATAACTTAAGGGGCACCTGTTTGTCCAGGCTCCTAACAACTTCTTGTCCCCTGTGGGCATGCCCTTGGTCTCTATCACCTGCTTTAATTCCATTTTTCCATTGAAGGCCCTCTATGGCTTTACCACCAGGCTAAGTCCTCTCTATGTATTAATTGCCTGAATTCTCACCCTTATTCTAGTTTTAAACCTGTGCTTCTGGCTGGGTGTGTATGCATTCAGGTGACATGCATAATGTGTGTAGTGAGGAATCAGCAAACCAGACCTGGGGACCAGGGAGGCTTCCTAGAAGACGACCTGATTGACCTGCACCTTAAAAGACAGTGAGGAATTAGCTCGTTTTGTCAGCTGACTGAGCCTTCTCGGTGTGCCTGGAGCTGATTTCCTCCTCACAATGGTTGAGTGATATAGACAGAGCAGGTATTATTATATCTACTGCACAGAGGAGGAACCCGAAATACAGAGATGTCGGGGGACTCCAGTCACATGATGGGTTTCCGGCAGAAGGGGCCGTGTTCTAGGTCACTGAGTACCTCAAGCTCATTTTGAGGGCATTGCTGCTCCTTGAATTTCATCAGGATTACTGGCTTTGGCAGAGTCTCAGAGGAGAAAATCTCATGGGTCCCCGTTGGAGCCAGTTTCATCGTTGTGGTCTCTGTCGCGCTCTAGAAGAGAGCCCAGCTTGCGGCTCAGCTCAAGGGCTCCCCCAGTGGCTGAGCATGTGGGGTGGAAACAGAGAATGGGCACCTGGCCCTGTCCTGACACTGGCCTCCCTCCCTCCTGACAGGCCATGGCTCCCTGGATCCCTGCCTCCAACCTCGAGAGGCAGCATGCTAGCATAGATGGGCTGAGTCTAGCATAGACAGGGGGCAGGTTGGCTGAACGCTCTCACCCTGCTGCAGCCAGCTTTGCTTCTTTTCATACCTGCCTGGAGCATGGGGGAGGGATCCCACCTGACCTTTGCAGGTAGAGGGGGCAGGAAGTCTAGGTGTGAGGCCAGGCAAGTTCTGCTAGACCTTGGGATTCCTGATCCTTGCACTGTCACACCCTTTTCCTGGGAGTGTCCTTGGAGTCACAGTTTGAAATAAAAATGAATGTAATTATCATAATTAACTAGGTGATCGCTGGAAGTTTTACAGTAATCTGCTACTCATTGCCTTTTTTGCTCCTTCACATTGACTCTCACCTTTACCCTTTTCTTAAAGTTGGAAAACTCTCAGGCTGTGTATATAAAAACTCTCCTAGCATGACTAGGGCTGGGTTCAGGGAGAGGCTGGCTTACCACTCTAGATTTTCCTCTGTGTCCATGGCTAATTAGAGGCTTACCTCTCACCGTTGATACCAGCTTCCCTTGAGCAGCATTTCCCAACTGCCGCACTGTTGACATTCAAGTGAGATCATTCTGTGTCGTGGGGGACTGTCCTGGACATTGTAGAGTTTTAGCAGAATCTCTGGCCTTGACCCACTAGAAATCAGTTGCACCTCCCTACCCAAGGTGTGACAACCACAAATATCTCCAGACATTTCTAAGAGTTCCCTTGGAACAGAATCATGCACGGCTGAGAACCTCTGGCCTGGAAGAAACAGGGATTCAGACAGAATGCCACCTGCGTTCACCTCTTGCCTCACCACCAGTTTAGGTCCTCATTTACCTTGTGTTGAATGTCGACTGAACCTCTGAGCGTCATCTGCTCCTGTGTGTCCTGTGTTGTTTTCGCTTTTCCGGATAGCAGGGCCCTGGGCTGAAGCAGTTTGGGGGCTTTCCCCTTTCACTTCCCCCTGGCTGGAACTGTAAGCCTGCCTCCAAGTCCGCTACTGAGTGATTCCTCTCTGATTTTTTTGCGTAGTGGTCTCTGTGTGCTGGGGCTGCTGATCTGGGGAACCGGACAGGGGATCTGCTACTGGGCTGACCCAGGCATGTGCAGCAACTGGTGATCCTGTGAAGCCCATAGCAGACCCCAAAGAACAGCAGACGTTTGTTTCTGTAGCATGAGACACGGAGACCAGAACTGTTGTCTGGGTCTTAGTACTACTCTTTTTAAATGATTTGATTTTTTTTTTTAAATCATAGTAGTAAAACACATTTTTTGTAAAAATTTAAACAATAGAGAATGTGAGAGACAGACAAATTCCCCAAACTACTGTCCTGTGCCTGAGACAACTTAACTTCACAGATCCATGTCAGTTCTTCGAATTTTTTTCATCAATTCATATATCAAGTAACTTTTAAATATAGAGGTGTCTATTTTAAGAGCAGATGGTATATTTGGGCTAATTGAATTGGCTCCATCAAGTGCCATTGTGGTCTTAACTCTTCCCACCCCCTGCCTTTTGTACCCTCGCCCGCATCATCCCAAGTGCAGAGCCAATGTCCCTGTCATCTTTTCCCTGAGGTGACAGTTTCGGTGTGTCATTCCTGGGAGGAGTGACCAGCAGGGCATGTACTGGTGTCTGAGTGGTTAGGATCCCACTCTGGGGGATTCCTGCTGGTGGTGTAACTCCGACCACGGAAGTCAGGGCCTAAGCCTCAGCCTGCCCTGAGACCCCCGCCGAGGGGGCTGCCGCTGGAGGGAGGGGCCCCTGGGAAGTATCCTGCTTGGCTGCACCTGGCTTGGCCTCTGGAGTCAACTTCCCAAGTCTTCTAGGAAGGCAAGGGCACTCCTTCGTGTGGAGCAGACCCTTCGCCAACTGGCCTGGTGTCCGGGAGGCTTCCTTTCTTAAAATGGGGGGATGAAGTGTCAGTCATGCTTCCAGGATTTATTTCATCATAATTGTTTGTTTCGGTCTTAACGATACAGCAGAGAGAAGAGTGGCAGAGGAAGAAGAGCGTCCTCTCCAGGCCAGGGGTGGGGCTGTGGAAATGAGAAACCAGACAGGATGGAGAAGGAATCCAGAGAGGGCTTTGCGGCTGGGTCTGTCAGTCTGGAGAAGGCTGCTCTCCAGACAGCCGAGAGTAGGGTGACACCTGGTGACTCTTCTGGACTGGGCGGAGCTGTGTGGACCGATCAGGAGATCCCCTGAGGCAACCTGCAGGAGGCCAGCCGGGTACAGCCCTTGGGGAGTGTGTCCTTATTATGCCTGCAGATTATATCCCCATTAGCGCATAATTATTATATAATGGGCGTTATTGCGTAATGGCAGTTATATAACAGGTGGCCCAGAATACAGACAGGGGGTGTAATAAGTGTATATCCTCTGGCTATAAATAGCCACCAGCCCCACACCAAATATGTGGTCACACCAGAGCCACCTTATAAATACCCGTGCTGGGCTATAAATTTCTGAGCAGTGACGTCAGCGGGCATGGTACCTAGTTAGGAGGTGGTAGGAGGGACCTGCGGCCCCACCCGGACACATGACATCATTGTTTCCTTAGTAACAGGAATGCTCCCGGGGGACCAAGTGAAGAAAGGCCTTTAAAGGGAGGAGGCAAATAGATAGGAAGCTTGAGTCAGGGGTGGGTGCTAAGCCTGGGGCTGAACAGGGTGAGGTCTCCTGGGCAGAGTCCTTAATGGGTGAGACAGGCCATCTGCCCTTGGGTATTTGACCCAACCGGAAGCAAGGCAGTAGACTCCGTTTCCTTTCATCTTTAGGGGGTCTCAAGTCCCCTTTCCTGTGTGTAGCAGATTCTGCCAGGCTTGGCTATGTGTCAGGGAGAAGAGGGGAGCTACAGGGTCTTCCCTGTCCTTCTCTCTCCCAGGTGACCTCTACAGGGCTCTGGGGCCACTTGCTTAATGGAGACCCGACTTCTGTGCCTGGTCACATCCTCCCCAGGGCATGACCGTTTCCCCTACCAGACGTATTAGGCCAGTTTCAGCCTTAGTAATCTAAGAAATATGTGAGCAATTTGATGCGGATCTCAGAGAGCCTCGTGGAAGTAATGGCGCTGAGAGATGGCGCCTGGGAAAGAAAGAGGAGACAAGGATAGTATTCTGGCCCCAGAAGAAACTATGAGGTGGGATATAATCTTTTTAGGTGCATGGGAGATTGCTTCATATAGGGTGGGGAAGAACTAGTCTTCAGAGCCCTGAGCATAGAGGAGGAAATTTGCCTTTGGCAGGTGAGGGGATTGGAAGAAGGCTGGATGACCAGCTCGTCCTGGTTTGCTCAGAGTTTCCCAGTCCCTCACCTTGGGAAACCCCTCAGTCTCCGGCAAACCAGGATTGTTGGTCACCCTAGAACAGTGGTTTTCAACCAAGGGCTATTTTGTCCCGCAGGGAACATTTGGCAATGTCTGTGAACACTTTTGGTTGTCACAGTTGTGGGGGGAGGGTGCTATTGGAATCTAGTGGGAAGAGTCTAGTGCATATGACAGTCCCCCAGGAACAAAGAATCATCTCGCCCCCAAACGTCACAAGTGCGGAGGTGGAGAAACCCAGCCTTAGAGGGAGAATAAGCAGACCCTGCTGTGCGTGGTCTCTCCTTAGGACGCCTCTTGCCTCTGCTAGCAGAGTGGGCTGCTTGGCTGCCTTCCTGAATTTCTTGCAGCTCTTGTTTTCTGTGCTTTGATTGGTTGCGTTTAGGGTTCTGTGGCGTGGAAACCTTTTCTAGGAAATCGTGTGGCTTCTGAGAGGGTCTTTCCCGTGTCAAAGTTCAGAGACCCTTTGAGACAGCGCCGTCTCAAAGTGAGACAGTGCTGAGAGCAAGCCCTGCCAGGCAGTGTGGTATTGGTGTGGATCCTTCATCTGTTATTTTATAAAGAATGGAAAAATCATCAACTACCTATCCCTTATTGCCTACCAAAGAGTTTCTAAAAGGCAAAACCTGCCTGTTTTCCCTGCCTTTCAGGCCAACTCTTCCCATATAGACTTGAACGGGCCACTGTGGCTCCTGGGGCTTCCTGAGCGTACCAGTCCCAGGGTAAGAACTCATTTCCATAAAAGCCAGTTTCCCAGACCCAGTGATCAGGGCTGGACTCTGCCACCCAAAGAAGCTTCCCAAATGAAACAAATGAGGCAGAAGCAGAAGAGAGCCAAATCCTATTCTGGCACATGGAGTTTACAGAAATCTAGGTTCTAAGTGTTCTCATGTCATTTATAGAAGTTTCCGTTTAGCCCGACATATGTGAAATGTAATCATGAAAGCATAGCAGATACTGTTTTTCACCTGCCTTTATTGCCTGTTTAGTTTACTACCTGGCTGCAGTTGACTTGGCGCCCTCTGGCCTTGACCACATGCATAGCGTGGCCAACTGGGTCATCGTTTCTGCTGGCCTCGGACAGGGCCCACAGATGAAGAAGGCCAGGATGGTGGTGGTGGCGCAGTGGTCTGGTCTGCACCAGAGATTTGGCCAGAGAGAGGGGATCAGCTGGGCTGTGGGCTGCCCCTTGTGTGTGTCAGGCCCAACTTCTGAGTTTGGACTTGAGATTGAGGCAGCTAATAAGCATGGATGGGGAGGAAGAGCCCAAGGGTCTGCATGCAAGGTCCTGCCTGCTGTGCCAAAGGGGACTCTGTGGGGAACAGTGCTGGCTCCGAACACAAAGGCCATTGCTCCATGGAGCAATAATCCTCAGGATATTGCCAGCCCAAAAGATATGGCCAAGACAGAGGCCCCTGCCCTGAGGACAATGACCAGATTTCTCTCACTTATTTATGGTATCGTGGTTTACAAAGTGGGCCCAGCACACAGATCTCTGGGCATAGTTTCAAGTACATGCATTTCTTTTAAATTAAACACCACACACATACACACACAGACACACACACACACGCGTGCGTGTAGGGTCTGTTCAAGCCGTGCTGCTGCCCAGGAGTGTTCCCAGCCACGTGGGACAGTAACTGAGGATGATGGTACTGAAGCCACTGTCTAATATTAGATTTTGTAACTCAGAGATTCATTAATATAATTACTCAGATGCCAGCCTGGCTTGGCAAGGCCTCTTGAATTGTGTTCCTCTTCAACAAAGCGCTCCGGCTGTAGAAATGCCCCTGGGGAGCCTGAGCTCTGCTACCTTGCCTGTGAATGGGGCAGAAGGCATGTGTTGGCCTCCTCAGTGCACCCTGGGAGAGGCAGTGCATCCCCATGGTGGCAAGTCTTACCTTTACGTGTCTTGTCAGGAAAACAGGGACCTTGGAGAGTCTGCTGCAGAAGGGAGCAATCTGCTGGGCGAGGCCCCGTTTCTATGCAAGTTGGCCCTGGGCTCAGCTGAGGGCCAGTTTATTTTGCTCCCCTGTGATACTTAGCATGCAGTTTTGTAGTTTCTCTTAGGCTGGAA
Source organism: Macaca nemestrina (assembly GCF_043159975.1). Taxonomy (NCBI): domain Eukaryota; kingdom Metazoa; phylum Chordata; class Mammalia; order Primates; family Cercopithecidae; genus Macaca; species Macaca nemestrina. The sequence continues at coordinate 12,335,402 of NC_092144.1, forward strand.
TCTTGGAGCTGGGACCGTGTTTTATCCGCCTTTGCATCTGTCTCTTGCCCAGCATATAGTTTTATAGGCTCCATAAACCCATTTTGAATATTGAATTACCTTCAGATGGGAAGCAGCCCATGGCCCATCCTTGAGATGATGTAAAGGCTCACGGTGGTATAAAAATCAGAAAGGGGGCTGATGAAGGAAGAGAGCCAAGATGGAAGAGTGGCAGGTGTGCTCTCTGAGTGGGCATTATGAGGGGACAATCCTGACAGAGGAGGGGCAGTGGAAGCTTCCAGAATGCTGGAAGGAGTGTGGCAGGCAAGTGAGAAGCTGTGGGTTAATGGGTTCAAAGAGACAGTTTTTCAAAATATTTATTTCTATTTTATGTGAATGAGCTCTCACGAAAATGGGGAAGGAGCAGCCCTTAGCCCCTTCCTTCACCCCTGCCCCTGCTGGGTTCCTTGTTACAGGGGTTACTGCTAGGTGGGCTCAGCCCACCCCACCCTCTCATAGGCCTTTCCTTGGTCTCCTTGACTGTCCCTGCTGGACAGTCATCTTTGGGGACATCCTCCCTTTTGGCCACAAAGCACGTCCTCTCCAGACTCGGTCTGCGGAGCAGCCAAACTCACTCGTGACAGGGTCTCTTCCTGTGCCAGATCTTCCCTGCCACGCTAGCCTGGTGGATGCCCTGCGGCAGGGGTTGGCAGGGATCAGTCCTGGGCCCACTGGGATTGCTTGCCTTTTGCTCTGAGGCTCTTCCTCGCCTCCCTCCCTCTCCTCAGGAGCCCTGGCCTCCAGGCTCCTTGTGTGGACAGACTCATGGCAGCTCTTCCTGCCCTCCCTCTCCCGGAGACCCCTCCAGTCTGGGCCTCTCGGGTCAGAGCTGACTGCCGTCCCCCAGCTGGTACATGTGCTTGCGGCTCTGGTGGCTGGGTTTGGTTATTAACAATGAATTATTAAAGGAATGTGAATAGGGAGGGTGGTTTGTCTCTCACACACTCGCGCACACACACAGCCACTTCTCGAAGCAGATCTTAAAGTTGCTTCTGCTGCCGCTGCTGTACCTTGGCTTACCTCAGATCTTAGAACTGTTTCCAGTAGTTTTTGAGTGAATTCCCAGCTCTCCCCTTTCCACCTTAAGACTCTCTAGATAGCTCCTTCCTCCCCTCTCACCTGGTCCCAAACCTCTTTCCTCTGGCTCCATGTGCCAATTCTTGACTTTCTCTGAGACCGGTTTTCCCCTCTGAAGTCCTCGTTCAGTGGAGGGGTAGCTAGAGGCCCACCAGGTACCCAGTCTTGGTAGTGTCACATGCCACAGCATGACAGTAACATGAGGACATCTCCCTCCTTGTCACCACTCTTTGGGCTGGAGTCCACTTGAGCATGAAAGTTCAGGAGGCCAAGCCCGCCTCTCACAAACTCTGGACGCACAGGGGCTTAGTTTCACGATCAGCTTATTATGTTGTTCCATGATTTGGAGAGTGTGCCTGGTACATACAGTCCCTCATCTGTCCACTGTTTTAAAAAGGTTATTTTTCTGATTATAAGACTACTGCACATTCATAATAAAAATACAAAATTAGCATGAAGTCAGGGGGTGGAAATAAAAATTATTACAATTCTGCCACTGAAATAACTACCATTAACTTTTGTTGCATTTTCCCTTACTTATTCATGCACATATTTTATTTTTACTGGAATTTATGGTATAGGCACTTAGGGATGCTTCTTTTAAAATTTAATACTGCAGGGCGCAGTGGCTCACACCTGTAATTCCAGCACTTTGGGAGGCTGAGGCAAGCAGATCACGAGGTCAGGAGTTCAAGACCAGCCTGACCAACATTGTGAAACCCCGTCTCTACTAAAAATACAAAATTAGCCGGGCGTGGAGGCACACGCCTGTAATCCCAGCTACTCAGGAGGCTGAAGCAGGAGAATCGCTTGAACCCAGGAGGCAGAGGTTGCAGTGAGTCGAGATTGTGCCTCTGCACTGCAGCCTGGGTGACAGAGCCAGACTCCGTCTCAAAAAAAAAAAAAAAAAAAAAATCAGTACCATTGTGTATTCTACCACGTCACTATTTTTCAAAACCTAAGTTTTAGTGGTTTAGCATCTTTTCTTTTTGTTTTATTTGTTTGTTTGTTTTTTGAGATGGAGTCTCGCTCTGTCGCCCAGGCTGGAGTACAGTGGGGGGATCTCGGCTTACTGCAAGCTCCGCCTCCTGGGTTCATGCCATTCTTCTGCCTCAGCCTCCCAAGTAGCTGGGACTACAGGTGCCCACTGCCACGCCTGGCTAATTTTTTTTTTTTTTTTTTTTTGTATTTTTAGTAGAGACAAGGTTTTACTGTGTTAGCCAGGACGGTCTTGATCCCCTGACCTTGTGATCTGGCTGCCTCAGCCTCCCAAAGTGCTGGGATTACAGGCGTGAGCCACTGCGCCCAGCCTTAGCATCTTTTCTTATTAGCTGCATTACCCCTAAATTGTCAACATTTCTAATGACTTCTGTCCCCTATTCCTTTTGAAAATGAGAAATTATCTCTTATTATAAATGTAATAGATGCTTACTGAAAAATCAAAAAATGCTTTTACATGCTGTTTTTTTTTTTTTTTTTTTTTTGGAGACAGTTGCTCTGTCATCCAGGCTGGAGTGCAGTGGCACGATCTCAGCTCACTGCAACTTCTTTTTTTTTTTTTTTTTTTTTTTGAGACGGAGTCTCACGCTGTTGCCCAGGCTGGAGTGCAGTGGCGTGATCTCAGCTCACTGCAAGCTCCGCCTCCCGGGTTCCCGCCATTCTCCTGCCTCAGCCTCCTGAGTAGCTGGGACTACAGGCGCCCGCCACCGCGCCCGGCTAATTTTTTGTATTTTTAGTAGAGACGGGGTTTCACTGTGGTCTCGATCTCCTGACCTTGTGATCCGCCCGCCTCGGCCTCCCAAAGTGCTGGGATTACAGGCTTGAGCCACCGCGCCCGGCCCTAACTCACTGTAACTTCTGTCTCCAGGGTTCAAGCAATTCTCATGCCTCAGCTTCAGGAGACGCTGGGTTTACAGGTGTGTGCCACCAAGCCTGGCTAATTTTTTTGTAGTTTTAGTAGAGACGGGGTTTTGCCATGTTGGCCAGGCTGGTCTCGAACTCCTGGCCTCAAGTGATCTTTCCGCCTCAGCCTTCCAAAGTGCTGATATTACAGGTGTGAGCCACCATGCCTGGCCTGAAAAAGAAAAACATGCTTTTAAACAGCTTCATGAGATTTCATCATGCCAGAGTTGATGTAAACCCCACCCCACCCCCACTGAGGCCTTTGAGTTGTGTTGCATTCATCCCCATTGTAAATTCTGCTAGGATGGACATCCTATTGCACCAAGCTTTTTATTTATTTATTTATTTATTTTGAGACGGAGTCTCGCTCTGTAGCCCAGGCTGGAGTGCAGTGGCCGGATCTCAGCTCACTGCAAGCTCCGCCTCCCGGGTTCACGCCATTCTCCTGCCTCAGCCTCCCGAGTAGCTGGGACTACAGGCGCCGCCACCTCGCCCGGCTAGTTTTTTGTATTTTTTAGTAGAGACGGGGTTTCACCGTGTTATCCAGGACGGTCTCGATCTCCTGACCTCGTGATCCGCCTGTCTCGGCCTCCCTAAGTGCTGGGATTACAGGCTTGAGCCACCGCGCCCGGCCTGCACCAGGCTTTTTAGCTCTATTTGTTACCTTCAGATAATGCTTCCTAGCGGTTGAATTACTAGGCAAAAGGTATAGACTCTCTTGAAGGCTCTTCGTCTATCCTGTTAAATTGCCATATGGAAACTTGACACCCTCAGGCAGCACACAAGGATCCATCTCACTCTGTCCCTGTACCCTGTTCCTATTCCCCAGAGCCTCAGAAAGATGTTGCCGTCATTGTACATATCGTGTACATTTCACGTACATGGCATGTCAGGATGCACTTTTATGAGTGAAGTCTCCCATCCCTGTCATAGGTGTATGTCCCGTTCCCATATTTATTCTCTGCATCAGCTCACACATTCCTTGATGGACACATGGTGTTACCCACTGTAAAAGCTAGTCATGGACATCAGCCCACGTTCTCACACCTTCAAATCTATGTTTTTATGAATCTGAGGTGCCCCCTTCCAGGCCTCTGCAGCCACTTCCTGTTAGCACTGCTAGAAGGGGAGGGACCCTTGGGGGTCCCTGTGGCATGGCAGTTTCCCGTCAGCTCCTGGCCCTGGGACTGCAGAAGTGGCTCTTGAGGCTGTCTGGTGGTGAGCAGGTGCTGGCCATGGTATCTTAATGGCAGCAGCCCCCAGGTCTACTTCTGAGGTGCAAGCCCATGCTGGCCACCAGCACATGCCAGACAGCTCCTGAGGAAGCAGCTGCTGCTGACACCTGAGGCCAGCCACTCAGTCTGCCACCAGGCCCCTAGGGCTGCCAATGTCACACAGGTCCTCCCAGGACTTGAAGGGGGACTAGGGGAGGGTGAGCTGTTGCTGTGGGCTGTAGACTTTGACATCACCGGTGGATACCCCCTCTCACCCTTGCATCCCAGACAGTGTCCCCCAGGGCCATGCAGGCAGGGACACACAGCCCCCTTGTGCCCTGCCCCAAGTCCCTGTGTGTAAGTGAGCATGCTCTCATCAGGCTTGGTCCCCACTGCCATGGCACTCTTTCTATGTGCCTGAATATGCATGCTTATTTGCCTCGAAAACTGGGCCGTAGGGCCAGGTGTGGTGGGTCATACCTGTAATTCTAGCACTTTGGGAGGCTGAGGTGGGAGGATCATTTGAGCCCAGGAGTTCGAGCCTGGGCCACATAGCAAGACCCCCATCTCTATAAAATAAAATTAAAAAAAAAAAAAAAAAAGAGAAACGAGAAAATTGGGCCTTATATCATTTTCTATATCCTATTCTGCCCATGGAAGCTTAAGTGTCTGCAGCCTCTGTTGACCCTTGTCCCTCACCCTTTTTCTGTGATACTCCATCTTACCCAGAACCTGACTGTCCTTAGGCCCTGGGTGGTGGGAGCTGCCTCAAGACTCCTGAGGCCCCAACAAGAGGCTTTTGAATTGCAGCAGTGGAGGTGGGTAGTTGTGTAGGACAGAGGGAGGCGACAACATTGTCTCCCTGCTTTCTTCCTTCAGCTGGGGCTGTGGCATGGCAGTGTGGGCCATCCAGTGTCTAGAGGGCTTGTGGCCATGTAGTCGTGGGTGGGATGCATATGTTCATGAGGTTTGCTCTGTTCTTTCCTCTGCAGAGTGTTCAGGATGTGCTAACCTGCGGGTGTCTGTGTGGGTGTCTGAGTGTCAGGAGGTGGGTGTCTGTGTACAAGTATGGGTTGGGGTGTGTGTGTATAAATGTCAGCTTAATTCATACCCCAAGAATGTAAGAGGAAACTTCTCAGTCATGAGGTTCAAGTTCTTGTTGCTCCTATGACCTGTAGTAGGAGTGCAGTGAGTAGGGGGCACAGCAGGTATGTACCCCCTGGGCCCAACTCTGACCTGCCCCCTGTGGCCTGTAGCTTCTGAGTCAGAGGGCGTGCGTGCTTGCCGAGAAGTGTCAGGCCTTTCCCGTTCGCTCAGCAGCTGAGCAGTTCCTTTCTGGGGTTCTTTGTGAACCTGCCTCGCTATTAATCTACCTGTTAGTAAAAGAGATTACAATTGCCGTAATTACAGGGCACTGCGTCTCCATCGTCATGACTGAGCTGAGTGAGAGGCAAGGGGTGGGGGGAACCCAGCCCCACAGGAAGCTGCTATTAAAAGCCCTCTGTTTGGATATGGCACAAGGACAACAACCCTTCCTGGGGGCTAAGGAGATCTGGGACAAGAGGCAGGTCAGGTCCCGGGGGTGAGGAGTGGCCTAATGTCCCACTGCAGGCTGTGGGATGACATGGGATGACTGCAGGACTGAGGATGGTGAGAACAGCGGTGGCCCCCTGGCAGCTCAGATACCTGGGAGCAGCACAGGGCTCAGTACCCTGACCACATGGGCTCCATGCTGAAGGCTGCTTTACTTTTGGACAGGCCTTCACCTGCATGGAATGGAAGAGACCTGGTGGCACTTGTCAGGGTGAGACAGTGGCTCTCTTCTGAGGGAGCTCCACAGCCACCATGGATTTAGGTGGACAAACAGAGGTATCCTGGTCTGTGCCTAGCACGGGCCCCAGAGCTGTGTGTGATGCGTGTGCTCCTGAGAGCACAGGGGTTCTCAGTGAGGGTGGTTCTGCCCCCAGGGTATATTTGGTAGTGACTGAAAACAGTTGTGGTTGTCACTACTTGGGATGGGGTTGCTACTGGCATCTCGTGGGTCAAGGCTGGGATGCTGCTAGCTGTCCTATACTGCACAAGATGACCCCCCACAGAAGACAGTATCTAGCCCCAGCATGAGGGGTAATGAGGTTGAGAAACCCTGACTAGCCAAGGAAAGGAATGGGAGCAGGGCAAGTCAGGCCCAAGGAGGGCTCTAAGAACTCCCTGGTGCTGAGTCTGGCGACCTTGGCCCACGGTGCTCAGCAGTCTGTTGCCAGGGAGGTAGGAGAGAGGGGCAGCAGGCACACTGGGTTGACAGCTGCACTGTGTTGACCCCATGGCGGGTATCAGGGGACCACAGGCTGTGGTTGCGCCTGTCCGTTCCCCCTCCCTTTTCTGGTAGGCTTCTTCCTCCTCCAGGACCCAGGATTGGAGAATTTGCTCTTGCCCGCCTCTCGATGTCCTTGTTGCTGACTGAGGCACCTGGGAGTGAGGGGCTTGAATGTTCTTCCCCAGCTTGAGCCCCGTGGGCCCCTCCAAGTGGGAGGGGTCCAGAGGAGGGTACGCAGAAATGGGAAGGGCTGACACTCTACAGCTTCCATCCTGCAAGGACACAGGCCCCACCCTGGCTTTTCTCTAACACACATCTGGCCTGCTCTGAGAAATAGAGCTGGGTGGGGCAGAGGCCTGGCAAGTAAACCCATTTGCTGTTTTCTGGATGGAGTGTAGGAAGCCTCCTTCCACCATTCATTCCTGTTGACCAAAGGGGCATCCCTGCAGGCACTCCTGCCTCCTTTTCCACTTTTGTTTTCAACTTTGACTCCCACTACCAAGGAGTTCTTGGGAAAGAGGGTAGGCCTGTGGGTTAGGAGGGCACCGTGGAGGGTAGTCTGTGGGGCTGGGTGAGATGGGTGTGGGAACGCAGCCCTGCGTTTAAGGGTATGTGTGCTGCCTGCTTGCTGTGGGCAGGGCGTCTTCTGATGCCCTCCCAGCCCTCAGGCCACTATGTCTTGTGTTTTCTGCAGACAAAGCATGGAGATTCTCAGCTGTTGTGAATTCTGCGTTTCACACCGAGTCCCTAATAGTGGAATCGCGTTGCCTTCCCCCCCCCCTTTTTTTTGCCTTGACAGCTCCAACCTTATAATTTTACCTTCTTTTTCCTTGCATATGCTCTTTTTCTTCCCTTTCCCGTTCCTGGGGCTTTTGCTGTTCATCGCTGGGGACCCCCTTTAGGAGGGATTGCTCCTGACAAGAGGGGAGGGGCTTCCTGTCAAACATTGGGAGTTGATGTTTTGTTTGGTAAAATGTCTGTAAATAGGCTGTGAGGCAGTGATTCTACATGGATCCCTGTGTATGACAGCGGCTTTTTGTATCTGAGCATGTCTCCAAGCATGTGAGTGTCGAGAGCAGAGAGAAAGAGAAGGGAAGAAGAAGGGAGGAGAGAGAAGAGGGATGGTGTTTGGGGGCATTGGGATGGCTCTCTTCCTTCTTGGCCTAAATCACACATCCTGATCAGGAGAGGGTCAGAGTTCCAGACTCTTGAAGAGTCAAGAAGAACATCAGAAGTGAAGCTACTGCCATCCGAGGTGGCTCTGGGTTGGCTATTCACAGAGGGCTGGAATGGGATGATGGGGCTGTACTCCCCACTAAGGCTGCCAGATCTGGAACTTGACCTTGAAGTCTAGTTATCCAGGGCTCTTAAGGCTCTGAGTGTAGGTCATAATGGAGACTGTTTGTCCTGCCCAGCATCAACGATGAGCCTTGGATTCTCGGGATCAATATCAATCTTCCACCATGAATGGGAAACCCATTTCTCCCTGGAGACAGGTTCCTCTGCAAGACCTCTTCCTGATTCTTTTTTCTTTCTTTCTTTCTTTTTAAAAGTAGGATGCCTTGTTGCTTTAGATGGGCGCCTTTATTAAGCTTCAGGTGGCTTACCTATCCTATGATTTGATTTACAGCAGACTCATTAAAAACATTGGTCAATTTGATTTCAAAAACGTGGCCACATCTGTTTTCCCGCCATCAGCTTTCCAGACCACAGAATGCTCTGCTTTTGAGCTGCTCCTCAGCTGACACCCTCCCTGAATCCATTTTGAGTTGCTCTTCCCTGGCCCCATTAGAAAATGTCGGCTCTCACTACACCATGCTTGCGAACAAAGGTGCAGAATGATTTTGGCTGCTTTGTCCAGGAAATAAATTCCTCTTCAGTGCCAGAAACCATTGAGTGGTGCCATGTGTTGAGCTCTAGGCCCCAGAACTGTGGGCAGGGTTATTGCTCAGGGTGAGGAGTGTGGAAGCATAGGATGTGGAGGCCATTGGGAGGAGACCCTTACTTCCCGGACATCGCCACGTACCTTGGGTCAAGAGCCTGAGGACTTGCCATGTCCCCTGCTCGCTCTCTCCTGGCTTTCCATCTGCAGTTGCCTGTGATATGGCTGGTCTGTGGACTTGGGGAAGAAGGCCTCTCTCTTTGTCCCATGGTGGCAGCATCCCGCCCGGTTAATTGCATGCATCCTTCCCAGGTCCTCTTGTTCCGTCTGCTCGATGAAGGTAAAAGCTGGTTTCCCTGGGGTCTGCCCATGCTCTGCTTCTTGACCTGTGTTTTCACCTGTAATCAGCAATGCCACTTGTCAGTGTCTCTGAACCCTATCTCATTTAAGCCCATAACAGTCCAGTGAACTCAGCACTTTTATAATCCTTGTGTTATGCCTAGAAGCTGGCAGATGGAAGAACCTTGCTTAAGGCCACCCGCTAGTGAGCAGCAGCCCTGGGGCCTGTCCCTGCCCTGCACATCTGCCCCTCACTGCTGATCACCTTGGCTTATCTCAGGGTCTAATTTCTCCTTGTGAACTCTAAACTCTTCTTTCCAGCTACAAGGCAGACGCCTTGTTGACAGCTTGCCCCCATATCCACAAGGTACCTCCCTGTACTCCTGGCTGCCCTCTGCTCTCTGCTCCATTCCCTGTCTTGGCTGTGGGCATCACCACCTAGCCAAGCACTTGAGCCCTCACAACCAAACTAACCACAGGCCCGGGAGAGGCCTGAAGCCTCCCTGCCTTTTCACCACCACTGTGTTTTCTGAACTCTGTCTTCTCCTCTCTCTTGTATTTTTTTTTTTTAATTCCCCATCTCTTCAGGTTGGATTTGTATTTTATTAAGATATAATTCATATAATAAAATTCACTATTTTAAAGTGTACAGGGCCAGGCATGGTGGCTCATGCCTGTAATCCCAGCGTTTTGGGAAGCCGAGGCAGGAGGACTGCTTGAGGCTAGGAGTTCAAGACCAGCCTGGGCAACACAGGGAGACCTCATCTCTGCAAAAAATAAAAAATAAAAAAATTAGCAGCTAGGAGCAATGGCTTACGCCTATAATCCCAACACTTTGGGAGGCCAAGGCAGGCGGATCACTTAAAGTCAGGAGTTCGAGACCAGCCTGGCCAGCATGGTGAAACCCCGTCTTTACTAAAAATACAAAAAAAATTAGCCAAGTATGGTGATGCAGCCTGTAATCCCAGCTACTCGGGAGGCTGAGGCAGGAGAATCACTTGAGCTCAGGAGTGAGAGGTTGCAGTGAGACGAGATCGCATCACTGCACCCCAGCCTGGGCAACAGAGCAAGACTCTGTCTAAAAAACAAAACAAAACAAAAATTAGCCATGTATGGTAGTGGTGTGCATTTGTAGTCCTAGCTACTTGGGAGGCTGAGGCAGGAGGATTGTTTGAACCCAAGAGTTTAAGGTTGCTGCAAGTGATGATCACGCTACTGCACGCCAGCCTGGGCAGGCAACAGAGTAAGACTTGCCTCTAAAAAATATAAAAACAAAAAAAAATTAAGCGTAGGATTCAGTGTCATTTAGTACCTTCACAATGTTGTATAACCATCACCACCATCTAATTCCAGAACAATTCCATCGCCCCCAAAAGAAACCCCATACCTATTAGTAGTTAGTCCCAATTCTTCATTCCTCCTAGGCCCTGGCAACCGCTAATCTGCTTTGTTTCTATGGATTTGCCTGGTTTTGGATGTTTCATATAAATGAGATCATACACTATGTGGTCTTCATGTCGGGCTGCTTTCACAGAGCATAATGTTTTCAAGGTTCATGTATTTTGTAGCAGCAAGTATCAGTGGTTCCTTTTTTTTTTTTGAGACAGAGTCTTATTCTGTTGCCCAGGCTGGAGTGCAGTGGCGCAGTCTCTGCTCATTGCAACCTCTGCCTCCCGGGTTCAAGCGATTCTTCTGCCTCAGCCTCCTAAGTAGCTGGGACTACAGGTGCGCGCCACCATGCCCAGCTAATTTTTGTGTTTTTAATAGAGGTGGGGTTTCACCATATTGGCCAGGCTGGTCTTGAACTCCTGACCTCATGATCCGCCCACCTCGGCTTCCCAAAGTGTTGGGATTACAGGCATGAGCCACTGCACCCAGCCAGTTCCTTCTTTTTTAAGGCCAAATAATATTTCATCGTATGGCTGTGCCACATTTTGTTTATCCATTCATACATTGATGGACATTTGGGCTCTTTCCACTTTGTGGTGATTGTGAGTAATGTTGCAATAAACATGCATGTACAAGCATTTATGTGGATGTATGTTTTGGATTCTCTAGGGTATATACTTAGAGAGGAATTGCCCTGTCCTAGAGTTTCATAACTGCCTTCCTTGTCCATCTTGTCTGCCCAGCAGTGCTGTCCCCTTAGTGGACACCTAGGGCCTATCTGGGTCAGGCCCCTGCTGACTCTTCCATCACCACATCCCTTCACTTCCCCTATACTGCGTATTCCAGCATTTGGAGCTCTCCATAGCCCCTGAGTGTGCTGTGCTGTTCCTGCCTCTGGGCAGAATTCTGCTCATGTGTATCTGGCGTAGCCCCTTCCCCTTTTGTCTGACAGCCTCTTTTTACCCCCAGGCTGGCTGTCACCTCCTTGGTGCAGCCTTCTCCCACATCACTTCTCATCCTCTGAGGCCAATCCCCTCCCTCTGAGGGGGCCTCCATTTTGTCCATTACACACCAGCTTTCGGCTGCAGGGGGGTTTTACCCAGGCAGCTTCTCTGGCTCTGTATCTGTGTGATACCTGGCATGTAGCAGGTAATTGGTGCCTAACAAACACATGTGGAATTAACTTTAAGGCACTGCATGTGCTTTTCCAAGTGTGCATGTCACAGATCTGTGTGTGACCCACACAGATTTGTCTGCCCCTGCAGACATATAAATGAATATAGAATCAAGGTGTACCTACCATTACTCTCTGGACCCCTGGGTGTCAGTGGCCTCACAATTGCTTCTCTGTGACCCAGACAGGACTTGGAGAGCTCCAGAGTGATTCTGAGGAAACCCAGTCCCCTTTAACCCAAACAGGTGACTTACTGTTCCAGACTGCTGGGGAAGCTCTGGTCACAGGGGACATGTGACCTGTCTTTTGGCTCTTCCCCTTCACTCCTCTAAGCATGTGGCTGAGTAGTCTGCAGGCAGAAGGCCTGTCCCTTCCGACCATCCAGACCAGCTCCCTTAGAGATGGCCCTGGGCAGGGAGAAGGCAGGCCCCAAAGCAGCCTCCAGGTCCCGGGAGAAAAGCATAGTTGCTACCCTGGTGGTGTTGGTAATGACTTGGCAGTGGAGGGAAGAGGGTGCATACCTTCAGGAGGAAAGTAGCAGGGGAGCCACGAAGCAGCTGCCCCACGGCTTGGGTGCTGTGTTGCAGATCTCATCACTGAAAGTGTGGCTAAGGCTGTCCCTCCAGGTGTTTGGGATGCTGTCTGGCCCCTATACCAGCCCCACTCAGGGCCAGAGGGCACTAAATGAGTCACTCAGCTCTGGCTTTGCCAGGTGGCCCAGGGTAGGCGGACGCCTCAGGTGGGCACATCACGGTGCTGCCAAAGACTCAAGGAGGAAGAGGGGTGTGTCTGGCCACTATCCAGGGCTCACTCAGGGTACTAGGAATGGGAGGGAAGAGGAGGGGAATGCTCTCTGACCTGATAGCATTGCACAAGTCAGCCGTCCTGCAAGGCGGCTCTTTGCTCCTTTTCTTCCCTCTGGTTCTCCCCTGTCCTTCTCTAGCTGGGATTCCAGCTCTAGTCAGCCAGTGACATCTCCTCCGCACCCAGGCCAGTGAGCCAGATTTTTTTCCAAGCCTCAAGTCAGGCAGGTTCGGGGAGGAGACAGCCTCTCAGGCAAGTGAACTCCGGAGGCCCTTCCTCGTAGAAGCCCAGCCCTCCTCCTCCTCCCTCCTTGGCCCTCTCCTCTCCCTGGGCCTCTTCCCCACGTGGCTCATTACAACTCCAGTTGTTCAGGTCTTGACCTCAAGAGCCTTCCCTATTGACCCCTGACCAGCGATACTAATCTGTGTCAACAGGCCCCAGGGGTTAAAGAAACACAACCCGCCGCTGCCGCCTTAGCAGGTGCCTGGAGGGGGCGGGGCGGCTCCCGGGAGCAGCCGGGCGGCGGCGGGAAGGCACTTCTTAGGCACCGCCTCCTCTTCACAGCGCCCGCCTTCTCTGCTCCGACTTCTTGCTCTCCTGGTTTCTCCACTTCCTTTGCAGACCTCCCTCCTGCCGATTACCCACTCCTCTGTGCCACCACTTCCCTTCTGTCTTTTTTTCCTTTGCTGTCCACTCTGCTTGCAAGATTTGAGACCAAACGCCCGCAGGCATCCAGGTGGTGCCCGGGTTGATATGCAGCTGCCTGCCCTTGCACCTCTGGGGACTTTGTTAAAACGCAGGTCCTGGGGCTTGTCCAAGTGGGTAGGTCTGGGCAGACTCGTGAATCTGCATTTCCACCTAGTACCCAGCTGCTGTTGGTCCTCCAGGCTGTCCCCCAGCCTCTGCCAGCTGCTCCTTTGTCTCCAGGGATGGAGCCATCCTTAGGAGGCAGGGGCACACTCCTGGCCCTCTAGGCTGGGGGTAGAGCCCAGATGGAAGCCCACCTGGATGGCACAAACCACCTGAGTGATCCCCCTGTTCTCAGAACACAGGTGGGTCACCTGAAGATGTCCTGGTGACGATGCAGGAGCTGCCAGGCAGGGCCACCGTGAGTCACTGGGGGTCATGCCAGTGAGCTTCCTGCGTTGTTGGCTCTGGCTCTGCTGAGAGCCATGTCAGGGTGAAGGGGGCACACTGCTGGCTTAGATAAGACAATCCAGATTCTCTCAGAGAAACAGTCGCATGTCAGACATGCGCCCTTTCTTGGGATGAACCTAGAGTTGTTCATAGCCTGGCCTTAATCCTGCCGATTGCATATACTGTGCTCATCTCGACCCAGTTGAGGCTGCACTTCTGTGCTTCTTGGGACGGCTCCAGGGCCATGAGGTTGGCACCCCCTGCACCCATCCACACACACAGACCAGAGGAGCAAGCATCATGGGGACAGGGACATTAATCACAGTTCCTGTTCTGCCTGGCACTGCAGCCCCAGTCCCCAGGAGTCTGTGTATTCCCATGTTCCCTTCGTCCTGCTCACAGGGAGGTGGAAATCCAGACAGAAACCTGCCTTCTCCTCCATCCCCACTTGAAGCTGCTGGTACTGCTTCTGACCATCCAGCCTTAAGATGTCCCTTCCTTCCGTGGGGGCCCCACAGCCACAGGCTGCCCCTCCTGCAGACTGCACACATGTCTGGCAGGAGATGGCCCAGAGAAGGTGCTAAGCAGAATGCAGGGTAGGGCTCAGCAAGGTCTGGTGTGCTGAGTGGGTTTAGACAGTGTTTTATGGGGGTCTTTCTTGTAGGTCCAGGAAACCTAGATGGCAGTCAGGCTGGCTGAGGGAGCACCCTTGGGTGCTGCCCTCTTTCTGAGTGCTCTGCTTCTCTTTGACTTTACTCTCTGTCCCTTAATCACCCCAACCCACCCCTTTTCCTTCTTCCTCTTGGCTGTAGCTCCCTCACAGGGCTGGGGAGCAATAGACAAACTCTCCAAAAAAAATTTTTTTTAAGTTTCCCAAACTTTTCCAGATGCCAAGAAGGGGCCAGGGAAACTGTAACTGCAGAGGGGGGAAGGGGAGAGGAAATGTTCCAAGGCCTTCCCTCCCTTCCGCTTGGAGGCAAGGATAACTAGGGGAGCAGGGTGACTCTGGTGCCCTCAGACAGTCCACCTGGAAGGCAGAGAGGCCCCTAACCATCCCATTTTTGCTACCCCCAGCCCATCCTCCATCCTTACTCCCAAAGGCCCCAGCAGCATGTAGAGGTAGAGGCAGAGAAGGATGTCAGTGGGGCACCTAGGAACTTCTGGGGTTCAAAAGGGTGGATTTAGGACATATCCCCCCACCAGCTGACGGAGGTCAGGAGCTGAGAGAAGTGGGAGAACCTGTCCCCAAGGACACCCTCCCCTGGAGTCTGGGGCCTGATAGAAGAACCTGCCACTGCTGGGGTTGAGGTGTAGGGGAACAGACAGGAGGGGGTAGTGTGTGAGGACAGTGCAGGGATCACTGCCCTCCCCCAGTCCCACCCTCAAGGGGTGCTGCCCCCACCTCTACCGTTCTGTCCATCCACTCCCCGGACACCTCCTAAAACAAAGGCCTCTTTGTGGTCCTGGCCTACTGGCCTGCTGCCAACGGCATTCTTTGCGTGTTTCCTGAGCACGGATCCCAGCTTCGTGGTCAGCTCCTCCCCCATCCACCCTCCTTCCCGGCCTGACTCCTGGTGGCTCAGAGCAGTCCCCTCTCCTGTCCTGCCCAGGGTCCTTCCCCAGTTCCCATCTCTACCGTGGACAGATCTGGACAGAGAAGAGAGACTCCCAGGAGCTTGGCCACTGGGCCTTTGGTGGGGGGACAAGTGGAGGTTCAATTGCATCCCGGCTCCAGCTGACCTTGGTGGGTTTCACCGAGCCTCTGTTGATGAGATGTTATCATCTGTAAAGATGGGGAAAATAACCACCCCTTGGGGCTATCAGGCAGATTCAATGTCTACAGAACACAGAGCTCCTGCTTACCGCAGAGTGGAAGAGGCAGCGTGTAACTTGAGCTCCCCGTTTCAGCACTGCTCCCTGGGTTCCTAGGGGGCTGGAAGTGGGCTTGGTGGGCGGCTGAGGAGCTCAGAGGAGTCTCCAGAGTCTTAGGTGGGACGTTTCCCTGCACTCCTATGGGGCCCCCAAACCTATGGCCCACTCCTGGGAGTGCTGAGGCCAGTACCCCAGGGAGTCCTACTCCACCAAGAGTTGGAGCTGGGTCCCTAGCAAGTGACCTGCCTGTCCTAGGCCTGGTCCTGCTCTGTGTGCCCCCAGCCCGTCCTGGCATCTGTGTCACTCTGTAACAGCAGTGGGGTGTCCTCCCTGGGTTAGGCATAGCAGGGTGGTGCCTAGAGCCCTGAAAATAGCAGACCTGAGGAGGGCGGGGGTAGGGGGTCCAAGGAGGGATGGCCCAGCTTTTGGAGAACACTTTTGAGTGTCAGCAGATGCACACCCCTCAGTCACCAGCCACACTCACACACAGAGACACACACGGTCCTAATGAAGTCCTAGATCACTGCTCTGGGGGGTTCCCCCCCCTTGTTAAAAAATGTTCATAATTTGGAAAGAAAAGGAGCTTTTTACAAGCTGGCGGCTCTAGGGAACTTTCCGTCGGTTCTTTCTGGCCTCGTGATGGGTGGGGCCCACATTTCCCTTCCTTCTCTCTCTCCCCCGCTCTCCTAATAATCCCCCCTTTCCAGCCTCACCAAACACACACACCCTTTAGGAGATCTCCCGCCGGCTGTCACCCCAAGAAAACTGGAGGAAAGCCGAGGACCTGTCTGTGCCCTCCTGGGCCCCATCCAAGCGCCAGGCACAACCCTCCCTTCCCCCCCACACTCCTCCCTCCCACCGAGAGGTTGGCCCCCACAGGCCTAGAGTCTTCAGATTGCTAAGCTTCCCAGAATCTGTGCCTGGACCCAGGCCCGGCAGCCTGCCTGCCCTTCCCCCGAGGACCTGCCCCACTCTCCCGCAGGGTGAGGGTCCCCCGAGTCCTTCTTGCATCCGGGGGCCCCGCCAGGGAGGGCGGTGCTGAGCTCACCGCCTCGGCATCTGCCCTCCCCCTGCCTCTGGTGCGAGGGCCGGCCACACTCCCGCCAGTGCCTTGCTCCCTAATAGCTTTTTAAGTCCAACCACATGTGTCTGCGGAGTGAGGAGCCGCCCCTCACGGGGCCTCGGCTCTCCTCCTCCCTCAGCCAAGACCACCCTCCACTTGGAAGAGCCTCAGGGCTGGGGGAGGGGGAGTCTGCCTCCTGAGAGCCCATCTGCTTGCCCCGGGCCCAGCTGAGGAAGAAGCGGGTGGGCTGAGTGCTTGGGGGTCTCTTTTGGGAGTGTCGCGTGAGGCCAGCCCTCAGGCTCGGCTGGCCCCCGGTTCCCTAGCCTCTCCTCTGGGTCCTGCAGTCTAGGATCCTCTCTCTGTAGGGCAGGCCAGGAGGCGCCGGCTTGTGGGTGTGGGAGCCTGGGTGAGGAGTCCTCATCTCACCTCGAGCCTCCCTGGCCGGCGACTTTGTGCCAGCAAATCTCTCCTTGCACCCAGCGCCACAGGGGTGACCCCCCAGTCGCCCCTCAACTCAATACACGTGTGGTTCCCTGTGCGTGTGAGTGGTCTGTGGGGAGGCCTGTGGGGTGCGGTTTCGCAGAAGGGGAGTGAGGGCTGAAAAGCAACGAGGAAGCAGGCTTGGGGTCCTAATGAGAAAATTGCTTCCAGCCAGGGAGTCCTGCTCTGCGGCTGAAATTGCATCCAGCCCCAGCCAACTTTGCCGCCGCAGTACCCGCCCTTCGGAAGGAGTTGGGGAAGCAGGCGGGCAGGGGGAGGAGCGGGCTTTGCACATGACTCAGGCGCCCCTGCCCCGCTCTATACGCACACACCTTGGAGAGTCTCTTCTGCCTCACGGGGAGGAGCTTGAGGGCCAGGCTTGGCTCCGGACCCGACCGTTTGATCCTTGGGAGGCAGAGGAGGGAGTGGGGAGGGATTCCCTCTGTCTTTCTTGTTCAGTTCTGCTGCACTTACGAGGTGCTCACTGCATGCAGAGGGATTGGAGAGGTGAGCTTGCATAGGGTGGGCCCACCCACTCAGTGGCATTTACTCTTACAGTTAAAGGGTGTTAGGAGCACTTTGTTTTCACAAAGATCCTGCGTGGAGTCCCACCTTCTAGGATGCTTCATTTGAAATTCGGCCTCCCTGGGGTGGGGTGGGACCCTCTTGCCTGTCCTTCCACTCAGGGGGGCCCAGGGGTGAAAAGCTGGCTTAGCTTACATTCTTCTTTCTGTTCCTCACTTTAAGGGCTCCTGAGCAGAATCAGCTGCAGAATTTGTGGGGCCCAGTGCAAAATGCAAACTTAGGGTGCCTTGTTCAAAAATTAAGAATTTCAAGACAACAACGGTGGAAGTCAAGGTTATGAAGCCAGCCCCGCTTCCGAGGAAAGTTGGTATCACCCAGCAGCCCACTGGTTCAGGGGCTGTGGCCTTTACCCTGATCTGAAACAGGAGGTTCCACCTGCTTGTTTCCTGGATCCTGGGGAATCTCTTCGCAACCTGGCACGGTCATCTCACTGCTGCCGCATCCCTCAGAGACTCTTACTTTCTGGATTTTAAAGATGTTGGTTAGGGAGGAGAGCTATGAGGGGAGGGAGCAGAATGAGAATGGATCACACCTTCAGTGCTTAGAGAGTCTCAGGGCAAGGCCTCACTTGTCACCCTTAAGTGAACCTGACAGTGGAACCATATCCCTGGTGAGGTGGAAACTGCAGCCTGGGCCCAGCCAGTAGCGGGTCAGTGGGACCTACCCCTCCTCTGGGATGGAGCCTCCCTCACCAATGACAAGTTCTGACGGCTGTGCCTGTGCAGAGCGGGAAGCGAGCAGGAGTGCTTGGAGGGAGGGAAAAAGGCAGGAGGAAGGAAACAACCCCATTGTCATCCCCCAAATTACTGGCTGGGATGGCAGGGGAGGAGGCGGAAAGCCGACATTGTTTACTTAATTAAAAGTAAACAACAATTTGCCGCTGCCAGCCTCCCATTAGCTGTGTGCGAGGAGCCCTATGAGCTGCAGACTCGGCTTTCGCTCCTACCAAGCCGGCTCCTGACGCCACACCCCCAGCCTTGGCTCCCCAGGGCCCCGGGCCCTCCCCTGCTCCTGTCCTCTTCAGGCTGAGGAGAGGGGAACAAGCTATTAAAAGTAAATAAATACATAAAAAGAAAACCCACTAGTGTCTCAGAGTCCTGTGGGTCAGGATGAGAATGTCAGAAACTGTCATTTGGCAGGCCAGCATGGGGCCTAGAGACCCCTGAGTGTGTACACTGAGGTCTGGTTGTGGTGGGCTGGGCTGTCCTGGGCAGGGCAGGGGGGCACTTCTTTGTCCAGTCAGCCAGATGTTGGACTACCTGGGGAAGGCAGCCTCCCTTCCTCCCTCCCTCCCCACCGAGGCCCTAGTCTATACTACCTAGAAGCCTGGGCCTCTCTGCCCCGCCTCCCACTTTTTCCTTTTCCCTTTTAGCAGCTTATAAACATCCTTCTCCCATCTTTTTGGCTCTGCTCCCAGAAGGGGGCTGTTCAGGGATCCTGGAGGGCTGGGGAGAGAGGCAAGCTCTTTGGGGCCTAAGGGGAGAAAGACAGCTGGAACTGGCCCCACCCCCAGGACAGTACAGCTACAAGTGACCCTAGGAACAGGGGAGGGGGTTGCCCTAAGTTGGGGTGAGGTGGGGACCCTCCCAACTCCTGCTTCTCTGGAGCCTTCAATCAGGAGGGGTGGTTGGATGGCAAGAGGGGTTTTGCATGGGCTTCCGCCAGGCTCCAGGGGCTGAGCAGGACACCTTTCCAGGCATCTGTCCTCAGGAAAGCCCTCACCTCTCCTGTAGGCCCTGCCTGCAATTATGTAGAGCACAGGCTTCCATCTGGACCTCGGTAGGCATGACCTGAGGCTCATGACTTTAAAAGCTCAGGATGTGTGCTGGGAGCAGGAGCTCATACCCGTAATCAATGCTAGCACTAGGAGGCCCAAGCCAGAGGGTTGCTTGAGCCCAGGGGTTCCAGACCAGCCTGGGCAACATAGGGAGAACTTGCCTCTACTAATAATTAAAAAAAAATTAGCCGGGGGTGGTAGCATGCAGCTGTGGTCCCAACTACTTAGCCTCCTGAGTAGCTGGGACCACAGGTGCATGCTACCACCCCTGGCTAATTTTTTAGGAGAGCTAGGAGGATCCTTAAGCCCAGGAGATTGAGGCTGCAGTGAGCTATGATGGCACCACTGCATTCCAGCCTGGGTGACAGAGCAAGACCCTGTCTCAAAAAAAAGCAAAAAAGAAAAAGAAAAGAAAAAAAAGCTCAGGGCCCGGATACTTGCAGGGAGAGAAGTACAGGAGCACGTGAAACGTACCCAGCTTTATGAAACCATTGCTGAGCCTCCTGGGGGTCAGACAGGCAAGATGGGGAGGGGTAGGTCTGAGAAAAGAGCTAGACTGAGTGAATGAAACAGTCCCAATCCCCAGGGTGTGGGGGTTGAGAACCCTGGTCTGGAGTTTGTCCCTCCACGAAGATTCAGGTCCCCACTATTCCCCTGAGCCACCATCTCACCTTTCTCCTGTCCCCATCCTCCATCGTCATTTGCCTCTTCTCATCTTACTCCTCCACCATTAGGATTCACACATACACATACACATACACATGCACGTGCACACAAGCGCACAGATCCCGGGATTCATGCACATTGGGATTTTCACATGCACTCACACACATAGACAAATCTGGGAAGTCTGTCCCGTACTTAATTGAATTAAAGGACTGGGGTTTGGCAGGACATTGTGTATCTGAGCTGCAGCCTCTTGCAGCCGTTTCAGGGGCTGATGGTTCAGGCTCCCTGTAATTCCAGCTGCTGCCACTCCCTGTGGGCAGGTGGCTGGGCCTGCGCCTGTCCCCTTTCCCCTTCCCTTTCTCTCTCCTTTTACTTCCCAGGCCAGAGCCCCCGGCACAAGGCCTGGGGAGGCTGGGGACACTCAATGTACTCCTCTTCCCTTCTCTCACTTGCATTTTGGAAGCTAGTGGGAGGCTAGGGCCTCCTGGGGAGGAGGTACCCCCAGCGTGAGGCCAGGGGACTGTCAGAACAGAACAGTCCAGGCAAATCCCTGCTTCCAGGTTTTTTGCTGACCATTCTTGGGGTAGGAGCTGGAGGCTGCTTGCCACTGGTTGGAAAGTGGACACACTTCTTGGCCAAGTGTAAGCCACCTGGCTTTGACTGAAAGGTGGAGTCTGGTCTAAGGGCTTTGGGGAACCCTACTGGAGTGGCCAGGAGCCATAATGGTTGGGGGAGTGGTGCCAGTGGATGGGGTGTGCTGCAGGGCAGGAGGGATGCTTTTTTTTTCCTTCTAATTTGATTTAATTAGAATTCTTCTTTTTTTTTTTTTTTTTTTTTTCCCGAGATGGAGTCTCACTCTGTAGCCCAAGCTGGAGTGCAGTGGTGGGATCTCGGCTCACTGCAACCTTCGCCTCTGGGGCTCAAGCGAGTCTCCTGCCTCAGCCTCCCAAGTAGCTGGGACTAGAAGCATGCGCCACCACACCCAGTTAATTTTTTTGTATTTTTAGTAGAGATGGGGTTTCACCATTGTTGCCCTGGGTGGTCTCAAACTCCTGAGCTCAGGTGATCCACCCGCCTCAGCCTCTCAAAGTGCTGGGATTACAGGCGTGAGCCACCGCACCCAGCCAGAAGGGATGTTTTTGACCTCCATTTCTTCCCTCCACTTCAGCCTCTGCTTTGACAGGCTCTGGGAGTGGCAGTAAGCCTGTTCTCAGCTCCCCTTTACTAGGGACAGGTGATTTCACTCTGGCCGCTCCTTGGAGAACAGAGTGGTTGAGCTCAGGCCCCACCTCTCAGAGGGACCTAGTACCGAGCCCAGCCCCCACTCTGAGGAAGCCTTGCATGGACCATTCCTGGCCCAGAGCCTGAGGCCATTGGAAAGGGCCTATATCCGGAACCGGTGAAGGAGAGAGCCCGGGAGCCTCACTGTGGGTGGGAGAGGCGTGGTCAACCAGCCTTGCCTCCTGGGGCATCAGCTCCCAGCTTGTGCTGCACTCTCTGACCATGCCTTTGTGGGGCACCTGCTGTGTGTAGAATCTACCCCGAAACCTATAGCTTAGAAGAAGCATGGGCAAGCTGCTAATGGCTGGTAGTATGGGTGTCCAGCGACCTGTTGGAGGAGCCCAGTCCAGCCCTACATGTGTGACCCTTGGTGCTTGGCAAGGCAGGGGGGTAGGGAGCAGCGCTCGCACAGCCAGCTAGACTGTTTTGCTCTGGGGCCTGAGGATTAGGGGGTCAGGGAAGCAACCAGGCCCAGCCCCAGGCCCTGTGAAGTGATCTGCACTGCCCAGGGTCAGAGGGATGGGGGGGTAGGCCTCACCTCGGCTAACCTCCCAGCGGAACAAAGGGGCCTTTCTCCACGCCCGCCCGGGAGGGTGTGCCCGCCCGGCTGCTGCCGCCACTGCAGAGGGCGCTGATTTTTTTTTTTTTTTTTTCTTCCTGACTTTTCTCCATTTTTCTCTGTCTCTGGTTCCTGATCTCTGACTTTTAGTCTCATTTTTTTCACTTTTTATGGGGGTGGGGTAGAGATCTTCCTTTTCAAGTGTTTACCAATTGCAGAGACAAGTCTGCATTGCCAAAAGGTAAGGACATCCTGGGTGCGTTAGGAATACTCCTGGGGTCACATGGCCTTAGACCCCCCCCCCCAAATCGAGGGCAGCTCCGTTCTGAAACAAGCAGGCAGGACTCAGAGCGGCAGCCACGCAGGGTGGGACCGGGCTCACTGGATAACCCCCAATCAAGCTATATACCTGGCAGGTCCCCCGCCTTCTGTTCGCCCACGCATTTCGCGGCCCCCTTTCCATCCGGCCCCCGCATCGCAAGCTGTTCCTAATCAATGCGAACGGGAAACTCGGCCCTCACAACACATCACATCACGGGATGTGTTTGGCAGCGACAGCAACAGGAGCCGCTGTCACGGGTAACTCCTTCCTTGGTGCATAACCCAGGGTCCGAGTGGCCTGGGCCTGAGTGGGTTCTTCTCCTTCCTCTTGGGACCCCCTGGGTATGCAGAGGGAACCACATCCCCTGTAGCTCTGGGCTGGTAGCTGGCCGCGCCCCGCCGCAGCCCTCGGAGGGCAGCTAGTGTTAACTCGCTGCGCCACCTAGCTACGGCATCGGGGAGAGCAGCGCTTCGCTGCCTGAACCGCGTCGCTTCCTGAGCCGCGCCTCTCCCTGAGCCCTGCTGCCCGGCAATTTGGGGAAAGCCTCTTTTG
This sequence comes from Macaca nemestrina, assembly GCF_043159975.1. Lineage (NCBI taxonomy): Eukaryota > Metazoa > Chordata > Mammalia > Primates > Cercopithecidae > Macaca > Macaca nemestrina. The sequence goes on from NC_092144.1 coordinate 12,357,833, forward strand.
GGTCCTTCAGGGAGTTATGAATGAGGAATTTGGCACCTGCCAGTCGGAGGATCAATGTCACTTTGTCCCTTCAGCAGCCTTTGCTGTCCTTACGCAAGCTTGATACTGTATAGTATATAAAACTGAAAGTTAAAATATGTTCAAAAGAAAAAACTCTGTAAAAATCCCCACTCACATCTCATGGTGGTGAGCAGGTCTTGGTTGTGTTGCACCAAGAAGCAAGAGAAACACACTGGAGGTCTAACAGCAGCAAGTCTAGGATTTGGAGCCTAAGCTTCTGATTCCAGGCCCAGGGCTCTATGCAGCAATCGGTGCCGTCCATTCAGCCCAGCCCTGCCCAGGCTCTTAGGGCTCCAAGCTGGAAATTTGCAGTCAGAGGCCCAGATTCCTCGTATTTCCTCTGGACAGTGGCTGTTTTAGAGTCTCCAGGGCAAGGAGAGGAGCAGGCCTGCGAGAGAGTGCTCCGCTACCTTCCCGTGCTGTGCTGTTCTCAAGCTCCAATTCCTTCCTCTGATCATTCCAGCCCTTGAGTGTGGCGCAAATATGTCCAGTCCTGTGTCTGGAACCACCTCGGCTTTGCAGGAGGATTAGCGGCATCAGGGTTTCCACATTAATTCACTGGACATGAGTGTCGGTGGTTGGGCTACAAGAAAGCTATTCTTTCTTCAGGAAGGGGAAGGTATCAGCTGGTGCCTCTGTTCTCTGGGTGGTCAGTGTAGCCATGGTTTGAAGAAGGATCTAGAAGCGTCTCTTCGGAGTCTTATCATCCACTGCAGGTGTGCTTTGAGATGTGGGGGATGTAGCAGCAAACAAAACCAACAGAGAGGGCTTGTCCTCAAGGGGCTGATGGTCTAGTGGGGTCAGGACCTCCTGGCCTGAGTGGCCTGGTGGCCAGTTCTCTGGGGCTCTCATACCTTCCAGAGCTAGAGTCTCCCACTTCCCCAGCCATGGACCAGCCAGAGGTTCCCTGTGTAGGTGGGATTTGGAGGAAAGGCTGTTTAGTTCCCAGCCTCCAGGTGGGAGAAGGGCCCCACTTAAACATCTGATTATGGTGGGCATTTGTGTTTGTTGCTTGTCCATGAGCCAGGCTCAGTCTCTGCCACACCAAGGCAAGTCTCCGGGTGAAAGAGGCCCCTTTGGAGTCACCAGCCTGGGTATTGAGTGCTCTCTCATAGGTCATGGGGGGGTTGAGAAAGTTAGCACCTGAGGAGGGGAGGCAGGTGGCTTCGGCCTAACTCCCACTTCCCCACAGGGTGAATTGACGTAGGTGGGTTCTACAGTTCTAATCCCAGGCCCTGAGGTTTCCTGGATGGATTCTTCCAAGGAAAGGGAACAGTGGAGGGAGGCAGGAGCAGAACTCTGCTTAGGGCCAGAAAGAGAGCAGGGGGCAGAGAGAGGTGGTGGGAGAGGCTGATGCTCCCTAATCCTTGCCGATTCTCTGTCCCTTTTGATTTCCTCAGGCAAATAGGCAGAGAGCTTAGGGACCTTCCCCTGCCCTGGGCTAAAGTGAATTTCCTGCTCTATAGGGTCTCACTTCTTCCACCTTCCTTTTCTTGGCCAGTTGTTCCTTCTCTGAGCCTCCTCCTTTTCCTTTTCCTCTTCCTTCCCTCCCTTCCCCAGAAGCATTCAGGGGTGGGTGAGTAGGGGCTACTTGTCCTGGGGTCTCCGCAGCTCCTCACTCTGCTGAGTGCCCACCAGACAGATACTGGCAGCTACATGCAGCCCAGCAGTTGTGCACACCAAGCTACTCCTGAGTATCTTTAGGAAAGTTTTCCTCTTTCTGTTTTTTTTTTTTTTCTTCTCCCAAAGGAATAATTTCTTCTCTCCTGTTTTTGTTTTTGCCCTCTTTCCCTGCCTCTCTCAGAGTCTTGTACTGTACTTCTCTGATTCTTTTTGCCCCAGTCTTCTTTCTTTGCTTTGACCCTGATTCTCTGCTGTGGCTCCTCCTTCTCTCTCTCCCTCTCTCTCTATCTTCTAGTTTTAGTTTTAGTTTTGTCCTTTGGTTGCTCTCTGGCTCTGGGGCTTCCTGCCTTCTCGCATCCTTCCTCTAAACTCCTGCTTGTCCCAGGCGCATCCCTTGAGTGGCCTGCAGAGCCTCTGCCTCCTGCTTCTCATACGAGGTTGGCATTAGGGTCTGGAGGACTCTGTCCCTTTATGAATAATTAGACCAAGGGCAAGTGTATATGGGGGTAGGAGGAGGGTGATGCCTAGCCCTGGGAGGTGGGGACACTATTAATAGCCCTAAGAGCAGCTGGGGGTGAGAGTGATTGTCTGACCAGCCTGTCTTGTCCTGGGCAGCTCAAAGGGCCAGAAAGGGCAGTGCTGGAAATAGAGAAAGCGGGTGGGGGTGGAACCAGGATAGGACACCCCCTCCCCAGGGCCCCTCTCTTTTCTTGGCATGTGGGGTGTGGAGGACATTCTCCACTGTCAGTTTTTCTTCATCAGGTTGGGGAGGGGATAGAAGCTTCAGGGACTGGGGGCCACTTGCCTGGACCCCACCATCACATGACTCCTGGCCCCAGGCCCTCTTAGAAATGCTGGCTCCAGCTGCTGGCTGAATCGTGGCACCAGCCAGCACTGCCAGGAGAGGCGCCTGGCCTGGCTGCCCATGGGCCTGTGCCTGTGCTCCTGGTTTTCTCAGCTCTCTGTATTCCAAGGCTGGGCTGGGCTGGGCTGGGCAGGCCTTGGGCCTAGCACTCCCAGAGTCTGGGGGGACAAGCTCTAACCTCCCTGTTCCCTGTTGGCCCTCTCTCCCCCACCCCATTTCTAGTATGGTGACTGTCTTGAGACCACTGGATGGCTACTGCACACTGATGTGGGGAGGGATATGTCTGTATGGGTGTCTGCCCAGGCTCTGCCATTATATTTACAGAGAACCCTCCCTGTTGCTCTTTGTAGATGGTAGTGGGCCAGGCCCCAAGGGAGCCCCTCTGCTCACTGGCAGTGGTCTCTGGGGCAGGACACCAAAAACTGCAATCTAGGACACACTCACCATGTACTCAAGAGCATGAGCTCCTGGGGAGGGGAGCTGAGGGTCAGCCACAGCTTCCCCCCGAGGGTGGGAGGTGGCATTTGAATAGAGTTGAGAAGGAGGAATAAGCGTTCAGCAAATGGAGATAAAGGGAAATAGTAATCCAGGTGGAAGGACAGGCGACGTTTATGTAGCCCCAACTATGAGCCAGGCCCTGAGCTAAGCACCTTATTATACATATTTTCTCATTTATTCCTCACCCAGGAATGCTAATAGTAGATGTTATCTCCCTTTTACAGATGAGGAAACAGTTCATAACTTGGCCAAAGTCACGGGCTGGTAGGTTCTGGAGCATGGATGTGAATTTGGGGGAGCCCTGGTATGCCGTTGCTGGCCACCCACCTCCTTCCTCCTCCTACCCTCCACTTCAGCCTGCCCCCTTTGGCCCCTCTTTGCTGGGGCAAGGCCAACTTACCCAGGACAGGGTATCCAAAGTGGTAGAGCACCGTGTTGTACCCCCTCAGTGGACACAGGCTCCAGACCAAGGGCACCTCCCTGGGTAGGCCAAGGGCAGGCTCAGAGGACAGGTGAAGCAGACCCAGGCCAATGGCTCCTGCCTCTCTCCATCTCCCCAAGATGTTTTTCTTTGCCTTCTTCTTTGCCTGTTCTTTGCCTGTCATCTTCAATCTCTTCTGCTCTGATGGGAATTCCTGCCCCAGGTATCTCTGAAACACCCCAGACAGTGTTGCCACCATGCCCTGGGTCCACTTGTTCCCTCCATAGTCAGGTGTCTGAGGTGCCAGGTTGGTGCTGGGTCACCTTGCCATAGGCAGACCTAGGGGGAGCCTGCAGGCTGCCTCGCATGTCTCATTGCTGCTGTGACTAGGGGTCTCATTTATTAACTTGTTGGGCTGGTCCTGGAGTGGCCATTGGCCAAAGGTGGGCCTTTGTCCACCTGCCGGGTGCTCTGCTCTGCACCAGGGGCATATCCCTTCTCTCTCTCCTTTGCTGGCCACTGCCTGTCATCCCTTGGGGAAGAGCAACTGAGCATTCAGCTCCCCAGTGCCTCCTGGCTTCTCCCACTGTTCCATGCCTGGGCCCATCTCCAGGAGTTCTCCCTGGGCTGGGGACAGCTGCTAATGAACCGGAGCCGGGCAGAGAACGCTGAGCAGCTCACACCAAAAAAACTCCCTGGAGGGCTCCGGGGCCACTTGTTGGGGATGGAAGGGAGGTGGGAGTTCTATTGTTTTCTTGGAGGAAAATTTTGAACTTAGGAACACCTTTCTCATTTTATGAGGGAGGCAGTGATGGGCTGTGTGGCTGGAAGGCTTCTGGCTAGGAGTCCGTCTCCACATGGGGAATGGAGGCAACCAAGGACTGTAGGAGACAGGCCTTCTTCACCTCGACACCGTGAGGGACCTGAGGCTTTCAGATGAAGCGTGAGACTGCTCTGCTGGTCTCCTGGGTATAAGATAAGCTGACGGACTTGCTTTCTCCTCGCTTCCCGAAGTCTCACTGCCGAGCTGTGAGTCCTGCAGTAGCCAGGCCTGGCCCTTGCTCCAGGGGCACCCGTAGAGGCTGGGGTGCATTGGAATGGAGAAAGTAGTTCTTCCTGGGGTCAGGAGATGGAGAGGGGAATGTCCCATCCAGATGCTGGCCCTTCATCTGCCAGGTTCCTGTGCCTTCCCTACCGCCCCCGCCCCCACAATGGCTTTCCTTGAGCCTAGGCCCTAGGGGCAGCCAGAGCAGGCCTAGACCACATGTGGGTGTGACTTGGTTTCTTCCTTTTTCCTGTCACTTATCCCCTCTGCCATGTCCTCTTCCCCCATCTCCAGCAGGTCAGTCAAGTCAAAGGCGGAAGCCTCTTTGGACCTATGAGCAGGGAGGGAATGAGGAAAGGGGAGAGGACAATAATGGGGTGACATGTTCCCCTGTCCTTATCCCTGCCCCCACCCACAGCTTGAGGGCTATGCTTCTTGTTGGGGCGCCTGCTTTAAACCATGTGAGACTCTAGGGATGACAGAGGAGGAAAAAACCTGCCACCTCAGGATGACTCCAGGATGTGTGTGTGCACATGCATGGTGACTGGTGGGGCAGGTGAGGAATGGAGAGGAGAGGAAGACCCTAGAAGCCTCGTGGGCCCAGGCCCTGGCCAAGCCTCACCCCCTCCGTCTGCCCTCTGGCTGCCCTGCATTCTCAAGGACTTCCTCGGTCCCCTGAGTCTCCTGTTTGCTGAGACGGGGAGAACCCCTCTGTGACCCGTCCCCTTAGCCCCCCATCTATCCACCATTCCCCTCCTCAGGGTGTCTCACATTCTCAGACTTGGGTTTCAGGAGGCACAATAGTTACATTCTCCAGCTCTGATTGCTACAGGCGGAGCCTCTGGCTCCCCTTGAGATTGGGTTTCCCGTGCCCTGGATGCTCCGGAATCTCAGAGGAAGGGGGAGAGAAGTAGGAGGCGGGTGCAGTGCTGGGAGGACCAGTGATTGGCCCCAGAATCGCATCAGCCCTTCAGAGGATGTGGTGTTGCAGCTGCCCAGAGGCACCCCCAGAACAGAATGTACCCCCACTTGCTTCTGGAACGTCAGGCCTGGGAGGGCCAGGGGATGGGCAGGCACGCCCCAAGGGCTGTTCTCCCCATTCCAAAGGCCAGCAGTTCCTGCAGAGTTGAAGGGGGTTCCTCTCTGGTGGCTCCAGATGTACCATCTCAGTCCACCCTTTCTTGACAGCGAGAAGTGGCTAGTGGCACCTCCATGTGTGTGTGTGTGTGTGTATGTCTGAGAATATGAGTGCATGCATCCAAGTGTATGCACATGCCTGGGTATGCATATGTGGGTTCAGCTAAGGCCAAATCTGTGCACGCCCCTCAGCCTCCATAAAATTTGTTAGGCCAAAGTCCGTGGGGGCAATTGGCCAGCAAATTATACATGGCTCCTTTCACAGCACAAGTTTGTTTCGAGTGGGAGCTGAGGCCAGTGTTGGCTGTAGCCAGCAGGAATTCCTCCCTCACCCTAGTGGGAACCATAACTATCTCCCCATCTGTAGCTGGAAAAATATTATACTAAAATCATGCAGCCGGGCGCGGTGGCTCACACCTGTAATCCCAGCACTTTGGGAGGCTGAGACGGGCGGATCACGAGGTCAGGAGATCGAGACCATCCTGGCTAACACAGTGAAACCCCGTCTCTTCTAAAAATACAAAAAATTAGCCGGGCCTGGTGGCGGGCGCCTGTAGTTCCCAGTACTCGGGAGGCTGAGGCAGGAGAATGGTGTGGACCCAGGAGGCGGAGCTTGCAGTGAGCTGAGACCCCACCACTGCACTCCAGCCTGGGCAACAGAGTGAGATTCCGTCTCAAAAAAAAAAAAAAAAAAAAAAAAAAATTGCTGTCAGTTGGAGTTTATGTGCAACCCTAGGCTCCTCCTGGCTGCTGGAGCTTCCCCTCCAGAGCCCTACTGAAGAGGCAGAGTCCTCTTGGAAACAGGCGCAAGCACACGTGCCTGCAAACAGCAGAAGGAAGAGAGGGAGGTGCTGAAGAGGTGAGGGGAAGGCAAAGGAAGGACAGAGGGAGGGGAGCCAAGGGAGACAGGGAAGTAAGATCACAAATGGGGATCCAAGGGGAAAGGCAAAGAGCTGAATAAAAGAAGTAAGGTGGGGATTTGTTCCAGGGGCTAAGAAGGGGAGCTGGTGTGGGTGTGAGAAGGGAAATTTTGCAGGGGAACTTTGTGGCTGTTCCAGGGGATACTGAGGGGCCCCCAAGGAAGAGAGGGGCCCAGAGTGGCCACTTGGCTGAGCCTGGCTCTGGGCTGGGCACTGCCAGAAGCCTCCAGCCCACAAGCTGTTGATGCTGCGGAATGACCCGTGGTGTGCAGATGAATACAGAGTGGCCCCAGAACCTGGAGCCAAATCCCGTTTCGAAGGCTTGTTCAGCAGAGCCCACTTGGGCCCATGCAGAGACAGAGTCCAGTCTTATCGCCTGTTCCTTCATAGCCCTCCCTTCCAGATGTCTGCAAAGTGGCCAGAATCATGGGCAGGGGAAGCCTCTGCCTCAGAGACATGGATCTCATGAGTAGCCCAGGTCCCCAGAGAAGGACAACCAGCAGAGTTGTGTCTTTGTGTGACATGAGTCAGCCTGACACCCCCAAACAGCATCGAGAATGAGCTGTGGGCTCTGAGATACTCTCCCTCCCCTAGCCTGGCCCAGAAACCAGGGACCTCGAATGCTAGCCTGGCCAAGGCACCTGTCGGACACAGCGGCTGGGCTCAGGTTTTAGGCAGCTGCATTTTGATGGGCCGAGTGGGAAGCAGCTGAGAGCACAGAAAGATCTCTCCAGCTCCCAGCACCAGCATGGAGGGAAACTCTGTGTTGGTGTGGGGCGAGGGGAAGCAGCAGCACCCACTCTTTCCCATCTCCAACCAGTCTCTCCAGGAAGCACCGGGAGCCACAGTCCCTGAAGTGATTGGGAGGGTGGTTGGGTGACCCTGAACTTAAAGGTATGCAGTTAATGTCCTCACTGGCTGGCAAGCAGGCTGGAGAGAAGCCTGAGGCCAGAAAGGCTTCCAGGGGACATGGCCCCAGAAGACTGGGGAATCAGAGACACAGCCCTCAGGGGCGTGGGCCGATGACAGAGGATAAAAGATAAAAGATGGAGCCCGGCACCTGCCTGCGTTGTGCCAGCCAACGCTGTCCCTGCCCCTCCACTGGCCCATAGGCCACCAGCTGGCCCATTGTCCCCAGTGAGAGAGCAGACTCTGGAGGGGGCTCCCTTGTGGGCAGGGGCTCACTCATGCACGCCTGCCTGGCAGGGACCGCCAGGGGAGAGCCACCCCGGGCTCAGGGGCGAGGAGGGAAGAAGGGGGGTGGCCGAGAGACGGAGCGTGGAGACTGAGTGGGAGGCCCGGCCAGAGTCCGGGAGGCCGCCCTCCACCTTCATAGTGGAGAACAGAGCCCTGCCATGCTGCAGTCAGGTCCCCTCCTGTGTTGTTGGCAGTGGGCAGTGTGCGGGGCCTGTGAACAGGAGATAAAGAGTTCAGGCAGAGTGTTTTTCCTCACTAACCGTGGATTTGTGTATTTGTTCAGCTGGTGGCTGTGATAAGCCCCATTCTGCCAGATAAAAGCAGAGCAGCCACGAGGCAGGGCCTGGGGAGGGGCATCCTAAAGGGGCCTTCCTCCTCTCTGTCCCAAATCCCGGGGTTATCCCTTCCCCCGGGGAGCCCAGACAGGCAAGGCAGTCACGACATGGAGATGCTCTGCAGCTCCTGTTGCCCAGGGGGCTGTCCAGAGCAGGCCCGGACCTCAAGGCAAGGCTCCCCAAAGAGCCCACCAGGTAAGAAAGCTGGCCCACATTGCGCTTCTGGTGGGCAGGACATCTCTTTGCCTCCCCAGGAGCACTTCCACCATGGACCTAGTGGCCTCTCTGGGCCCTGCAGCCACTTGCTGGTTCTTGCCAGCCTCCTTCCTCCATCTATCCAAGGCACATCCCCGAGCTGACAGGGTGCTCAGAGACCTTCCCCTGTCACATCCCTGGTGTCCCGAGGTACCTGCTGCCCTCTCGGGACAGGGGTCTACCACATACCTGCTGCCCTCTCGGGACAGGGGTCTACTCTTGAGCTAGTTAAGTCCCTGGGCCTTGAGATGCCCTGTGAGGACTTCAGCCACCTTTGAGTAGAGCTGCGGTGTCCCCCGCTCCTGGCCTCAGCCTTCCCTGCTCCTTTCACTGTGCTGGCCAGAGGGGAGAAGGGGAACACCACTTGAGCAGATCAGTGGGGCCCTGGCTGCAGCTGCCCCGGCCGCAGGCCTGGCTCCCGTGCCTCCGAGCCTGGGTCCAGATTTCCCATGTCTCTGCCTTTTGTCCTGGAGCTGAGCTGAGCATGTCAGGGGCCGGTGGTGGCGGCATTGTGGGCCTCCGGCTGGGGCCGCCAGCCGTAAGATGGCTGCCAAGGTCTAAAATGGCTGCCAGCAGCGCCCGGAGCAGCGCCCGGAGGCGCGTGGCAGGGGCCTCGCTCGCACCGGATCCTCGCTCCCTCTTGTTCCTTTACACAGAGCTAATAGTAATAACAGCAATAACATTTTGGGGCTGTGTCCTGATTTAGAAGGATTTCCTGTCTGTCGCGCTCTCCTGGAGCCCCATTTGCCTCTGCCTCAGTCGCTGGCCCACCTCCATCTCTTTGTCGGGTTCCCTCTCGGCTGTCCCTGGGCTGAGTACACACTGTGCACAGGCACATGGCTTACCATCTCCACTTGGCCTTTCGCAGTGGGTTGGGACCGCTCCCATGGGGTGGACTCTGAGGCTTCCTCCTTCTTCCCCTGACTCTACTGATCCATCTCTGGAGGGCTTGTTGGGGACCGAGTTGTCCCTAGGATGGGTGGGGTTCATAGCAGAGAGACCCCTGGGCAGTAGAGTGGGGACCATGTGCCCCTCACTGACCCCTGCACATGTATTGTGAGGCTGTGCCCTTCCCAAGCCATGATTTAGAGCAGCCACAGGACTGGGGTCTGAGGAGGCCCTGGGGCGGGCTGCCTGCTCCCTAGACCCCTTGGCTGCCATTGCCAGCCTGGCTGGGGCTCAAATCAGACCCAGAAACCCAGCAATGGGCCAAGGTGAGAGAGTGAGGTAGTGTCAAGAAAGTTCACATTCACACCATGCTATGGCACAGAGAGGTTGCCCTCTCAGGGAACACGGGTGGGCTTCCTCCAGAGCAGAGAGTGCCACTAACAAAGAGATGACTCAGGGTGGGAACCTCTTTTTGTCAAACATATCATCAGGGCTGAGTGAAAGGGGAGGTATGGAAGGATACACCCCAAACCAGAGGTGATGAAGTGTATCGTTCCATATTAAAAGCACTTGTTAGCACTTTCCGTATTAAAAAGAACTACATTTTCTTGACTCGCTCCAATAGGATTTATTTTTTGGAATTAAAAAATCAAAGTTAAGTGGGGATGGGGTGGAGGGGGAGTGGGGCCTGAAACAGTCACCCTTTTTCACCCATTACATTAAGGCAGGTAGCCTGGAGCGTGCCAGTGCTTTCAGCCCCAGACATGGTGGGGCCCTCATGCTGCAAGCAGGGGTGCCACCCAGGTGGGCTGCATCCTGTCATCCAGCCCCAGCACCCAGCTCTGTTCCTTGCCTCCTGAGTGACTGATGGGGTCCCTCACCCCAACCCTAGGGGTGATGTCACCTTTTGGGAACCTCCTTTATGGTGGGGGCAAGCAGGTTGAATCAGGGTGGTGGCAAGACCCAGGAGGCAGGAATGCTCTTTAAAGTTGGGCAAAGCCCTGGCCAATACCAAGGCAAGGTTTTCAGATGCCACCCCCATGTGGTCCCCCTGTGAGCAGCTGATTCTTCACCAAATGCCTGGCTTCCTCCTGCCCCACAACCTGCCTGGCCCCCCTCCACCACCCTCTCGCCAGCTGTCATGCCCAGGCAGGCATTCTGGAGGTCCCCGTTGCGCCCCTGGCACACAAAGCTTTGAGGACCAGGGGGACGGGGGTGGGGGGCTTTCCCAAGCTCAGCAAAATATTCACACACACACTCCACCCTGCCCCCAGTCCTCTGTGAGCTCCCACTGCACAATGAGCCCTTGTCTCGGGGCTCCCTCTGAGCAGCTGTGGCACCGGGGCATGAGACAGCCCAGACAGGCTGGCACAGAGCGGGCGACAGCGTCAGGGCAAACCTCCCCCCTCTGGGTTGCCAGGCACTGCCTGTGAGCATAAAGGTGAGGTGGGGGAGGCGCAGGCAGACAGGAATGGCTTCAATTAACCAAGTTAGGGAAGGGGATGCTCCTCTGGGAGCTGAAGCTGGGTGGGGGATGGGGGACCCTTGGGTCTGTCCCCACTGTGGAGAGAGAGAGTCTCTGACTTCTCTCTTGGGACCCTCCTTGCTCCGGACTCTTGGCCGGTGCTTCTTGCCTGAGGGTGGCTTTGCCCTTAAGGGCACAGTGGACAATGTCTCGGGACAGTTTGGGTTGTCACAACTGGGGTGCTACTGTCATCTAGTGGGTGGAGGCCAGGGATGCTGCTCAGATACCCTACAGTGTACAGGCTGTTCCCCACCACAGAGAGTAATCCAGCCCAAATGTCATCAGTGCTGAGGCTGAGAAACCTGCATTGGGCCTATCTTTCCTTCCCTGCTTTGGGTCTCCCTGAGCCTCCCGGGGCTGGTTTAGGGAGAGAGTGGGGTGAAGGTTTCTGTGGCCGGGCTGGGCCCTCCCTGCTCTTGCACCAGGCTGGAGGGGCCAGTGCTTGGCTGGTGCTTATGGAGAACTTTGCTCCTGACACATCCTCCCCTTTGTGTCTCCTGCAGAATCCGGACAATCAGATAGTTCAAACCAGCAAGGAGATGCGGACATCAAACCACTGCCCAACGGTCAGTGCCCCCAACCTGCCCAGCTGCGTTGTCCTTCATGCCCCTCCACTTCCTTCCCCTACCCTGGCTGCCCTGGCCACCCTCACTTCTTCCCCTTCATTCAGCTGTCCCTTGACTGAGCTTAGCCTGCCTGAGGGGATGGGGGCACACCTAGAGCATCTCAGTGTAGACCTGAAGGCCAGCCTGGAGCTGGAAACGGGACTTGGGAGGGACAGTCAGCAGTGGGGAAGATCTTTGGAAATAGCCAGGCACCCCCCCTTCTGGCCTTGTCTTGACTCACTCATCCTTTCCCCTCTTCAGGGCACTTAAGTTTCCAGGACTGTTTTGTGACTTCCGGGGTCTGGAATGTGACGGAGCTGGTGAGAGTATCACAGAGTAAGTGAGTCCTTCCTTCCAGGCCAGGGATGGGGATTGAAAATGAGGAGGTGGGACCTCATGGGATGTCCTCCTAATGGGGTCTTAGGGCAGGTGGATGGGGACAGATGCTTTCTGGGACACTCTCGGCCCCACTGGTGCTGGGCTGGGTACAACAGAGTCTTCCAGAGAGGCCTGTCTCTAGTCTCCATTGCTTTGAAGGAAAAAGAAAAAGTCACAACCAAAGGCTCTTCTCCTGTGACCCCCTAGCTGGGAGGAGGTTCCTTAGCAGCCCAGATGGCCCACTTTCTCCCATCTCCTGGCCCCACTCCGGGCTTCTGGGAAGCCGTTCATGGCAACAAAACAGACCCCATCAGGCCTCCCCGCATCTCCAAACCTCATCACCGTCTCATTCTTCCTAGCTCCTGTTGCAACAGCATCAGGGCCCAACTTCTCGCTGGCGGACCTGGAGAGTCCCAGCTACTACAACATCAACCAGGTGACCCTGGGGCGGCGGTCCATCACCTCCCCTCCTTCCACCAGGTGAGCCCAGTGGTCCTGCCTTTCCATCTTCTCTCCACTTCCCCCAGGGCCAGGGCCCTCCCAGTGGCTATAGTCAGCTATGTCACCGAGGCTGCGGTGCTTCAGAATGTCACCTCTCTTTGAGGGCACTGGCTCTAACACTTTAGAGTCCACCATGCGCAGTCACCCCCTGAGCTCCTGCTTTGTGCTGTCATGAAGCACCCAGCCCTGGGGACACAAACTCACACAAGATATAGCTCTGCCTGGAAATGGGAGTCCGAGAAGGTCTCTGTCTTGGGAAGGTGACATTTGAGCCCAGACACAGAGGAGGTTGGGAGGTCTGGGGAAAATGTGCCAGAGAAGAGGGTAGCCTCTATCCCAGTTCAGCCCACATAGGCTGGTGGGACCACCCCACAGAGGGCTTTGGAGGCCAGAAGAAGACATTTAGACTTCATCGCTGGGTATTGGGGACCCCTGTGGGGTTTTAAGCAGGGGATGCTGAGGGTGTGTGTTCCAGAAAGCTCTCTCCAGCAGCAGTGTGTGTGGGCGGGACTGATAGCCAGTTAGGAGGCCATTGGAAAGGCTGGAGTGGGGGAGGGTCTGGAGGGTGGGGTGGCATGGAGAGGGAGGGAGCTGCTTGTGAGGCAGGGATGTGGGTTCTGGCCAGGGCAAGTTGTGCTGGGCATGGTCCACCCTGCTTTTTTTTTTTTAAACATGGGCGTTTATATTAATTGTGAGATTTTTGGCATTCATTTTGATTTTTTAAAAATATGGGACTAGGCCAGGCACAGTGGCTCACGCCTGTAATCCCAGCACTTTGGGAGGCTGAGTTGGGCGGATCACAAGGTCAGGAGATCGAGGCCATCCTGGCTAACACGGTGAAACCCCTTCTCTACTAAAAAATACAAAAAATTAGCCGGGCATGGTGGCGGGCACCTGTAGTCCCAGCTACTGGGGAGGCTGAGGCAGGAGAATGTTGTGAACCCGGGAGGTGGAGCTTGCAGTGAGCTTGCAGAGATCACGCCACTGTGCTCCACTCTGAGTGACAGAGCGAGACTGCATCTCAAAAAAAAAAAAAAAAAGGGACTAAAATATTATTTATATTGATAACTGAGTTTATGGCATTTTTGTCCCTGCGAGTACCTCATTCACCTCACCCTAGCCCTGCGGGCTGCTGGGAAATCATAGGTGGGATACAGGAGGCAGCTGAGGGTTTTGCCAACTTCTCTGATGTGGGCAGCTTGGAGGACCATGGCATCACAGATCAGGAAGGGGCTTGAGGAAGAGGAGCAGGTTGGAGCTGATGGCTTGAGGGGCCCTAGGGCTGATCTTGGGGTTGGGCACGCAGTGAGTGCCCAGAAATGCTGCTGTCAGCCGGCACCACTTCCCACGTAGAGGGCCATCCATGCGCAGTTCTTTAGCCTGGACAATTGGTCACTCCCTGGAGCCTCGGCCCATCCTTGGCCCATCTGACCCTGTCTTCCTTCCCCAGCACCACCAAGCGCCCCAAGTCCATCGATGACAGCGAGATGGAGAGCCCAGTCGACGACGTGTTCTATCCCGGGACAGGCCGTTCCCCAGCAGCTGGCAGCAGCCAGTCTAGTGGGTGGCCCAACGATGTGGATGCAGGTATGGGTGCGGGGGATCCTGAGCAGAGCAAGGGAAGCCCAGAGCCTTTTTGTCCCCCTCTCAGTTTACCTGGTGAGCCTCCCACCAGTTATCCCCCTGTCGGGGGGCATTACCCATCTGTTTTCTTGCCTCCTGATCTTCCAGGGAGGGCAGAGCAGGCTGAAGGAAGGGAGTGGAGGCGAGGAGGGATGCTGTCAGAGTCAGCAGTAGAGCCCGTGGTATGGCAGTGGGAAGCAGAGGGACTGCTAAGCCTCTGGTACCCCACAGTGGGATGGCCGCAGCCCCTCCTGCTATTTCTCTAGAGAGGTTGCCCCACCCTGTGGCCTCATGGTTTAAAGCAGTTTGACACCCTGGGCACTCATGACATCTGGGGGCTCATCATTCTGTGTAGGGGGATTGTTCTGTGCATGGCAGGATGTTTAGCAGCATCCCTGGCCTCCACCTACAAGATGCCAGCAACAAAACCACCCCCAGTTTTGATGACCAAAAATGCCTCCAGACATTGTCAAACGTCCCCTTGTGGGACAGAATCCTCCCAGGATGAGAACCACTGGTCTCAAGGGCCCAGCTTTACAGAGAGAGGCTCAGAGTCTAGTGAAGAATGAGTAGAGTCCTTTTGAGGCCAGGCAGGGAAGCTAGCGAAGGGGAGAGAGTACAGAAGAAGCCAGCTCAGACCTTCCCAGTCCCCTCTAGGACTCCTCTTCCTGTTGAACCCACCCCCCTTCACCTCCGTTCTTGACTGAGGGTGCAGACAGACCTGGAGAGGACTCTGGAAGAGAGCATGTAACACGTGCGTGTGTGTGTACATGTGCATGAGCACACGTGTGTGAGGAGGCTGGCTGCAGGAGCCCCCCGCTGATGTGCCAGTGGTACAGCCTGTGTTTATCCTCACTGTGGGTGTGACAGGGCCTGGGAGTGCAGACTCACGCGTGTGGGTTGTGCACAGGGCATGTCTGCTCTGGACAGGCCTGGGCCCTGAGCATCATTCTCCTCCTCCAGAAGATGAGGTTCTGACCTTTGTGTGATGGTTTCTTTGATGTGATGGTTTCCAGATATGCCCCTATTGGGAAGGGCCAAGTGGGCAGGCAAAGGCTGGGGTGGAGCGGCATGGGGCTGGGAGGCACTCCTGCTTTTCTGCTGCCCCAGAACAAATGCAAGTTCCAGCAGCTTCTCTTCCTCCTGGGAGGAGAAAAGGAGGGCTTGCCTCCAGGCCTCAGGCTGAGGGAGTAGGCTGGAGACCCTCTAGACGGCCAGCAGAGGCTGGCCTCTGTGAGAAGGCTTCCTTGTGTGACTCTGGGGTCCCTCCCAGGGTCTCCTCGTGGCAGGCAGGGACTTGGGCCAGCATGGGCCACATGCTTCCCTAGGGGAGCCTTGAGAGGCGGAGAGAGGAGTTGAGAAGGCCCGGGAGACTCTTGGGCTACATCCTGGGTCCCTGGCCAGGGCTTCAGTAGGTGATCCCTTCTGCAAGGACTGCCCCTGGGGTGCATAGAGAGCTGTGTCTGCAGCTGGCTCCTGAGGCAAGGGCTCCTGGGCTCCTCTGCCCAGACCTAGTTCCTGAGGAGCCCCCCTCTTCCTGGCTCCTGCTCTCTCCTTGGCTGTTTGCTTTTGTGCCTGCCATTTCTGCATTTCTGCTCCTTCTGGCAGTCCTGCCACGCACGGCCCCCCAACATCCTTCTGCAGCACCCCCAGCTCCCTTTCCCCCTCACCCCGCTGTGTGTTGTTTCCCTGGGCTGCGACAAATCGCCAATTAAGCAGCCCAGCTGCAGGACAGTGAACAGCTGGGGAGGCACTGTGCGGCCGTGGGGACAGCTGTGCACAGCTGGTAGGATGCTCCCCCCTCCCCACCGTGCCAGCTATCAGGTGGCACACAGCTGCTGCCAGATAACACCTCTGCTGGTGGCTGGGAGTTCGCCCTTCCCCCGTCCCTTCCCTCTGCAGTTAAGATGGCTCTTTATTTCTCTGTTCTGCAGCCCCTCCACCCCTCACCCAAACTGACTCGATTTGTCCCCCAAGGATGGTAGCTCTAGAGATCTGCCCCAACTCTACTGTATCCCCCCCAACCTAGGTACAACCTTAAAGCTCAGCCCAAGATGGAAGAACCTGGCCCCCTGGGGACCCTGCTTTGTCATTTGGATGCTATGGCCACTGGGCAGAGTTGAATTTCTAAAGACAGACTTCAAACAAGGTGTTCTCTGTGCCCTTGTTTCATGCTGAATGCCACCCACACCTCTGGCACCAGAAGAAGGGCAGAGCCCTGAAATTACCCATCTTGTGGTAGCTGAGTTTCTGGGTCCCCTGGCTGGGGGAGTCCTCTCCCCTCTGGCTCTGCCTCCACAGCCCGGCTAGGCCTGAGCAGCCCAAGGACTCTCCAGGTCCTCTGGCCCCTGTCACTGCTGTCTCGTTGGGCATTGTGTCCCTCCTGAGGGCTCATGGCTGTGTGTTCCCTTCCCTAAACAGGGCCCTGGCTTCTTCCCACCAGAATCTCCCATTGCCCAGGGCACCATGGCATAGACCCCAGCCTGTCTCTCCCAAACTTACCCCTTCCCGGCTCTCAAGCTGGCGCCCTGGGGTTCCTCCTGCACTCCTTTCCCGATGTCGGTCCTGCATCCCACCCTTTCACTTCATTACCTGCTTGCCAGGGCACAGGCTGGGCCCCTTGCTCACCCCCTGCCTGGCACACACCACCCCACATTACTCAGGGGCCTTGTTTTCCTCTCTGGTCAGAAGCACCCCTTGGCTGGCCTACACACAGGGCCTCGGAACCAGGCCCAGAACAAGGCCTGGGACTGGGCAAGGAGCAGCAGGAGGGAGCACAGTAGAGGAAGGGGTGGTGGGGAGGGGCTGAGGAAAGAAGGAGCAAGCTGCTGGCTTCCCGCCTTCCCTGCGCCCACCCCAGCCCAGCTAAATCTGCCCTGTGTTGCTGCTTCCTCCCCCCAGGCCCGGCTTCTCTAAAGAAGTCAGGAAAGCTGGACTTCTGCAGTGCCCTCTCCTCTCAGGGCAGCTCCCCGCGCATGGCTTTCACCCACCACCCGCTGCCTGTGCTTGCTGGAGTCAGACCAGGTGAGAAATGGGGGGCCCCGGAGGGGGGCAGTTGGGGAGGTGGCTGAGTGTCTAGGGGCAGCTGGCCAGGTGAAGGGGCCAGGGCTGACCCCGAGTGACAGCCCCAAGCTCTCCGAGTAGGATGTGGTGCAGCAGCACCATGTGGTGGGCATGGGAACCGGCCCCTACTTCACGTGGCACCCCATGGAGGACCAGGCTGGGCCCCTGGGCTGTCCACCTGGCTCCTGAGCAACCTCCCACTTCTTCTCATTCCTCGCGTGCGTGGGTGCTACATACAACACAAGCCTGTCCCGAGGCCTCCCCAACTCTGGCCCAGTTCTCCTTTTGTCCTGCCAACTATGGGCGGGAAGTCACAGCCTTCTCCCCTGCCCTCCTGCTGGCTCCTCTCTCTTAGCTCCTGGCTGAGCCCGGGCTCTGGTTGTTTCCCAGCGTGAGCCCCGGTTGGTGTGGGGCCTGGATGGAGAAGAGTACTCCTAAGGAGCCCAGGCTCCTGCGGCAAGTAGCTCCTTTGTCTGGGCCTCCCTGCCACTTTCTAGAAAGGAAGGGCTGGGTTTAGGGAGCAGGTGGTACCTGGGTTGCTCTCCAGGAAAAGGAACTGCCCACTGCCGTGCGGCTGCGGTCTGACTTCAGTGTCCCAGCTGAGAAGGTGCTCAGGATGAGAACACCTAGGTCGCCCTGAGGAGATAGGATCAGGCAGGAGGCTGTGGGAGCTGAGACCTCAGCCCTGTCACTCCTTCCCTTTCTTCTTCCCTCTCTGGGCACCCACCTGGCAGCAAGAGGCCTGGACTTTTTCTGGACATGGCCCTGTGTCCGCCTGCCATCTCCTGGGCTTGTATGTAGGACACAGAAAACGAGGAGGTTTACCTCCTGGCTTCCTCCTTGGGGCCTCCTGGCTGGGAGCCTAGAGGCAACCGGTGCTGGGGCAGGGTGTGGTGGCCGCAAGGTGGGGGCGGGGAGCCCAGGCCCTCTGCACAGGCAGCAGGAGGGCGCAGGCCTGGCTCCTCCGGCTCCAACTCAGCTTTTATGAACTCCAGAGAGAAGCCAAGTTTCCTCAGCCCCCTAATGAAACCGAGAGCAAGAGCGAGCTGATTGGAAACAGACGGGAGGGGGAAGAGCTGGGGCCTGGTCTGGGTTGGCAATTGCGTGTGCAAGAACGCGTATGTGAGGACACGTGTGTGAGAGTGATGGGGCTGAGCACATGAGAACACCGCCTAGGTGGCGGTGGCTGGGTGCACACCAGTTCGCACTCAGGAGATGTGTGTGCATATGTCAGATGGCCATCCTGAGCAGACGCTGGCTTTGTCTTCATCCAGAGCCCCAGGGAACCCTCTGCCTCCTCTTGTCCACCACCCAGTCTCCCGCCCAGGGCCTGAATTAGGCAGGACTAGTGAGGCACTCACCTTAGGTGCAGAGTGTCAGCAAGTATCAACTCAGTCATCAAGATAAATAATATTTTAATGGAACATGTTTTTCAAATCCAAACTTCGCAGAAAAAAGGGTATGATGAGCACATACTAGGTGTTTTTTTGTTGTTGTTTTTGTTTTGTTTAAGACAGTTTCCTGCTCTTTTACTCAGGCTGAATGCAGTGGTACGATTATAGCTCACTGAAACCTTGAACTCCCAGACTCAAGTGATCCCTCCTGTGTGCCACCCTGGCTAATTTTTAAATGTTTGTTGTAGAGACGGGGTCTTGCCATATTTCTCAGGCTGACCTCCAACTCCTGGATCAAGTGATCCTCCCACCTTGGCCTCCCAAAGCACTGGGATTACAGGTATGAGCCACAGCACTCAGCCATGTCTTTGTTTAAAATGATTTGAAATGTTGAGGCTGGGCACAGTGGCTTATGCTTGTAATCCCTATGCTTTGGGAGGCCAAGGCAGGAAGACTGCTTGAGGCCAGGAGTTCGAGGCTGCAGTAAGCTGTGATCACGCCACTGCACTCCAGCCTGGATGACAGGGCGAGATCCCGTTTCTATTTGAAAAATCTTGGCCGGGTGCGGTAGCTCCCAGCACTTTGGGAGGCCGAGGTGGGCGGATCATGAGGTCAAGAGATCGAGACCATCCTGGCTAACACGGTGAAACCCCGTCTCTACTAAAAATACAAAAAATTAGCAGGGCATAGTGGCAGGTGCCTGTAGTCCCAGCTACTCAGGAGGCTGAGGCAGGAGAATGGCATGAACCCGGGAGGTGGAGCTTGCAGTGAGCCGAGACCACACCACTGCACTCCAGCCTGGATGACAAAGCAAGACTCCATCTCAAAAAAAAAAAAAAAAAAAAAAAATTTAGACTGAGCACAGTGGCTCATGCCTGTAATCCCAACATGTTGGTAGGCCAAGGCAGACGAATCACTTGAGCCCAGGAGTTTGAGATTAGCCAGGGCAATATGGCAAAATCTCATCTCTAGGAAAAAAAATGCAAAAATCTGCCAGGCATGGTGGCATGCACCTGTAGTGCTGGTTACTTGGGGGGCTGAGGCAGGAGGACTGCATAAGCCCGGGAGGATCGCTTGCAGTGATCCGTGTTTGTGCCACTGCACAGAGTGAGACCCTGTCTCAAATAATAATAATACTTTTTTAAAAAGCCAAATAAGGCCGGGCGCGGTGGCTCAAGCCTGTAATCCCAGCACTTTGGGAGGCCGAGACGGGCGGATCACGAGGTCAGGAGATCGAGACCATCCTGGCTAACACAGTGAAACCCCGTCTCTACTAAAAATACAAAAAACTTAGCCGGGCGAGGTGGCAGGCGCCTGTAGTCCCAGCTACTCGGGAGGCTGAGGCAGGAGAATGGCGTAAACCCGGGAGGCGGAGCTTGCGGTGAGCTGAGATCCGGCCACTGCACTCCAGCCTGGGTGACAGAGCGAGACTCCGTCTCAAAAAAAAAAAAAAAATAAAAAATAAAAAAAATAAAAAGCCAAATAAAATAAAGACAAGATCCTACCCTGCCTCATCTGCCTCATCCTAATCTCCCAGTGCTGGTTGTGATCAAACTTTATTTACAAAAACAAATGACTGGCCTTTGGACCCTAGTTTGCTGATTTTATTATTTATTTATATTGCATTAAAACTGATGACTGACTTTTTTTGTGCTGCCTTAACTTTTGTGCCTGTGGCGGCTGCCTCACCTGCTCAGGATCCTCAGGACCCTCAGTCCTCTGACCTGCAGCTCCCCTCCTCTCCTGTCCCTCCCACTGGCTGCCTCCTTGGCCCTGACGCCCTTTTTTCCCTGCCCACGTGCATGCAGGGAGCCCCCGGGCCACAGCGTCAGCCCTGCACTTCCCCTCCACGTCCATCATCCAGCAGTCGAGCCCGTATTTCACGCACCCGACCATCCGCTACCACCACCACCACGGGCAGGACTCACTGAAGGAGTTTGTGCAGTTTGTGTGCTCGGATGGCTCGGGCCAGGCCACCGGACAGGTGAGTCCAGAGGGCCCCAGGAGCCCAGCTACAGCCTCATCTCCACATCTATCTGTCTGTCTCAGGGCTCACAGGGAGAGGGCCCAAAAGCCAGGAGCCCGCCTGGGGCTGGAGCAGCAGGGAGCTGGTAGTACCAAACGCCTCGATTTTCTGGGTCTGGGGGCGGGGGTCTGTGTATTATGCCAGGGCCTGTCTATCATGGTCTGGAGAGGTGGGGGCAGCATCTGGGCCCCTTTGCTCAGGCTCCTTGCCCTTCCCATGGTCCTTGCCCCCTCAGCAGGAGTGAACTCATGATCCAACTCAGATCTGGGCTCCGACCTCCCAGCACTCCTCTTAAACTTTGGAACTGCAAGGATTTGCTAGATTCTAGACCAGGGTTTCCCCAGTATCAGCACTGTTGACATTTGGGGCTGTTTATTCACTATTGTGTGAGACCATCCTGTGCACTGTAGGATGTTGAGCAATATCCCTGGCCTCCACCTGCTAGATGCCAGGAACACCTCCTTCTCCCCAGTCTTGATAATAAAAAAAAAGTCTCCAGATTTCAATGTGCCCAGGAGGGCAAGACTATCCCTAGTGACGAGCACTGTGTCAAGGGAAAGCCCCGATCCACATAGCTGCCAGTGAGACCACTGTTGGCAAGACTTTTAACAAAGGTTTCCCAGGACGTTCCCGGTTCTAGAGTGAAACCCTGCTGCTCCTCAGCCCTGGGAGACACACTGGCTCCCCCCGGAGCCCTTCTCTGTCACTGAGGAGCAGAAACTCAGGGTTGCTCAGCGAAAGAATGATCCCAGGAGTGGTGGGCCAGAGATGACCCTTCAGTGGGACAGTGGTCCCTGGTTGGAATGTGGAGGTTTCTAGACCTCTGGGAAAAGTCCAGAGCCTCAGCAGCATGCTGTAATAGGAGAAGCCCCAGCTCCTCTGTAGCCAGCCCTCCCAGCCTGGAAGCCTGCTGTGAGAGGTCAGGCAGGGAGGATGCTCAAAGGGCCGTGGTGGGGAAAGGCATCCCAGAAGTCCACACCAGTGGCTGCCTGCTGCCACCAGCCCCATGCTGCCTTGGTGTGCTCTGGCAGAGTGAGCATTTGCTAAGTGCTGGTGTATTGATATGCGGCGGGGCTGTGGCTCCGCCTTCTCGCTCTGTCCATGAGGGAAGCCAGTCCTCTTCCCTCCCTCCTGTTCCCCTCCTGCTGCTTTCCTCCTCATCTTCCTTCCCCCTTTGCCCTTCAAGGATTTCTCTTGGCTGACTCTGCAGCTCCTTAGTGTACTGGTAGCTTCGCCCACCTCTCTGGACAAGCTCTGTCCACTTTTAGGGTCATGGAGGGAAGAGCAGACCTGACCTCTGACAGCTGCTGTGCTTTCATCAGAGATACCAGCAGAGTTCAAGGGGAGCTATCAGCCTATGCCTAGCCCCCAAGGGGCCTGGGGTCTGGGATATGTGGCAGAGAGGCCTGGAACATTAACTTACCTGCTTTCTCAACTACCAAGGGAGCCAGGATTTGGAGTCAAATTGAGGCTGGCCTAGAGACCAGGTTAGGCCAAGCAGCCAAACCTAACCATAGAACCCTTGAGAAAGTGGGTCATTTAGTCCTCTGGCCATTCTGAGCCTCTGGTCCTGAGGGCTAGGTCCTGAGCGTTTCCCTTGACTTGACTGTTCAAGATTGAGGACTCTGATATAGAGCCATAGTTTTTAAAAAAGAGGACTCATTTTGCCTAGAAGTTTCTCTTCCCGAGGCAGGCACTTGCTCCGAGCAGACCATGGACAACAAAACACTGCAGACAGGAACTGCAAACAGGCACCTTGATTAAGCAAGGAGTGTGGCCCAGCTGGGGAGCAACCTCTTAGTTTCCTTGTGTGGCCTGTCCCACTGAAGAGAGAGAGAGGGGGCTCAGTGAGGAGCCTGCTTGATGGGGCCCACCCCTGGCTTCTGGGAGGAGGCTAGAGACAGCACTGTGCTACACAAAAGGCTGATGCATAGCTGCAGAGAGCCAGAGGGCCCGGCTCCACCACTGATCCAGTGGGCAGGGAGTGGCAGTGCCCAGCTGTGCTTGCACTACAGCCACTGTTAAGCAGTGCTTCTCAGACTTGGCATGCGCGAGAGTCAACTAGAGCCCTGGCTAATGCACAGATGGCTGTGTCTCACCCCCAGAGCAACTGATTCAGCAGGTCTGGGATGGGGACTGAGAATTAGCATTTTTCCTAACTTCATAGGTGATGCTGATGCTGTTTCTAACCTCCTTGAGAATCAGAAGTCACAGATCAGTTTTGCAGGAAAATGTTTGCATGGAAGAATTTTAGGCTGGGCGCGGTGGCTCACACCTGTAATCCTAGCACTTTGGGAGGGTGAGGCAGGCAGATGATTGCCTGAGCTCAGGAGTTCGAGACCAGTCTGGGCAACACGGTAAAACTCCTTTCTACTAAACCACAAAAAATTAGCTGGATGTGACTGCGTGTGCCTGTAGTCCCAGCTACTTGGGAGGCTGAGGCAGGAGAATCGCTTGAACCTGGGAGGCGGAGATTGCAGTGAGCCAAGATTACGCCATCGCACTCCAGCCTGGGCGACAGAGTGAGACTCCATCTCAAAAAAAAAAAAAAAAAAAAAGTGAGGAGCTATACCAGCTTCCGGCTCCTTCTAGCTCCTAACTCATGAGATTTTAAGGCACTACACGGTCACAAGACCTTGAGGTTTTTAAAACCTCAACTGTACCCCAATCAGAGCTGAGACATGCCAGCCTGGTTGGAATTTACATCTAGAAACTGAATATTGTAAATCAGCAGGTTTCAATGTCTGGCCATATCAGGCAGGGATTAGCATTATCAGGTGGGATTAACAATTTAGATACTCCTGGGGGAGACAGGCTCTGAAGCTGGAGGAAGGCAGAGGCCGCCTTGGGGTTGCTTGGAAGGCCTCTGTGTCCCAGCCCCTGGGGAGCGTGAGCTCAGGACACCTGGAGAGGAGGAGTGAGGCTGTGATCAGACCATCCCATTCCCTCCTTCTAGGAAGGCATGGAGATGAGGGGAGGCATCGCATCACCTTTCTCTGCAGAGCTGCAAACCTCAGCGCTCTGACCTGCACTGTTACCTGGAACTGAGGGTCCCTTTCCAAAACAATACCCGCACAAAAGTTCTCCAGCCCAGGACACATATGGGGACCAGCAGCCACTGTTTGCTTTTGTCAGGGCCACTGAGAGTTGTCATCCTTGGAGTGGGCAGGAATGGGTCAAAGGAACCATTTAGAGGGACAATATGTCAGACCTAGATGCTGGTCATAGTGGTAAAAAAAAAAACAGTGGGCAGAGAAGCCAGAGTTCAGAAGGGGGCGCTGCATAGGCCAGCCTGGGCTTCCGTGACTTTAAAGTGCAACAGGAAGGACAAGTCGATCCCACATGCTTTATGGTACTTGGGTACTGCATGCTTCTGCCGACTCATTGGGGAGCTGGCAGGGATTGAGGGGGTGGCCTGTTCTGAAGGTTCCAGTGAGATCAAGAATGTCCTAGAGGAACAGGGCAGAGAAAGATAGGTTGTGATTCAGGGGATCTGGCTGGTCCCCACAGAGGGGACAAGGTTCTTTGAGCAGGCCTTGAAGGGTGTGGGAAATAGTTCTTCATACAGAGAGCTCCACAGCAAGCCAGCGTGCAGTCCTGCCTGCTCAGCCTGTGTTCTGGAAACCCCAGTTAGTTTGGAATGGGAAGTGCAAAGGGGCGGTAGGGGGTGGACCGGTAGAGGCGTCCCCCATGGGGGCTTTGAATGCCCAACTGAGGAGATTGGACTTCATGTTGGGTGTAGCTGGGGCCGTGGAAGGTTCCAGAAGACTGGAGAAACCTGAGCTGATGTGGATTTTGGGGAGAGGATTGATGAGCCTGCTGGAAAGAATCCTAGCATCATCCCTGGAGTCAGACAGACATGGATGTGAATTCCAGGTCTGGCCAATTGCAGCTGGGTGACTTAGGATAAACCATTTAATGGCCCAGAGGCTCAGTTTCCTCAGTTGTGAAATAGGGAGAATAGAGCGTCCTTTGTGTCAAGGCTTTCCAGGGCGGGCCTATTAATGCTTGGACTGATGGTCCTTTTTTGTGGGGGCTGTCCTGTGCACTGCAGGATGTCGAATAGCATCCTGGCCTGTACCCAGCCCCTCCAGCCCCTTTGTTGTGACAACTGAAAGTGTCTCCACACATTGCCAGTGTCTCCTTGAGGGGGACAGAATTACCCCTGGGTGAGAACGGATGCTTTCTGGGATGGGTCGGGAGTTATGCAACAGAACTAACGCACCTGGTCCAGGGCTGGACATTGAGGGTCCTGAGCTGATAACCACAGTTTCAGCACAGGGGAGCCCCACATACCAGCTCATTGTCATTGTCCAGCTGAAATCAGTGAGGACAGAAGGAGGCACTGGCTGGAGACATCAAGGGGATGGGCTCCTCGGGGCTTGCTCACCGATAGGAGGAGGAGTACACAGGATCCTCTCTGGGTCTTGAATCTGGGTGCCCAGAAGGGCGGAACTCTATCCCACAGGAGAGTTGCCGGTTTAGGATGAAAAGCACAGGCCAGGCCTTCCTGAGCCCACGCCTCAGTGGTCATCAGGGTCCTGTTCAGAGCAGCAGGAGGTGTGTGCCCAAACCTCCAGGGAGGTCTCTCCAGGGAACCTGCCTGGGAGAGGCAGGAGCACCTCTGTCTGTCCTTTGGCACCTGTGTGTCCTGAAGCCAGAAGGCCAACCCACGCAAGGCCATGCACGGGGCCTGGAGGAGAAAATCCAGTTAGAAGCAAATGAGGGCATAAAGGACAAGGAATGCATCCTGGCGGCCGAGCATCCATGGTGTCTGAGGGCGTCCTACAGGGAAGTCCTCCTGAAGAACCTCACGGGCAGTAGAGTTGGCAGCGACGGATTTTCTTCCCTGGCCATTCTTGAGAGAACAGGTCAGCGCCCTACCACCCACAGGCAGTGAGGACCCAGGCTGCTGGAGCCGAGGACGAGCTCCCCAACTTCTGGTGGCCTCCTGAGGACATGTTATGGGGTGGGTGCTGGCAGGACTGCCGTCCTTGGTTGGGTGAACTGGCTCAGCCTGGCAGCCCTCAGAGGGAGGCGGGCATGTGCTTTGGGGAACCGGGGGAGCAGGGTGAGCGCGCTCATCTTTCCTGCTGTAGGAGATGGTCTTCAGGAGTGTGAGAGTTCTAGGTGCAGCTGCACATATTTGCTAGGTGGCACATTTTGGTACCTAAAACATTTTCCCTAGGAAGTAACAAACCACCCGTCGAACACCCCTCCCTCCCTCCCACAACTTCAAAAGAGGACCAAAAAAAAAAAAAAGAGAAACACCTGAGAGACCAAATAGAGGCCTTACACCCTCACCCATCCCGTGCCCTGGAGGAGAGGACCCGATCCTGGATCTTCCACCGGGAGCGCCCGCTCTCAGGAGCGAGCTGGCGCGGCCGCGCAGGGGAGCGTGTGTCTGTGTGTGATGTGCCTTCATGCGTCACTCTATTTATGTTGTTCGCAGCCCAACGGTAGCGGCCAGGGCAAAGTCCCGGGGTCATTTTTGCTACCGCCGCCGCCTCCAGTGGCCAGACCTGTGCCCCTTCCTATGCCTGATTCCAAATCCACCAGCACTGCCCCAGACGGCGCCGCCTTGACTCCTCCATCACCTTGTAAGTGGACGATGAAACCGAAACCACAACGCCCAGCGTCCCCGGCCCGTCCAAACAGTCTCCACTGCAAAAAGAAAAGCCTTCCCCCTCCCCACCACCAAAGCCCCTCAACCCAGAGCACCATGGATAAGAGCAGAGCCGAGCCCTCCAACCACAGCCTCCCTCCCGGGCCTCAGTTGCACCAGCCAGCACCCCACGAGCCCCCTGCCCGCTGCTCCCAGCCGGGGCCCCTGGCCCAGGCCCCTCTGGGGGGCGGGAGGGAGAGCACAGCGGGGGTGCGCAGGCCAGGGGTGCTGGCGGGGGTGGGAGGGGGCGGGGAGGCACAGCCATGCCATCTTCATGCCTGATTGCTGTTTTTTTGTTTTTTGTTTTTTGTTTTTGTTTTTTAATTTTTTTGTTGTTTCGTTGTTCCCCCCACACCAAGAAAATCAAATGTAACCACAAGGCGACGCCACCACCATCCCCTTTTTGCCTTGCCCCTCACCTCCATCCCTGGGCCCTTGGGCCTCAAAGACGCAGCAGGCCAGCCCCTGACCCCTTCCCCCTCAGTCTCACATTTGGTTTCTCGTTGTTCCTCTTTTTTTTTCCCCCTCCCATCCCTCTGCCCTCCCTTCTCCTCAATTCCTTTCCCAGGTTAGATGTTCCAAGGACAAGGGAGGGCTGTGGGCTTTGGCTTACTTCATCTCTCTCTCTGTCTCTCTTTCTTTTCTTTTCTTTTTTTTTCCTCTTAAACCAATGACAAATTTTGTCAAAGGGAAAAGAAGAAAAATCAGTCGAGAGGTCCCAGGTAGACCCGGCGTGAAGGACAGAGGATGGGGCGGGTGCTGTCTGTGGGCTAGGGTGGGCAGCTCTGGGGGTGGGCAGGCCACAGGCCAGGGCAGTTCGGTGGCGGCGGGAGGGGTGGCCCATCTCACACTGCTCTCCGCTCGCTCTGTCTCTCCTCCTTTCTCGTGGTTTGAGTTCTTTTCCCCTCTCCATCCTCTTCATGCCATCTTCCCATCTGCATCCGCCATAAGACATGAAGTCACAGTCATTGGAGGTGGGCAGGGTGGGGGAGGGGAGCTGGGCTACAGGGTTTGGGGGCCACTTCTGGAGAGAGGTGGGCAGAATCTGGTGAGCATGGAGTCCCTGGGTGTGTCTGGTGCAGGGCAGCGGTGGGCCTCCCAGGTAACCTGTGATATTCCTTGCCGCCTCTGGGGGCATCTTCCCTTCTGGGGGTGCAGGGCCTGTTCCCTCTGGCAGAGCTCCATCTGGAAACCTGAGAGGAACTCAGAGCTGTTGGGATCATTTTGTCCTTGGGCCCCAGGATGGCTGCCCCCAGGCATCTGAGCCCTGGGGCTCTGCCAGGCTCTCTAGCCTCCTCCTCCTCTATTGCATTGGTCCTGGAACCACAGACCTGTTGGACCTGGTGCATCAGTCAGAGGAGGAGAATGCCATGGGCCTGAGCCTTGCTACTCCTGGGCCCAAGCCAGGCAGCCAGCTCCTAGGCCCCTCTCTGACCCTGCCCTACCTGGCTCAGCCCTCCATTGGGCACCCTTTGGGTTCCCCAAGCCTGCCTGCCTGGTCCTTGGGCCTGCCCAGGGTGGTAAGAGGTGTAGCATCTAGCTAGGCCACCCAGGTTGGAGAGGTAGCCTGGCTGGGAAGGCCTTCCCGAAGCAGGGTGGGGCCGGGCTGCCAAAGCCTCCCCTCTCCCGTGGCCCCCTCTCTTCAGTACCTGAGAGGGGCCAGTGGGAAAGCAGGGGTATCCACTGAGGGTGCTTGTGGACCAGGACTATCCCCAGCCCTGCCCAGTGCCTCACTAGCAGGTGGAACTGGGTCCAAGGGACATTTGTCTCAGCCCCCAGGGCCTCTCCCTCATCCCAGCCGTGAAAAAGGATGCCTGGCTGAGACTGGCTTTGGAGTGGGGGTGTGTCGGGGGTGTAGTGTGTGTTCCTGGTCAGTGAGAAGATGAGAGTATCCCTCTGTAGTGGGGGGGCAGGCTCGGAGCCTGGCCTCCAGCTCGGATGCCCCTCTGGCCCGTCCTTCCCACTGCCAGCCTAAACCTGGGCAGCATGGTCTAACTCAGTCTCTCCCTCTCTCAGCAGCCCCGAGGGGCAGTGCCCAGGTGGGCCCCAAGGCCTGACAGGGTCTCTCCCTCTCTCCCCTGCTCCCCACAGCATTCGCAACGACAGGCGCCTCCTCTGCCAACCGGTTTGTCAGCATCGGACCCCGGGACGGCAACTTTCTGAACATCCCACAGCAGTCTCAGGTAGGAGACCCTGCCCACCACCTGGATGCAGGGACCAGGAGAGCAGGCAGGGTTGCAGGGCATCTTGGTGTTAGGCAAGAGCCTGGAGTCCTTGGGGCTAACGGAGAGAGAGGTCTGAGGCAGGGCTGGAGGGCCCAGGCTTTTGCACGCCCAGCTGAGCCTGTCTCCCCAGGCAGCCCCCAGGCTCCCTGGCTAATCAGCTAATTGGATAATTAGCTCTGACAGCCCTGGCCCTGGGGAAGGCGGCCAAGGACCCAAGTCTAGAGACCCTCTGGGCCAGGCCTGGTGGAAGCAAAGATGGAAGCCTGAGGCCCATCAGGAGGAGAATAGAGTCTGCCTCACTGCTTTCACTCACCCCGGCTGGAAGCCCTGGCCCCTAGCCCTTCCCTTTCCCCTGGCTTTGGGTGGGCTGGGTGACTGGTGGAGGAGGGACAGAGGGCCTGGTGGGCTACGTGCCCAGAGACTGGCACTGAGGGCAGGGCAGGGCAGGCCGCTGCCCTAGAGGCCCCTCACCCAAGTCCTCAGGAGTCCTGTTAGGGAGAAGGCCAGCATGCTGGAGACCCCATCCTTGCTCCTGTCTCCTGCTGACACCACCCCTAGTTCTCACAAGGAGACAGATCCCTGTCACAAGCAAGAGATAAGACAACTCTTAGCCCTCCAGGTGGGGACCCCAGAGGCCAGTGCGCACAGAGCCCAGTGCCCTTGGGGGCACAGGGAAGACCCATCTCAGGAGGAGGGCAGAGGCAGCTTTAGGGGGCCTGAGGCTTTTACAGCCCAGGGTTTTGAAAAATAACATGCAAATATCTTTCTTTTGCACATTTTACAAAAACACCTCCTTGGAGGTGTCCTCAGCTCTGGGAAATCCACCTCTGTCAAGAGCCCCTGGGGCCACCTCTCATCTCCTGCTCTGCCTCTCTCTGCTCTGGGGCCTGAGTCCAGAGAAAGTTGGTGGATGGAAGTTTTGTGTGTGGTTTGAGATTGTTGTTTTTTTTTCTTTTTCTTTTTCTTTTCCTTTCCTTCCCTCAAAAAAAAAAAAAAAAAAAAAAAAGCCAAAAAACTTTGTCAAACTTCAAACTTCAGAGCTCCCTAGTGGCAAGGAGGGGAGGGGAAGAGAACTTCAACCCCCTCCAGCTTCCCACCCCCTTTCCCCAGAGTCACGTCTGACCCGTCTGGTTTCCAGGAGCAACCAGACATGATGTAACACCCAGATGAACTTGAACTTGGGGGTGTTGAGAAGAAAAACAATGGCTCCGAGCAGGGGCTGGAGCCAGCCCCCTCTGTTCTGTGCCAGGGAGGCCGAGAGAGCCCTGCTGGCAGAAGCGGGAGGGGGTGCCAGAGGAAGGGACAGCAGGCGGGCCTCCCCTCCTGGCTCTGGGCTGGCACCAGGCTGCAGGGCTCCATTGCTCCCTCCCTCCTGCCGCCTGCCTGGGCTGCTCGCAGCTCTGCGGTCGGTCGTGCGCTCCGCTCCGGGGACCACTGCCACGAGCCCTCCCGGCTAACCCTGTTTCCACTGCCTCTTTTACTTTCTTTGCTCACTTTGCTTGGATGTTTGGGGGCCAAGTCAGAGTTTGAGACAAGTTTGAGAAAGTTTGTCTCCCCCCATGTTCCCTGTGTCTTGGGCTCCAGGAGGTAGGAGGAAGGAGTCCCAGCGGGGATCCAGGGCCCCTGAGCAGGCAGGTGTGTCTGGGAGTGGTGGGGGGAGCTGGAGCTGGACAAGCAGAGCTGGAGCCCTCGGGCCTGGGGGCAGGCAGGCGGCTGCAACGGGCGCAGGGGGTACAACCGGGGGTGGTTTCCACAGTAACCAGTGACTTTAGCTGATCTCTGGAGCACCAGATGGAGAGAGAACAATAGAATGAGGGAAGAAAAGAGAATTTTAGCAATTTTGTCATTCCCTGGGCAGCGCTTTTTACTTAGTTTTAATCAATTTTGGACCTGGCTCAGGAAGTAGGGAGGGGTGAGCAGAGAAAGCCACTCTGTGCTTGGCAGCAGATCCCCCATTCCTGGGACCTTTGGGGAGGTGCCGGGGAGCCCCCTTGGGGCAGCCTTTGTCCCTAACTCCAGACCTGGAACCAGAGTCTTCCCTCCCTGAGGAGGACCCCCCAGTCTGAGCATTGGCAATTGTCCCCAACTGTACAGCTCAGGAAACCCCAAAGGGGCCAGTGTGGGGCCCTGGCATGGTCTGCCAGGGGCAGATAGGGTAGGTGGGGCCCTCCCTGTCCTATTGTCCACAAGCCTCATTTGCCTGGTGAGGAGAGGGGTGGGCTCACCACCATAGCCAGCCTCCCCCTCCACCTTGGAGCAATGGCACAGGGTTCCTCTATAGTCTCCCCTTGGGAAGGGGGGTCCCAGGGAACAGGCCCAAGCCTGTGGCGGGTGGGGGTCACCCAGCCCAGGCGGTTCCCACCCCCGGGCTTGAGCCAGAAGCCCAGGAGCTGGCTGCGGGCCGGTTCCCCCCCACCCACTCTGGGGATGCCTCAGACCTGGGTTTCCGCCTTAGCCTCACTAGGCTCCAGTGAGCCTCTGTTTGGCCTGTAGTCAATTGACCGGTTGGACTTGGGGCAGGTGCTTGAGGAGCCCCGCTGAGGGAGGGCAGGTCTCTTGTGTGTACTGTCCAGCACATGCAGGAAGTTTAGCATTTCTGCCCACCCAGCAGCGCCTGGTCATTGTGGCAATCCCAAACCCCACACTTCCAGATGCTCTTGATCTGCACTGTCCATTGTGGTAGCCACGGGCCACGTGTGGCTGTTTACATTTAAATTAACTTATTAAGTAAAGAAAAATTTGGTTCCTCAGTTACAGTCGCCGCATTTCAAGTGCTTAGAAACCACTTGTGGCTAGTGGCTACTGCAATGGAAATGAGAACATTTCCATTGTCACAGAAAGTGCTAGATGATCTCCAAGGCCCTTTCTGAAACCCAGTGTCCCTATCCTCAGTCCCAAACCAGAGCCTGAGAGCAGGTCTGGCCTGTAGGCAGAATGTTTGACCAAAGCAATGTTTTAAATATTGGAAATTTTCACACGAAATTCTGTCTGGGCTTCTGGTTTCTTTCGAAAAGTTGGCAGATGAGCTGCCCTGGGCCTTCACTCACCCTGACCTAGGCAGGGCACAGGCATTCCGGCCACCACAGAACCTGCTTCCTCGTGCTCGCAGCACAGGCAGCAGTTAGGAGCACAGCCTGCACTGCCTTTTACATTTGAACCCTGGCTCTGTTGCCCGAGGGCTGTGTGGCCTCAGGCAGGTCACCCACCCGCTCTGTGCCTGGCTTCCCTGTGGGATCAGGGCAGGGGTGGAGTGAACCAGGACCTGGTATGTGCTCTGTAGTTGGCTCTGCCTGGCCTCTGCAGACCAGAGTCTGTGACAGCCTGGAAGAGGCCCCAAGATGCATTTTCAGGGACCCTCATTTTGCCCCAAGGGTACTACCAGGTGCACCCAGGCCCAGTAGACCACAGTAGACCCTGACCCACCACTTTGCCAGGAGGTGGGGCTGGAGCCTTGGATGGAGGGCATAGCCAAGCAGCTCAGTCCCTTGGGGTCTGCCCTGGGTGTGCTCTGAGCTGAGCCACCAGACACAGGCAGACAAGGCCCTGTCTGTGAGAAGGCAGCACCCCCTGCTGGCATTGTGAAGGAAGTGACGCTCACCCCAGGGAGCCTCAGGTCCTTCCTCAGTGTCTAGTGTCCTGAGGGTAGAAGATCAAGCACCGTGGGCTACGTGGCCCCTCCCCTAGGCCTGGCGCTACTAGGGACTGAAGCCAAGTGGTTCCTCTGCCCCCAGCTTTTCAGCCTGTGGGACCTTGGCTGGGGTATATAGATGGGAATTTCTGCTTTTAATCCAAAGAGACAGAAAGAAAACTCAGCAAGAAGCTGGGCCACCCCCACCCCATCCCTAAAACCCCTCTGGGTACAAAAGCCCCAGCCTGGCATCTTCCCCACCCTCCAGGACCCACACAAAAACCTAAACAATTGGAAACATGGCCAGATCTCAGGCCTGTGCCAGCGCCAGCCATGGGGGTCCCGCCCGCTGGGCACAGTGCCCACGGGAAGGCCAGCTGGACTCTAGCACTAGGGGCAGAGTCTCTGAGAGGGCAGGGTTCTCGCAGGAGGGAGGGAGAGAATGGGGATGTCCTTTCTTCTCCACGGGAACGAGGTGGGTGGTGGCTGCCTGGCACCCTGGCTCTTTGGGAGCTGGGCCCTTGAGGGGCCAGGTCACTGGGCCAGGTAGGAGTGAGGTGGGACCTGCCACAGCTGTTCTCAGTGTCACCTCTTTTTCATCCTGTTTCAGTCCTGGTTCCTCTGATAAGATCGACAAAAGAAACAACAAAATGAAAAGAAGAGGTTCCTCGAAAGGGGGGAGAAGAAATTTTGAGACATGGAAAAATCCCCCAG
The DNA here is from genome assembly GCF_043159975.1 of Macaca nemestrina. Lineage (NCBI taxonomy): Eukaryota > Metazoa > Chordata > Mammalia > Primates > Cercopithecidae > Macaca > Macaca nemestrina. The sequence continues at coordinate 12,390,424 of NC_092144.1, forward strand.
CCCAGCCCAGCCCCACCGAAAAGCAAAAATTACACGTCGTCAGCCACTCAGCCCTTCTCTCCTCCAGCCCGGGGACCCCTGCGGGCCCCAGAAGCAGCCCAGTTCTCGGAGAGCCCTCGGAAGGGGTCTCGGTGGAGCTGTGCACCAGCAGCCAAGCAGAAAGAAACACGCGACATGGACTCTGTCAAGTAGAGGACAGAAAGCAAGAAAGGATGCAGAACTGCCTTCCTCCCCACCACCCCGCCCCGGCCTTCTGGGGAAGGAACAAAGTCCCCAAACAAAGCAACCAGCACAGTTCTGAAGGGGCCTGGCCTCCACCCTCACCCCTTCCTAGGGGAACCCCACCCTCCACATGGTCGGAGCTGTCCTAGGGAGCCTGGAGGACCAGCTTGTAAAGATGATGGGGTTTAGATCCCTCAGGCTCTGCCCTCCAGACTCCGCCCTTCCCTTCCTCCCTTCCTCCCTCCCTCCCTCCCTGCCAAGGCTCCAGCTTCTTCCCCCAGCTGTTCCAGACCAGGAGGGGGAGAGCAGCCTCCACTTACCCCTCCCCACCCTCGGGCTAAAAGCCTCCAGGCGGGCAGGGGGTGACCCCTGGAGCTAGTTGCGTGTCCCAGAATGGAGGGTGTTCTGTCACCTCACCCTGAGCCTCAAGAGCAGTTCCTGGGGCCCTGGACCCCTCTGTACAGTCCGTAGGAGAAAGTCGGAATGCTCTCGAAGGCCTTGTCCTAGCCTGGGACAGGCCCCCTCTCCCCTCTCTCTGCAGGCCAGGAGGGCCTCCTTCCTGCCACGAGGGAGGGGAGTCGGGCCCCAGGTCGCCCCCACCCCCAGCCCTGCATGCAGGTGCCCTCGCTCCGCCCCATCAGTCCCTGCCCCTGCCCGTCACGCAGACTGCCCTGCTGGGGCCGGGCCGGAGGGTGGAGCAGAAAGGGGACCCCGGAGCCAAGCGAGGAGGACCAGGCAGCCGCCGCTGCCGCCGCTAAGTCACCACCTGCGCTTAGGTAGGCGTCCTGCTCGCCGACTTTCAGTTCCTTGGGAGGGTGTTGGGTGTCGTCCTTTTCAAAAGTGTTTTGGAGCTTTCTGTGCCCCCCACTTTCCCCCTGCCCCCCCCCCCCCCGTGGCCACTTTTCTCTGGATTTTAGCTGTAATGTCTTTACTCTTTATTTAGGGGTGGGGCATTCATTGTTTGGGTCTTTTGCTGTTGGAATGGGAACTCCTCCATTTGAGCAACTTGGGAACAATTTGGTAACACACCACAGGAAGTAGCTCTCCCCCCCAGCCCCCTCTTCCCTCAAGGAGGGTTGGGGGGCCTGTCCAGAGGGTCTTCAGAAGCCCCCCTGGGAGGGAGGGGAGGATGAGCACGCCCAGCTCCCCTCCAGGGTGTGACTTGGCCCCTCTGGCTTGTCTTTCTGTGCCTTACTCCTTCCTCCTGCGTCTCCCGTCCCTGGCCCCTTCTCGAGTCCTTGTGCCTCTCTCTCTTTCTCTCTTTCTTCATTGTATGAAAACACAAAGCACAGGTCAGGATCCTCTGAAAGAAAATCCAACATTGCACCACGTAGGGGTGGGTTATGGGCTGTATTTATTGTGAATCTAGTTTGTGAGGCTGTGGCCCTGAGCATGCGGAGGGAGGGAAGAGAGGAGGGAGTGTCTGGGGAGGGGAGGTCAGCGACCTGGGGCCGAAGGGGCAGGCAGGTGGTGCCTGCTACCCAGCTGGAAGCCACAAGGTGGCTGACCCCAGGGGCGGCTTTTGTTGGAAATTGAGTGAAGCCCTCCCTCTGTCCTCAGCGTGCAGCCCTAGAGGACCCCAGGGCTGAAGGGCAGTGGATCCTGCGGGAGTCTCCCGGGGCGTGGGGAGTAAGGCCCCGGGGGTGGGGGGCCGGGTGGGCCGGGCGTGACGCGCGGTCAAAGTGCAATGATTTTTCAGTTCGGTTGGCTAAACAGGGTCAGAGCTGAGAGCGAAGCAGAAGGGGCTCCCTGTCCGGCCGCACGTGCCCTTTCCCTCGACGACAGTCGGGGCCTCGGGCGCTGTGTGACTGTGGGAGCCAGGGTCTGCGGGGCGCCTGCCCGGGCGAGGTCGGAAGCTGCAGGCCAGCTGGGCCCGGGCCGGAGCGTGCCCGGCGGGGCTGCCCGGGCGGGCAGGGGGTGGGGGCTGCTCCTTTCCCAAGTGGTGTTGTGAGGGGCAATGAGGGCAACAGGAGATGTGGGGACGTGTTAGGAGAGAAAAAAAAAAAACACAAAAATATATATGGGGGAAATGAACTTTTTTTTTTTTCATTGAACCAAGTGCAATGCATCAGAGAGTTTTCCTATCTTTGTATGTTAAGAGATTAAGAAAAAAAAATTCTATTTTTGTTGTAATGTCCTCGCGGCTCTGGGGACGCTAAAAGAACCGGGCCTGCCCCGCCCTGTGCGGGGATAACGAAAGCTGAGTGTTTTTCCCTTTTTTTTCGTTCGTTTTTAGTTTTTTTTTTTTTTTCAAGTCGTTTTCCTGCGTTGACGAGGATGATCTGGGGTTTTTATTTGTTTCGTCGTTCGTTCTCAGTTTCGGTGGGAGGGCTGAAGGAAACGTTCACATTTTAGAGTTTAAAAAAAACACCTCGACATTTAAAAAATAACCAACACAAGATCAAAAAGGAAAAGGACGAGAGAAAAATTATTTTTAAGATAATTAAACATAAAACCCTGGTGCTTCTTACATTATAAAGTACGTTTTAAAGAACCCACAAACTATTATACATAAGTTTATGAATCAATTAAATATCCTGCACTTGTTAGGAATACGCATATCCCTTCTTTGTTGAGTTTAACGGAACGGGACAGCGGCGTGCCCCCGGCGGCTGGACTGCTCCGGTCGCGGGTCTCCCCGGGCGCCCCTCCCTGGGGCCCAGCACCCCCTCCTCGCCCCATCCCCGTCTGGGTACAGGGGCGCGGCAGGGGTCCCTGGCCCCTCCCCCGCAGAGGTCAATGCCAACGAACAAACGTCCCCTCCCTCCCTCCCTCTCTGCCCCGAGCGCCCTTCTTTGAGCCAGACGCCAACTTGACCCTCACCAGCATTATCAGGAGCGCGCTCAGCAAGTTGGTAGTTTCCTCCCCACTTTCCCGGCGCCCCTCCCGCCCCCATTCAACATCTCTCATCCTATCCCCGACCCCCTCCGGGGAACACCGGGAAGGCTTGACGCTCCAGGACAGGACCAGCCACGCTGACAGGTCGATTTGCCCAGGCCCGCGCCCGCACGCACGCACGCACACGGCCCCGCACACAGCCCCGCCCCACCCCGCAACCAGCCCTGTCGACTGCCTTACACACCCGCCCCCGCGCTGGCCGGCCGACCTAGTGCCTTGTTCTCACCCCCGTGCTGGCGGAGCGGACGCCGCGCTCTGGGTCCCAGAGGGGCCGGGTGGCTCAGACGACCCACCACTCCCCCACCCCGACCGTGCTGAACAGACCCCCCACACGAGAGAAAATAAAGGAGCAATAAAGTCACGAGAACTTTCGTCCCCCAATCGAGAGCCCGAGGGGCACCCCAGCCCCGCCTCTGCTCCCCCCCACCCCACCCACCCTCGGGGCGCCCCCCTCCCCCCGCAAGCCAGCCTGGGCCAGCCCCGCTTCGGCCCCTCCCGGGAGATCCGTGCGCCCGACCAGCACCAGCATCGCGGACCGCAAAGGCCGCCCGTCCCGTCAAACAAGTTTCTTCTTAGGCTAAGAAACGCAGTATATACGAGTATCTATATATAGTACTAATGGATTTGGTGTGCTTCCCCCTTAGCGTCCCCTTCCCTCTGCTCCTCCTCCTTCAGCCTGGTCTCCCCCTCTTCTCTGCCCTCCACCCCCGTCTCTGCACTGAGATACATAAGAAACAAGGGTAGTTTACTGTCTGTTTTGTTTTCTGGGTTTTCAGTGTCCTAGCGGAATGCAAGTAGGCAGCCAGCCCGTCTGTTCCCTCTCCGCCCCGCCCCGCCCCGCCCCCGTCACTGCGCTTCTGTTATACCATCTTTGCCTGACTCTCTCCGGCTTCTCCATTGAATGGCTAATGTGTATGTGAAATAAAGAAATAAAGAAAAACAAACGCAGGAGCGCCTGACCCTTCGCTAACGCGACCGTGCGGGACTGGGTCGGGGTCGGTAGGGTGCGTCCCCAACTTGGATTCTGCGCCTCTCTCCAAGCGCCGCGAGCTCAGCAGACGCCGTCGACAAGCGTCTGTCCCTGGGTCTCCGGGAGGGGCCGACGGTGAGAAAAGCTAAGGCTCCCCAGCCCCTCCTGGCCTCCCCCCGCGACCCCAGCCCGGAAAAAATGAGGCACCACTTGGGTCCTGTGACTGCTCTGCCATGTTAGTTTGCCAACCGCGCCCCTGCGAAGGGGAACCAGGCAAGGCCACTTCCACAGGGCGGTGGGTGATTTTTTTTAAGAGTCTGCGGGTCCCTTGGGGGACGATGATCACCCTTCCGGACCCCCGAGACCTTGCCCCTGACGTCGTCACTGGTCCTTCTTCGGGGGAGTTCGCACCCGAACACGCGCAGCACGTCCACTGCCCTTTTTCCTCGACGGCCCTGGGCCGAGGCCCTGGTGCCCTCCGGCTCAGAAATGCTGGCGCGTGTGGTCACCGCACCTCTGGGCTCAAAGCGGTTTGCTCCATCTTTATTGGCCGGGCCGCCGCACCGGGGCTGCCGTCGGGGTCGGCCGGGGGCGCGGGCTGCGAGCGCGCTGCCACTTCGGCCCTGCGTCCGGATCCCCGGCGGGCGTCGTCGTCTGGGACCCGGTGCACCGGCCGTTTGCGGGGCCCGGGCGGGGTGGGGCCTGCGGCCAGAGCTGCCGCTTGGTCGCGCAGCAGCCGCACCAGGAAGCCAATGTACTTCATGGCTAGGCGGAGCACCTCGTTCTTGCTCAGCTTCCGGTCGGGCGGGTGCGTCGGCAGCAGCTTCCTCAGCTCGGCAAAGGCGCCGTTAACGTTCTGCTGCCGCCAGCGCTCCCGGCTGTTGGTGAACACGCGCCGGGCCACCTTCTGGGGCTGGTGCCCTGTGGACAAGGAAGGCCGGGTTGGCGCCATGGCCCAAAGGGCGGCCTCTCCTGCCCTCCCCCTAGGCAAGCAGCACCCTCCTGAGAACTTAAACCCAGGCCATGGGCTGGGACTTTCTCCACCCAAGGGGTCCACGGGTAGCTCTCCCCACCCCTCCCAGAAGCCACCCAGACAAGAATCATCACAGGCCCGGCCTGCGGACAATGGCCTGCTGTGTCTGTGACTATGGGCTCCTTTATGTCAATGACTGAGATTCCCTAAGGAAAGATTTCCTCGTGGTTGTTTAGGAAGCTGTCCCTGGGGACCTCATTCAGAGTGTGCCCAAGTGTGGCTGGCTGGGTGTGCTCGTGGGTCTGAGAGGTCCTCTCATTATGACTGACTGTCCTGTGTCTCATAGGCTGTGTGAGACTCTTATGTCTCATGGCTGTGGTTATGTGTGATGTTGCCATGTGGCTGTTTCATGAGTGGCTGTGGTTGTGTGGCTGATTCTTGTGTGGCCATGGTCCTAAGTGGCTGTGGTCCTGTGGCTGTCTTGTGTGTGGTTGTGGTCCTGTGGCTGTCTCTTGCATGGCTGTGGTCTTGTGGCTGTCTTTTGCGTGGCTGCACATTCTAGTGGAGCTGTCATTTTGTGGCTCCCATACCTGGTATGGCATGCTCTGTTTTGCCATGACTGCGGCTACAAGGCCTGGCCTGTTGCGTGGCGGTGGTTGTGTGGGGCTGGCTATGGGACTGCGGTTGTGCACATGGGTAGAACCTGTGTGGGCTGTTCTCTGTGTGTGCTGGAAGCACCTCTCCCCCAAGGTGGGAGTAGAGGACAGACATGAGCCCCACACAGAGATGGCCCGGCCTTCCGTGCACCCACAAGTGCACACACAGGCATGCAAACCCACAAGGCACACAAACCCACACTCACCCTCAGCCAGGTCCAGCTCACAGTGGCTTGGTCTCCGCTTCAGCCGGCTGCTAGGGAAGACGCTAAAAGGTCCTGCTGGCCCAATGTAGACACTGTAAGGGGTCGTGGGTCACTAATGCCTTGTGGGCAAGGACCCTGGCCCCCAATCCCCACCCCACCCCACCCCAGCTCCCCACTGACCTGTTGAGGAAGGGGTGAGGGTGGTAGTGCAGGGCCAAAGTGGGTGGGGCAGTTCCCAGGGTGGAGAGTTGCAGCAGTGGGGGCCGCAGGGTGCCCAGCTCTGTGGTGGGCATGGCTGCCCCTGGGGGCCTGCTGTGGCCCAGGCTGATCACTGGTACACCAGGTGGCAGCCTGGGGGGCGAGGAGCCTCCTCGGTGGCCCACCTCCTCCACCTGCGGGGGCCCAGGTGAGGCAGGCTTAGGGGGTGGGGCAGGTGCTGGGCTGGGGGCACACACCATCTCTGCCTTCTCAGTCATGGTGGGGCCCACCTCTGCCTGTGCCTGAGGCGGGCACATGGACCCCGACGTGGGGGTACTCACCTGTGGGAAAGAAGGCAGCCAGTGGGAAGGAGGACTAGGTGCCCCGCTCCCACCTTCTTAGCCCAAAAAAACCCCTCAAATGGGAAGGGGGGGGGAAAGGAGGAGGGGAGGGGTTTCAGTAGGCAAAGGCAGATGGCAGGGGCAGGCCCAGAAACTTCCAGGACATGGGAGGGGTCCTGCATTAGAGTAGGAGGCGCCCACCTAGGTGCTAGGCAGCGCACTGTCCCTGCGCTCTTTGTGACCCAGGAGGGGCGCTGTTGCCCCGCCTCTGAGCAAATATTCCTTCTGCCAGAATTCCCTCACCTCTGCAGCCTGGAGGGAACAAGACAGGGAGCCCCTAACTGATCCTGGCATCTCCAGAAACCCCAAGATTAACCTTGTTACCCTCAGATCTAAAGATCCGATCCAGAGACTCCTCATTGACTCATTGATGCCATGTGAGCTTGGAATCCCTCCAAGATGGACTCTGACCCTTCACAGATGCCCCCCACCCCCCACCCAGGCTGACCCTCTGCACCTCAGGAATGACCCTGTAGTTCTTCCCATTGCTGTCCCTCAAAGTGCTCTGTAATTGCTCTAGTGACCCCCATTCCTACTGCAAACGTCCCCCATAGCAACCCTGTGACCCCACTACTGACACTATGACCTCCAATGCTGACCCTAGACCCCCAAACACTGACCCCACTGCCCAGTCCAGTCATGTCCCAACCCTCCCTCTGGCTTGGAAGCCCCCACCCTCATCGGCATCCACACTTTTTAAAATTTGTTTATTTTTTAGATACAGGGTCTCCCTCTGTTGCCCAGGCTGGAGTGCAGTAGTGCAATCATAGCTCACTGCAGCCTCAAATTCCTGGGCTCAAGCCATCCTCCTGTCTCAGCCTCCTGAGTAGCTGAGAGTACAGGCATGTGCCACCATGCCCAGCTAAATTAAAAAAAAATTAATTTTTCAATAGAGACAGGTTTTCACTCTGTTGTCTAGGATGGTCTGGAACTCCTGGGCTCAAGTGATCCGCCTCAGTCTCCCAAAGTGCTGGGATTACAGGCATGCACCACCATGCCCCTCCATCATCCACACTTTTGCATACTGTTTTGACATCCCTGTTTGCTCTTGGTTCCAGAGTCCAGGATGTCCTAGCAAGGTGTGAGACTCTTGGCCCCTCTGCCCTGTCTTCCTCAGCTAGGCCCTGGGGAAGCAGGCCTGGCCCCTCACAAGTAGGTCCCTGCTGATGGATGGATGGATGGATGGATGGATGGATGGATGGATGGATGAATGAATGAATGAATGAATGAACAAACAAAGGAATGCAGGCTGGGTCCCAGGCCTGGGATCCTCCACCTTTAGGCCGTTTCCCTTCTTACCCCAGCACTGTTCCTGCAGCCTGGTGAGTGCCCTGGCTCTGTCCGGTCAGGGTTGGCAGTCTGGGCCAGGGTGTGGTTTCCAGCGTCAGGCCAGGCTCTGCTGTCTCGCTCGGGTCCAGCCTCAATGCTCCAGGCCCCGGCGCTGGGCCGCGCCTCCTCGTGGGCCTTGGAGGGCCAGGATAGCCGAGATCTCCGCTTAGGTATCCTCCAGGGAAAGTGAGCGGCTCCCGGGCCGGCCTTCCCTCTCCCCGCCCCTGGCGGCCCGGTTTCCTCCCTCTCACCCCTGGCGGCGCAGCGACCGGAGGATGCTGGCCCAGGGCAGATAAGGGCCGGGCTGCCTGGCCGCGCCTGATAAGGAGCCGGGCTGACCCCGGAGGAAACCAGCGGGCGGGGACCTAGCAGCGCGGGCCTCCCGGCCCCGCCCCCAGCCGGCGCTGGCAGGACTCGGTCCGCCACCCCTCAGGGCTTCGCCTTCCGCTCCCCCAGGCACTGGAGGGACCCCGGGCCTCTGGGGACCCGGGCCCGAGGGCAGCCGGGGAGGAAGGTGCCTGGATGCACACAGGGGGTAAACTGAGGCAGGGAAGCTGCCTCCTCTTATGTCCTCTGAGTCTGCCCTTTGGCTTTGAACACTCCCTGCCCGAATGTCTATGCTGATGGGGGTGAGGGAGAGCCCTTTCCGGCCCGTTGGGGCCGCGTGACCCTGGGCCCCCACCTTCTCCTCTCTTCACCCAGCCTGGTTCCTCTTTTTACAGAGGCCCTTCCCGCCTCTCCACCACCCCTACCCGGGAGTGGGGCACCCAAAGGGAAACAGTTCTAACAGTCTGGCCTTGGGTGTCCAGCCTGGGCAGGTGTCCCAAGCCCTCAGCACAGTATCCACACATTTCCAAGCCCAGGAGGGTGAGAGGAAGTGCCATGGCTGTCGGGGGTGGGGTGGGAAGTTGGATTTCCTAGGGTGTCCAGGCTGGTGTGACCTTCCAGTAGATGCCCAACAGGTCCCCACAGTTCTAGGCCTCTTGGCTACAGCATCACATAACTCCAACTTGGTGGTCCGTGGCCCTCACCCCACAGCACCCGACCCCTTCATGGGGGGCAGGTATCCTGGCTTGGTGGTAAACCTCAAGATCCCACTGGAGCTTCCCACAGGGAGAGGCTCTGGGCACAGCCAGGCCGCAGCAGCTACAGGACTGCCGCCCACTTCTGATACTCATGCTTTGGCCCATGTGTGTGTCTGGGCAACTGCAAGAGCCCCCAGGCAGGCACCCAGCACCAGGACTACTACCACCCCCCCAGGAATGGGGCGGAGCACAGGACCTCACGATCAACACCTCCATTGCTTTCCTCCAAAGCAGCAGGAACTAAAGTTTTATGCAATAAAGGCCAGGCGTGGTGGCTCATGCCTGTCATCCCAGCACTTTGGGAGGCTGAGACTGGCGGATTGCTTGGGCTCATGAGTTTGAGACCAGCCTGGAAAACATGGCGAAACCCCATCTCTACAAGAAATACAAAAATTAGCTGGTTGTGGTGGTGTGTGCCTGTAGTCCCTGCTACTCTGGAGGCTGAGGTGGGAGAATGGCCTGAGCCTGGGAGGTGGAGGTTGCAGTGAGCCAATATTGCACCACTGCACTCCAGCCTGGGCCATCCATACATCTAGACCTTGCCTCAAAAAAAAAAAAAAAAGTTTAAGCACTGAAACTAACTCTGATATTCCTACAAAGAGGGTCCTAAGATTAGCCTCATTACATATGGGGATGAAGGGCACAGGAGCCAGAGAGGGGATCCTGCCCCAGAACTCTTCCTTAACGTTACTAAAGCCCGCTCTGGAGGGCAGGGAGGGGTACAGCTCCCCCTCACTAGGTGTCTGGGCAGCAGCCTGCGAGGTCCCTCTTTGTGTGCACGCCCCCTCGGGCCTCAGGGCAGGAAGCACCTGGTCTGGAGCGGATGCACAGGGCGCCTGGTTCCGGTCCAGCTTCCGCCACTGCGGCCCCTGGAGAGCTGGGCCAAAGAAACCAGGCGGCGAGGAGGCAGCAGCGCGAGGACACGTGGGGGTTACCGGGCAGGAGCGCCCCCCTATGCGCAAGCCCGCGGCCTGGAGCGCGCTGAAGGAGGGAGGGGGAAGAGGGACAGAACCCCCCGCGGGAGCCAGCGCACAGCTGCCGCACCGTGGCCACTTCGGGAAACGCAGGCTCCGACTCTGGGGTGGCTCAGTGACCCTCGCTGCAGAGGGGCCGACCACTGTGCAGATGGTCAGCTCCTACCTCCCATACAGGCTCAACACTCCAGTCAGGCAGGGGCGAACGACCCCCAGAGGAAGACAGGAACAGATCCCAGTCACGCAGCTGTATGGACCAATACACAAATCACAGGCAATCGGGAGAAGGTGACATGACATCTCTTTATTGGTTCAGTCTATGCCTGGCCTAGCGGCATCCCCAGGTCCACGGGGGCTCTGGTTGGAGGTCTCTGGACAGTCAGGGACAGCATCAGCAGAAACCCTGGGTGTCGGGGGGCTGTGGGAGTAGCAGCACTGGTCCCCGCGTTGACAGGTGCCCTGGTGGGAAGATGGTGGGTGTAAACCCCTGCCCCGAGCTCAGCAGCCCCTGATGGGTTCCTTTCCTGGAATGGGAAGCCCACTCCCAAGCACTTGCCTGGCTCCAGCTCCCCCAGTTCTCTCCCTGTTGCCCAAAGGGGAGACTCACATGTCCTGTCATGGGAGAAAGGGAGGAGGGACCTTACCTCCTTAAACCTCTTGCAAGGAAATGTCTTGAGCCGGGCAGCCCGCTGGGCCGCATCTTCCGGCGGCTCCTTCCGCTTGTTCTGAAGCAGCCTGCGTCTCTCCTCCATAGCTTCGTCGGCCGCCTTGCCCCTGTGCGAGGGGAGGAGTAGGTGGGACCTCATCTGCCCTTTACCTCTGCTTTCCCTGGCTGAGCCCCACCCCAACTCTACCACCACTCACCCTGGCCGGGCACGAGGCCGGGGACCCCAGTTGGCCTCCGGGTTGGCCTGGAAGCGCTTGAGTCCTCGCTGGCGGGAGCTGGGGTTGGCATCTTCCCGGATGGTAAAGTTGGCCTGCAGCCTAGGGAAGCAGGGGTGGGGCGTCGGGGCTGGGGGCAGCTGCCACACGAGTGTGTCCCGACTCCCCATAGGGCCTGTCCGCCTCCACCACACAGCACGAGGTGTCTGCTCATGTCAGGATTCTCTCATTCATCTAATAAACATTTTTGGTTTTTTTTAAAGAGATAGGGTCTCCGCCAGGCACAGTGGCTCATGCCTGTAATCCCAGCACTTTGGGAGGCCAAGGCGGGTGGATCACCTGAGGTAAGGAGTTGGAAACCAGCCTGGCCAACATGGTGAAACCCCGTCTCCACCAAAAATACAAAAATTAGCTGGGCGTGGTGCCGGGTGCCTGTGATACCAGCGACTTGGGATGCTGAGGCAGGAGAATCACTTGAACCTGGGAGGCGGAGGTTGCAGTGAGCTGAAATCATTATCACTGCACTCCAGCCTGGGCAAGAGAGTGAGCCTCCGTCTAAAAAATAATAATGAAATAAAGATATCCGGTCTCACTCTGCTGCCCAGGCTGTAGTGCAGTGGTGTGATCGCCATCAAAGCTGCAGTCTGGAACTCCTGGGCTCAAGCAATCCTCCTGCTTCCTCCTCAAGCTCCTGAGTAGCTGGGACGGCAGGCAGGTACCACCATGCCCAGCTAATTTTTTGTTTTTTTGTAGAGATGGAGTCTTACTGTGTTGCCCAGGCTGATTTCAAATTCCTGGGCTCAAGCGATCTTCCCGCCTTGGCCCCCAAAGCACTGGGATTACAGGAATGAGCCACCACGCCTGGCCCTAATAAACATTTTTATTTAACGACTGTGTGCCTGCATTGTTCTCAGTGCTGGGAATAGACAGTGAACAAAATGGACAAAAAGCTACCCCTGGTATGCTGATAATGCTAATTTTCTTTTCCCTTTTTTTTTTTTTTTTTTGAGACGGAGAATGCAGTGGTGCAATCTCGGCTCACTACCTCAGGTTCAAGCGATTCACCTGCCTCAGCCTCCCGAGTAGCTGGGACTATAGGTATGTGCCACCATGCCTAATTTTTTTTTTTTTTGTATTTTTAGTAGAGACAGGGTTTTGCCATGTTGGCCAGGCTGGTCTTGAATTCCTGACCTCAGGTGATCTGCCTGTCTTGGCCTCCCAAAGTGCTGGGATTACAGGTGTGAGCCACTACTCCCAGCCCAGTCAGCAGATTTTGTTATTTTTATTTATATTTATTTATTTATTTATTTAATTTTTTTTTTTTTTGAGACGGAGTCTTGCTCTGTCGCCCAGGCTGGAGTGCAGTGGTGCGATCTTGGCTCACTGCAAGCTCCGCCCCCTGGGTTCACGCCATTCTCCTGCCTCAGCCACCCGAGTAGCTGGGACTACAGGCGCCCGCCACCACAACCGGCTAATTTCTTTTTGTGTGTGTGTATTTTTAGTAGAGATGGGGTTTCACCATGTTAGCCAGGATGGTCTCGATCTCCTGACCTTGTGATCCGCCTGCCTCAGCCTCCCAAAGTGCTGGGACTACAGGCGCAAGCCACTGCGCCCGGCTATTTTTTGATTCTTTTTGAGATGGGAGTCTCGCTCCGTCACTCAAGCTGGAGTGCAATGGCGTGATCCAGACTCGCTGCAACCTCTGCCTCCCAGGTTCAAGTGATTCTCCTGTCTCAGCCTCCCGAGTAGCTGGGATTACAGGCACCCACCACCACACCACGCCTAGCTAATTTTTGTATTTTTAGTAGAGATGGGGTTTCACCATGTTGGCCAGGCTGGTCTTGAACTCCTGACCTCAGGTGCCTCAGCCTCCCAAAGTCATGGGATTATAGGCGTGAGCCACCTACCCAGCCCCAGTCAGCAGATTTTGAATCTCACTTGAAGAATGGGCACGAGTCAACACAGATGGGGCAGCATGTGTGTTGTCTGCACACACGTGTGCTTCCCCTGCCTATGGGCAGCCCTGGCCCCTCCCACATGTGCTTGCCCCTACCTGGGTTCCACACTGAGAATGCGGAACGCTGGGCTGGTCTCTGATAGTCGTTCCCGTTTCACCGGACATTCCTTCTCCTGGGGGCAGAGGTCAGAGGTTAGGGAGTACTAGGCCCAAGGGACCTCCAGGTGACCACCACCTGCCCTCCCACCTGCATGAGGTCAGCCCTGCCCTCACCCAGCAACGCATGATGTCCCAGAGGGCGGAGGCAGGGGCATCTGTCTTCACAGCGTTCTTACAGGCGTGGGAGAGCGAGACCCGGAAGTCAGCGTGGAGGAGGGCCGACCTGGGGGACAGCAGGGATCATGAGGGAGAGGCCGGACCCCTTGACCCCAAAGCCTGAGCTGACCAGTGTGGGTCAGACTACCTTCGGCAAGGGCTCATGGCTACAGAATTCATTTCTTTTCTTTCTTTTTCCTTTTTGAGATGGAGTCTTGCTCTGTCGCTCAGGCTGGAGTGCGATGGCGCAATCTTGGCTCACTGCAGCCTCCGCCTCCTGGGTTTAAGTGATTCTCCTGCCTCAGCCTCCCGAGTAGCTGGGACTATAGGCACGTGCCACCACGCCCAGCTAATTTTTGTGTTTTTAGTATAGACAAGGTTTCACCATGTTGGCCAGGATGGTCTTGATCTCTTGACCTTGTGATCTGCCTGCCTCGGCCTCCCAAAGTGCTGGGATTACAGGCGTGAGCCACCACGTCCGGCCTTCTTTTTCTTTACTTTTTTTTTTTTTTTTGGAGGTGGAGTCTCACTCTGTCGCTCAGGCTGGAGTGCAATGGCGCAATCTTGGCTCACTGCAGCCTCTGCCTCTCAGGTTCAAGCGATTCTCCTGCCTCAGTCTCCTGAGTAGCTGAGATTACAGAGGTGGGTCACAACATCCGGCTAATATTTTTGTATTTTTAGTAGAGACGGGGTCTCGCCATATTGGCCAGGCTGGTCTCAAACTCCTGGCCTCAAGTGATTCGCCCGCCTCAGCCTCCCAAAGTGCTGGGAGTATAGGCCTGAGCCAATAAGCCTAGCCTAATTTTTTTTTTTTAAGAGACAGGTTCTCACCCAGGCTGGAGTGCCATGATCACAGCTCACTTTAGCATCAAACTCCTAGCCCAAATGATCCTCCTGCCTCAGCCTCCTGAGTAGTTAGGACTACAGGCATGTACCACCATGCCAGACTAATATATATGTATATGTGTGTGCATGTGTGTGTATGTGTATATATACATATATATGTATATATATGCATACGTATGTATATGTGTGTGCACGTGTGTATGTATATATATATTTATTTATTTAATTTATTTTTTAGAGATAGGGTCTTATTATGTTGCCCAGGTTGGTCTTGAACACCTGGCTTCAAGTGATCTTCCTGCCTCAGCCTCCTAGGGTACTGGGGTTAGAGGCAAGAGACACTGCACAGGGTTCTCCCCACCCCCTCACAAGTTCTATGCATGAGAATCCCTGGACTTGCCCCAGGCCACCCTGTGGTCAGGGACAGGCTCCTCCCAGCCCCAGGGGCTCTTACCGCAACTGCAGGAGGCTGGGCGTGTTGCAATGAATGGTGCTGCTCAGCTGGTCCAGGGTGTAGTACAGAGGCACGTCCGGGAGCTCCTGAGATGAGGGACAGGATGGGCATGAGTGGAGATGGGTGGGCATAGGTGGAGCCCCCTCCCCCATCACAGCCCAGCCCTCACCTCAGTGATGACGCTCAGAACCCCTCGGATCCGCTCCGAGGTGTGGAAGCGGCCGGGGTTAGCACTCACAGCCTCCAGGACACGGCCCACAAAATCCAGGTCATGGATGGGCTCTGCCCACATGGGGCCACCAAGCTGGGGGAGCACCGGGGACAGGTGAGCAGGGACCATGACCTCCGAGACCCTCTCGCTCCTCTGCCTCCCCTGGCCTCCGCCCTACCTGGTGTCGCTGCCCACAGTGCTCACACTCAGGGGTCACGGGGGGACCACAGGCTGCAGAGAACTTGACCCTAAACAGAGAGGGGCGGTTGGTAGGGAGGGAGGAAAACCCTGGGACTCCCCTTCTCCTCCTTCCTTCCTGCTCACCGGCTGCCGGGGACTCCTGACGCTTTGCCGAGGCGCTGAAGGTGGTAGGCCCCGCAGCCCACACACTGGAACACCAGCGCCTGCTTGCTGTGGGGGGTATCAGTGGCCACGAGTTCCCAGCGTGACGACCACACCCCAATCCTCCCTTAGACTGGCTCTGCCCAGATCCCCCAGGGCAAGTTCCCGTCTCCTCTCTCAATCCGAGACCCCCCCGTCCCTGGCCCCGGGGCTGACCTGGCTGAGGCCTTGACCTTGGCCTGGCCGGTGAAGACACGGACAAAAACACGCACGTAGAAGTCAGCGCTGATGCTGAGCAGCGGCACCACGAAGCGCTGGTAGCAGTTGGCGCGGAGGTCCAGGCTGTGCAGGACGATTCTCAGGGCCTGGGGGCGGGGGCTGGGTGTCAGCCTCCCCTCCACTATCCACCCACCCCACCAGGAGCCCTATATGGTACTCACAAATACAGGCTCAGGGCCAGCTCACTGGTCTCCAAGCCCACCCCCGAGAGTGCTGGCTGTGGGACCCGCAACGGGTAAGTATCCCCTCTCTGTGCCTCAGTTTCCTCATCTGCAAAATCACAACAGTCCCTCTCTGTGGCACTGCTGGGGACACTAAATGAGTGAGGAAAGCATAGACCCAGCCTATTCTGATTAGCATAATCGCTGTGCCCTGTAGCATTACTGAGGACCCACGTTCCCGCCCCCAAGGGCTCTGTGGGCATGAAGCAGGGATACTGGGTGCTGTAGAACTGCCAGGGCCTGGGCCGGCACGGTGGCTCACGCCTGTAATCCCAGCACTTTGGGAGGCTGAGGCAGGTGGATCACCTGAGGTCAGGAGTTTGAGACCAGCCTGGCCAACATGACGAAACCCCCATCTCTACTAAAAATACAAAAAATTAGCCGGGTGTGGTGGCGGGTGCCTGCTACTCGGGAGGCTGAGAGGCAGGAGAATCACTTGAACCTGGGAGGCGAAGGTTGCAGTGAGCTGAGATCTCACCACCGCGCTCCAGCCTGGGCAACAAGAGTGAAACTCCATCTCAAAAAAGAGAAAAGAAAACAGCCAGGGCCTTTCTGCTAGTGTGAGACTCTTGATAGGGGAAAGGAGACGGCATTTCCCAGGCTGACTTGATGACAGGACCCTTTAGGAACAAGGATGAGAGCCCTCTGTGGCCCAGGCTGGAGTGCAGTGGCACTATCAAAGCTCACGATAACTTTGAACTCCTAGGCTCAAGTGATCCTCCTGCCTCAGTCTCCAGAGTAGCTGGGACCACAGGCATCCATCACCACACCTAGGTAATTTTTAGGGTTTTTTTTGTAGAGATGGGGTCCTCACTATGTTGCCCAGGCTCCTAACCTCAAGTGATCCTCCTGCCTTGGCCTCCCAAAGTGCTAGGATTACAGGCATGAGCTGCTGCACGTGGACACTCAGTCTTCTTGAATCCTGATCAGACACTCAGCAGGGTCAGATCTTTTTTTTTTTTTCCCTTTTTAGAGACGGACGGAGTTTTGCTCTTGTTGCCCAGGATGGAGTGCAATGATGCAAACTCCTCCGCTCACTGCAACCTCCGCCTCCCAGGTTCAAGCGATTCTCCTACCTCAGCCTCCCAAGTAGCTGGGATTACAGGGGCCTGCCACTACGCCCAGCTACTTTTTTTGTTTTTTTGTATTTTTAGTAGAGACGGTATTTCACCATATTGGCCAGGCTGGTCTTGAACAGCTGACCTTAGGTGATCCGCCCTCCTCGGCCTCCCAGAGTGCTGGGATTACAGGCGTGAGCCACCGCGCCTAGCCTATTTCTTTTTTCTTTTTCTTTCTTTTTTCTTTTTCTTTTTTCTTTTTTTTTGAGACGTAGTCTCGCTCTGTCACCCAGGCTGGAGTGCAGCAGTGGCATAGTTTCGGCTCACTGCAAGCTCCGCCTCCCGGGTTCACGCCATTCTCCTGCCCCAGCCTCCGGAGTAGCTGGGGACTACAGGCGCCCGGCACCACGCCCAGCTAATTTTTTGTATTTTTAGCAGAGACTGGGTTTCACTGTGTTAGCCAAGATGGTCTCCATATCCTGACCTCGTGATCCGCCCGCCTCAGCATTCCAAAGTGCTGGGATTACAAGTGTGAGCCACCGCTCGTGGCCCTTTTTTCTTTTTTTGAGACAGAGTCTCGCTCTGTCGCCCAGGCTGGAGTGCAGTGGCCTGATCTCGGCTCACTGCAAGCTCCGCGGCTCACTGCAAGCTCCGCCTCCCGGGTTCACGCCATTCTCCTGCCTCCGCCTCCGGAACAGCTGGGACTACAGGTGCCCGCTACCACGCCCGGCTAATTTTTTGTATGTTTGGTGGATACGGGGTTTCACCGTGTTAGCCAGGATCGTCTGGATCACCTGGCCTCGTGATCCGCCCACCTCAACTTCCCAAAGTGCTGGGATTATAGGTGTGAGCCACTGCGCCCAGCCTATTTTTTTTTCTTTTCTGAGATGGGGTCTCCCTCTGTTGCCCAGGCTGGAGTGCAGTGGAGTGATCTTGGCTTACTGCAACCTCCCTCTCCTGGGTTCAAGTGATTCTCCTGCCTCAGCCTCCTGAGTAGCTGGGATTACAGGTGCCTGCCACCACACCGGGCTAATTTTTGTATTTTTAGTAGAGACAGGGTTTTACCATGTTGGCCAGCTGATCTCAAACTCCTGACCTCAAGTGATCCACCTGCCTCAGCCTCCCAAACTGCTGGGATTACAGGCATGAGCCACTGAGCCCGGCCTTCAGAATATCATTGTGCCCATTTTACAGATGCGAAAAAACTGAGGACCAGAAAGGTGAAGTCACTTGCCCAGAGCCACCATCAAAGCTAGGATTTAAACTCAGTCCTGGAAAAACCACCTTTAAAAAAAATATTTATTTTGAAAAGTTGTTTTAATACAGAAAACTAAAACAATGTGGCCATGCACTCTTATCCTGGCCAAAGCCACTGTCCCCAAATGACCACGATTATCAGCCCATGCTCTTAGGAACTACGTGGGTTGAAGACACGCCTGTCGTTAATAGCCTGGGATGCATCTGGCCATCTGCGTGGAGGAAGCTGAGCAGGTCTGAGGAGGGGGAAAGTGTATTGGGAAGGGACTCAGACAACCACCTGTCCCCTGGTCTCCCTGGCTGGCTGGCAGAGGGCCCCTCACCATCTCGTGGCAGGCCCGGCTCTTGAGGGCCATGGCCCCGTACTTGCTGTAGCATGTCTCCCCGCTGTTTCCTGCCAACACCGCCATATCCGTGCAGGTCACACACAGCAACCCTGTAGAGAGGGGCTGGGCAGTGAGAACCCTCCAACACCCTAGGCCCTGCTCCTACCCCAGTGCCATCCCAGCCTCACCTCCTTCACTCACAGCCTGCACAGCTGCATCCAGGAAGGGAGCTGGGCTGCCATAGGGGTCCAGATCAATGACGTCGAACCTCTCCGACACCCTCTGGTGCTGGTACATCAGCATCCTGGGTGCAAAGAGGGCCAGGTCCTCAGCCTCCCGCACCAGGTACCTTCTCTGTCCCCTACACATATTAACTCCTACAGCGCGGTGGTTTGGATCTGAACTCTGGGGGCAGATTCCCAAGTTCACGTCCTGGCTTATTTATTTATTTATTTTATTGTATATATTTTTGAGTCGGAGTCTTGCTCTGTCGGCCAGCTGGAGTGCAGTGTCGTGATCTCCGCTCCCTCCAACCTCCGCCTCCCCAGTTCAAGCAATTCTTGTATCTCAGCCTCCCGAGTAGCTGGGACTACAAGCATGTGCCACCATGCCCGGCTAATTTTTCTATTTTTAGTAGAGATGGGGTTTCAACATGTTGGCCAGGCTGGTCTCAAACTCCTGACCTCATGTGATCCATCCGCCTCAGCCTCCCGAAGTGCTGAGATTACAAGTGTAAGCCACTGCACCTGGCCTTGGTCATTTATTAAACTGCACAATTTTCCTACTTAAGAAAAGCACCATGTGGACCTCAGCCCACACATCTGAAACAACAACAATACTGATATAAGACGTATCTGCCTGACACCATTTCAAGCAGTTTATAGACGTATTAACACATTTTTTTTTTTCTTTCTTTCTTTGGAGACAGAGTCTCCCTCTGTCACCCAGGCTGGAGCGCAGTGGCGGGATCTTAGCTGACTTCAACTTCCACCTCCTGGGTTCAAGTGATTCTCCTACCTCAGCCTCTCAAGTAGCTGGGATTACAGGCACGTGCCACCATGCCTGGCTAATTTTTTTATGTTTAGTAGAAACAGGGTTTTACCATGTTGGCCAGGCTGGTCTGGAACTCCCGACCTCAAGTGATCCACCCGCCTCGGCCTTCCAAATTGCTGAGATTACAGGGGTGAGCCACTGCGTCTGACCTCATTTTAAAATTTTTGTAGAGACAGGGGTTTCACTGTGTTGCCTAGGCTGATCTTGAAATCCTGACCTCAGGCGATCCTCCTGCCTTGGCCTCTCAAAATGCTCGATTACAGGCATGAGTCACCATGCCCAGCTAATTAATTTTCATTGTCTGTGATTACTATTTGGATTCTAGTAGGGTCAGAAAAGTAAAAACTTTTTTTCTCTGGAAAAGGTCAGATGGCATTTTAGGCTTTGTGAGTCATATATGGTACCTACTGCATATTCTTCTTTTTGAAACTTTTTTTTTTTTTTTTGAGATGGAGTCTCGCTCTGTTGCCCAGGCTGGAGTGCAGTGGCGCGATCTCGGCTCACTGCAAGCTCCGCCTCCCAGGTTCATGCCATTCTCCTGCCTCCGCCTCCGGAACAGCTGGGACTACAGGTGCCCGCTACCATGCCCGGCTAATTTTTTGTATGTTTAGTGGATACGGGGTTTCACCGTGTTAGCCAGGATCGTCTGGCCTCGTGATCCGCCCACCTCAACTTCCCAAAATGCTGGGATTATAGGTGTGAGCCACTGCGCCCGGCCTATTTTTTTTTCTTTTCTGAGATGGGGTCTCCCTCTGTTGCCCAGGCTGGAGTGCAGTGGAGTGATCTTGGCTCACTGCAACCTCCCTCTCCTGGGTTCAAGTGATTCTCCTGCCTCAGCCTCCCGAGTAGCTGGGACTACAGGTGCCCGCCACCACGCCCGGCTAATTTTTTTGTATTTTTTAGTAGAGACGGGGTTTCACCGTGTTAGCCAGGATGGTCTCAATCTCCTGACCTCATGATCCGCCCGTCTCGGCCTCCCAAAGTGCTGGGACTACAGGCTTGAGCCACCACGTCCGGCCTTTTAAGCTTTAAAAATGTAAAAAACATTCTTGGCTCGTGGGCCATTAATAAACCAGGCTAGGCCAGGCGCAGTGGCTCACGTCTGTAATACCAGCACTTTGGAAGGCCGAGGCGGGCAGATTACTTGAGGTCAGGAGTTCGAGACCAGCCTGGCCAACATGGTGAAACCCCATCTCTACTATAAATACAAAAATTAGCCTGGTGTGGTGGCAGATGCCTATAGTTCCAGCTACTTGGGAGGCTGAGGCAGGAGAATCACTTGAACCTGGGAGGCGGAGGTTGTGGTGAGCCAAAATCACGCCAGTGCACTCCAGCCTGGGCAACAGAAGGAGACTCCATCTCAAAAAATAAATAAATAAAAATAAATAAAAATTAGCCAGGCGTGGTGGCACGTGCCTGTAATCCCAGCTACTCGGGAGGCTGAGGCAGGGGAATCGCTTGAACCCGGGAGGCAGAAGTTGCAGTGAGCTGAGATCATGCCACTGCACTCCAGCCTGGGCAACAAGGGTGAGACTACATCTCAAAAAACAAACAAGCAAACAAACGAAAAAAACAGGCTGTGAGCCCCATAGGCTATTGTTTGCCAACTCTTGCGAAGGTCACCTTGCGAAGGTCACCAATTTTGCCTGTTTTGTTTCCTGATGCATTTCCAGCTCTGAAAACGGTGCCTGGCACATAGCAGACACTGCATATACTATGGCTCATTTGAATGAATAAAAGGAGTATAAGAAGTTAAAACAGAGACCAGAATGCTACTTATTTCTGGCACAGAGTATGGATCGTACAATAATTATCTATTACTTACTCATCACAGCACCCCCTGTAAAACTAGTTTTCTCAGTTGACAGACAAGGAAACTGGGGCTCAAAGAGGCTAAGTCACTCACTCAAGGTCACAGAGTGAGAATAGGAGAGAGCCAGAATTTTGATCCCAGGCAGCCTTGTCCCATAGCTAGGCTGTGATGCCCAGAACCTACCGGGCATCTGCTTGGCTGGGCTGTACCAGGTGTGCCACGTCATTGAGCTGGACATTCCGGCGTATGAGATCCACAGCCCGGGCAGAGGTATCGTTTGCAACCACAGATCTGAGCCCAGGCACCTCTAGGGCAAATCGAATGGAACGTAGGCCTGAAGCTGCCAGGCCTTCCAGCACATGCAGGCCTTCCTGTTGGAGTGAGCAGAAAAGCTCCCTCACACCTCCATCTCCATCCTCTTCTGGGCCCCAAGGAGCCCCCACCACCCACCTCCTATAGCTCTCCCCCTCCAGGAGCCCTCTGTCTCCCGCTAAATTCCAGGACTGCCAGCTGCTATGCTCAGGCCCCACCTCACAGATTTCCCCCACGGCCGCTGTGCGAGGTTGGTCTCCTGAGGCCAGGTTTTCATTCTCTTTCAGTTCAACCTTTTCCTCCTCTTGCTCTGACAAGTCCACGACCACCTTTTGCGTGTCCTTCTCTCCTGGCACCTTGACTGCAGCCACCCAGAGGCACAAGTCAGAGAGTAACGAAGTCCTCTCTGAGAAACCTCCCCTTAATCTCCGAAATATCTTCCCTGAAATCCCTGGGGAAAGGCTGAAGGAGCAGAACCCAGGGCCTGCTATGTGGCTGAAGCCTCTCTGGATTTGGGCGGCAGAAGGGCCCAGGCAGGGAGATAAGACTTGTGTGACCCCCGCCCGCCAGAAGCCTGGACCTCCACTCACTCTGGATTCCTTTGGCCCCAAGCTGAATGCGAGCAAACTCGGTGATCACAGCACATCTGGTGGGAGACAGAGGACTAGCTCATACCCCGCCCCCGCCATCCACACTGACCCACTAGCCGATGCCAGGCTGACCTCTGACCCCTGCTCACGTCAGGTCCCGATTGAATTCCTGCACCGGGTTATAAAAGACCTCGTTGGCGCTGGGAAAGGCGATTTTGGCAGCCCCCTCGGTGATTGTCGTCTCCTGGACTTCACGTGGGCATTCTTCTCCGCAGGGCCCGGTGCCGTTCTCCATCGCTGCTGGATTCGGCAGCCCTGGGGACTGCCCCTCGAAAAACCGGGCTGTACAGCGCACACGGGTGGGGCGGAGAGTGAGGCTTAGCCACAGAACGATCCTTGCATGAGACATCCGCTGGTGCCTCTGTCCGCCAAGCCTGGTTCGGGGGGCGGGGAAAGGCACAGAGAGGGTCAGAGAGCCGCATTCTGGGCCCGGGGGTGTCCTACATATCTATGAAGTAGAAACTAGGAAGACCTGCGGCCTCGGTAAGCTGATAACCCCTCGTTTTGGGGATGACTGGTTCCTGCGGAGCCGATGCCCTCGTGCAGGCCCGCCCTGAGTCCGAATCCCTTCCCTCACTGCCCAGCCCCTCCTCACCTGGTCTCGTAGCCACAGAAAACCGAATTAGTCAAGGTGCACGTTTCCCAAATTAGGACCTGGGCGCCGCCATGTTGGCACGGTGGGTGGGGGAAATCACATGATAGTGGTTGGCCAATCAATGAGGACGTGGACGGTGGGCGGCCGGGATCAAAATGAATGCCATAAAGGAAGCGCGCTGATCATGCTGTTCCGGGGGTTTTACTCACAGTGGATCCCCTGGGAGAGGACACGTCACTAGTCCCATTTCACAGATGAGGAAGTTGTGGCTCAGAAAAGGGGCGGTAAGCGGAGAAACCCAACAGCTATTGGTCCTCTTCTGTGTTCTGGGTGCTATATACACATTATTTCAGAGCACTCTGCAGGGATAACTCAGGCTCTGGAGTTGGATTTACTGGGTTTGAATCTCAGTCCCACCACATGCTCTGGGCCGGTTACTCTAGGGCCTTCAGTTTTCTTATCTATTAAATAAGAATCGTGGTTTCTCAGATAGAACAAAGATTAAATGACAGATTCCTGGAAAGTGTGTAAAGAGCCACTCTGACCTTGTAAGCGCTCGGTAAAGTTCTAACCAGTGTACGAAGGCAGGACAGCGAAGTGGTTCCCGGGTACCTGGGTTCCAGTCTTAGCTCGCCCTGCGACTTGTTGTTAACTCTGAACTTAAGTTACCGCTTTTGCAAAAGGGCAGAACTTTTTACCATTTGTTAGTGGGTTGTAGTGAGAAGTAAACGAGTTAGTGCACGTAAAATGCTAACAGAACCTAGCATCCGGTAAGCATCATAAAAGTCTTAGCTGTTATTGTCGCTTTTGAGCCTGCGTTTAAATGCTGGCACCCGCCATCACTTCCTTGCTGTGTGATGATCTTGACCAGCTTTCTTTGTGCCTCCTTTTCTGTCTTTCTTTCTTTTCTTTTCTTTTTTTTTTTTTTTTTTTGAGACGGAGTCTCGCCCTGGATCATGCAGTGGCATGATCTCGGCTCACTGCAACCACCGCCTCCCGGGTGCAAGCGATTCTCCTGCCTCAGTCTCCCGAGTGACTGGGATTACTAGCGCTTGCCATCACGCCCGGCTAATTTTTGTATTTTTAGTAGAGACAGGGTTTCGCCATATTGGCCAGGCTGGTTTTGAACTCCTGACCTCAGGCGATCCACCCACCTCGGTCTCCCAAAGTGCTGGGAGTACAGGCGTGAGCCACCGCGCTCAGCCGCCTTTATTTTCTCTAGTGTGTAACAGTTCCCACTAAAAAATGTTACTGTGTAGTTTAAACGAGCTAATTCCCATAAAGAACCTAACACGGTGCCTGCTACAATAAACAGCAGTCATTATTGTTTTTGTTTTACAGGAAACTAAAGTTCGGAAAGGTAGAGCGACTTGCCCAAGGTCGCGGGACTAGAAGGTGGCAGGGTCGGGATTCGAACCACCGAGCTGAGCCGACGTACCGGCGAGGATCCTCCCAGGGGCATAGAGAGGAGACGGAGCCGGTTAGATGGGGCGCGCTCGGAGCTCGGCTGGCCTCGCCTGGAGGGCGGGGCCTGAGGGCGGTGCGCGGGCGGGGCCGGTGCCGCTCCTCCCTGGCCTGGCTGCGGCGGCGGCGCGGCTTGCGCTCGCTCGGCGCTCGGCTGGGGCGGCCTGGCCCACAATGAATGGCCGCCGCGGCTGCCGCTGCTGCTGAGGCGGAGGCCGCGGAGGCCGCGGAGGCGGAGGCCGAGGCCCCGGCGCAGGGGGGCGCGCCCCGGGCCCAGGCCCGGCCCCAGCCGCCGCTGCGGAGCCCGCCGGGAGCCCCCGGAGCGCGGCCACGGCGCAGGTGAGGCGGCCCGCCTCAGGCCCGGTTCCGGCCTTCTCCAGCCGGGGCGGCCCGAGGGCTGAGTGGGGAGGGCCTGGGTGCTTTCTCGGACTGAGGAGGAGCCGGGCCCGCAGCCTGCACTGTGCCCGGGCAGGCGTGTGTGTGCAGGCCCGGCTACCGCGGGCAGACTTGAGCGTCCAGCCCGAACCTCGGGGCTTGGGGGCGGCAGGATCGTACCTGGACCGCTCCCCCAGCTCCCAGCGAGGGAGGGGGCCAGGTCGGGCCGGGGCGGGTACCGGGGATCCAGGGAAGTTAGAGGGTCCGAAGCGGAAAAGTGAGGAGGCGCCCGTGGATGCCGGAGGGGGAGGGGGAGGAGGAGTCGGGCTCTGGCCAGGCCGAGTGGGGGAGGAGAGGAGAGCGGCGCGGCCGGAGGGGGGCGGGGAGGGGCCGGGCCTGCAGGTACCGCCTGGTCGCTGGAGGAGGTGGGTGGGTCAAGTTACAGGCCTGGGGGCGGCTGAGGAGAAGCCCAGGAAGTGGGGCACGGTGGGTGTGGGCGGAGTTAGTTCGGGTGGGGGCGGATAGGAGATCCCAGAGATGTTTTCCGGGGGTCACATGAGGTCAGGACTCAGATGTGGGGAGGGGGAGGCTAGATCTGGGGGCGATTAGGTAAGGCGAGGGACTGCTGTAGGAGCTTTGCGAGTCGGGGGAGCAGAGCCTTTGGGCTAGGCTGGGGGGATGTGGGGGCAGGTCAGGAAAAGCTAGTGTGACCAGCAGGTATATACTGAGATGCGGCCCCCATCGACCCCAACTCGAAGTGTTAGTTCAGAGTCACATCTAAGGGGTTCCCTCATTCCCACACCTCATCCCAGAAGCCCCTAGAGTCCTGACCCTACCCCTTGGGCAAGCCTCTGCCAACTGTTCAAAGGCGCTGGCCAGTGGGTGTTTGTGTGGGCAGCTGGAGACAGTCTGGAACACCTAGCTTAGGCATCTTGTTTATCACAAGGTGGCCCTCGCCCACCCCCACCTTATATATCTACAGGGAGGCAGCCCAGCAGACATTACCTGGGTATTTTAGGATCCTGCGTTCTTTCTCTACCTTTTGTGGCCAGAAGCTGGTGGTTCAAGCCTAGTGGATGGGACCTCATAGCCACCGTCATATATATTAGTACCATGGCCTCCCAGGCACCAACTCCTTGAGCCTGAGTTCTGTGTGCCACCTCCCTAGGGGTGAAGAATTAGAGGGAGTGAGCATGTAAAACTCTGCTAATGGTGGTTTGGAGGCTCCCGATGGGGTAAAGGCAGGGCACAGAGAAAAGTTAAGGGGATCAAATCAGGCACTCACACCCTGGCCCAGGGATCTACCTCTGGGACACTAGTCCTGGGCCAGGCCTTGTGCCGAGCTCGCTGGTTGGATGAGCTCATTGATGGCTCACCACCCCCGGGTCAACTTAGGCCTTCTCTGTGGTCCAGACAAGGAAGCTGAGGCTCGGGTGGTGTAGCTTGTTTCAGGTCACATGAGCAGACAGTGGCTGAACTGGGATTGTCTGGCCCTCAACACAAATCCATAGTCACTCAAGTGGTCTTCCAGGGGGGTGACTGAAGGAGCTCCTCATTCTGCATTCCCTGGTGGGCATTCTCCTCCATCCAGGCCTTCCCTCCTGCCGACCTCGAGGGATGAGTCAATCCCCTTTGGGACAGACTGAGTTTCCATGGTGTCCCCGGGGACTGGAACAGTGGAGGTGGCTTTCTCGGAGGCCTGGTCACCCCTTCTTTCCCATTTCCCTCCTGGGAGCCAAGAGGTCAGGAGTCATGGAGCTGTGGGCTGGCCGTGGGAAGCTGAGGAGGCCTGGCACCACCAGGGCTGGACTTGACTTTGCTTGCCTAGACTGTTTTTGCCCCACTTTGGCCCCCAGTCGGATGGCAGCAGCTTTTGTTCCTTTCTGGGCTAATTGCAAGGCTGTTACCAGGGTGTCCTCGGGACTTTGATTTGGGATCCTCAGCACCTGAGGCAGGAGCCACAAACTGCTGGGTCAAGTGGTGTCAGCCAGTTCTTCTGGGTTTAATGATGGGTTTGTCACCCTCATTCTCCCCAGTCTCCCTATAGTTCCCAGGACACCCTCCAACCTGGGCCCTGCCCTTCTTCCCTGTCTGGCTAGCCACTTGGTTCTAGGAGGAACAGGAACTGGGCCAGCAGCCCCGCAAAAAGAGACCGAACCATCCTCCCTGCCTGGTGGGGCTCGGATCGCTGCAGGTCTGCTTCAGCACAGACTGGGTCCTCCTGGACCTAAGCTGGGTTGGATACCAGGGATAGGGGGATGGGGGTGCCATCCAGTCACTCAACTGAGACGGTTGGGAATTGGCCCTGATGAGTGGAGGACAGGCAGCGCCTCGGGCAGCTCCGGTTTGTGCTTGGAGCTGGAGGAGAAGGCACCAGTAATAACTGCTTTTCAGTGAGAACTTAGCATGCACAGACTCTGTGGGGGCAAGTGCAACAAGTAGGCAGCCCATTGAGACAGTTTCATTTCACTGCTGGTTGCCGACTCCCCGCTGGGGCCTGGGGAAGCATCCCGGAGTAACAGATCCGGAGCAACTAGCTCTCAAGCAACCAAACTTCCACAAGCAAAGGATCATGAGAATTTCACATACCTCTGTGTTTACAGAGATGGTGTAGCAATGTGGAGTCATCGTGAGCCGTGAGGGGATGGAGAGGTTTTGATGGGTGGCCAGAAGTATTCCGGGAGAGCTAAGATCTGAATAATAAAATTAGCTAAGGGGTGGGTGGTGCTGGGGTGCAAGGGAGGGGTCAGTGTTCTAGCCTCAGGGGACAACACATGGACAGCCTTTTTTGAGCATGTACCAGTCTCCTGAGTGCTGTAAACATTTTGTCTTCGTGAGGGAAGGAGTTGGGGGGATGACCCTACTGTGGAGACAGACTTTTAGTGCCATTCACAAGAAAGAGAAACTCTGTCTCTGGGTCTCCTGGATCTGCCCATTACCCCTAGATGGAAGTTCAGAACCCCTTGGCCTGCATCCAGGGTAATTAAAAAATCTGACCTCCTGGCTGGGCAACAGGGAGCCCCAGCAGGTTCTTGAGCTGGGCTTTGAGGAGATGTGAGTTTTGGTCAGCCTTACAGGATCTATCGAAGGAGTCTGCCTGGAGGCCTGGGGATTTGGAGATAGATGGAGGTTGACCCAACATTGTCTGACCCTAGATTTCATCAGTGTCATTGCCAGAGCCTGTGTGGAGAGAGGGATCCCATCAGACTTAGTGGGGTACGTTGCTTTTGGGATGGTGGTGAGCCACCAGGGCTGGAAAACATGAGTCAGTGTTCATGCCACTCTGCGTCCTCTCTCAGGTCCTCCATGCCCCTCGTTTCTCCTCCCAGATTGCTCTCAGCACTTTTACGCACTCGAACTCATTTAAGCCCATGACTAGCAGGTCCTGCCTGTTGTCATCATTTGACACACAAGGCAATTGAGGCACCAGAGTCCTTCCTTCACACAAGCTGCATAGTGGTCTGGCTACCACCCCTGTGCTGCCTTCCAGCTACTTTCATGTTCCTTGTCTCTGCATTTGCCCCTCAGTCCTCTGGGCCGCATGAGGTGGGACTGGGGGGGCAGGGGGGGTGTGGGACTGGGCCTGCTTGCACGTTAGGTGGGGTGAGGACCAGCTGAGCCGGCAGAGGTCACGTGTCTGAGGTTGTGATCTGTGTGTGGTTGTGGTAATGTCCTTCCAGGCTTCTCATGTGCTGCCTGCTTGGCGAAGGTCTCAGTTTTTAGAGACCTGTGCGTTTTCTCTGAGGGCTTTGTGCCCAGTTGGTGTTTTCTAAATCTAGCAAAGGGAGAGGGTAGGTAAGGGTGAGCAGACATGGTCTAGTGGAGAGTGAAATTTCACACTTAATACCACCCGTCTCAGCCATGAGACTCTCGGCAAAGGTCTTGACTTCTGAGCCTCAGTGTCCTCCTCTGGTAGGAGTGGCAAGTGGGCACATCTACACTGCTGTGATTCGCAAACGGGGGCAGTCCTACCTCCTCCGGGGACACTTGGGGAGTGTCTGGGGACATTTTTGGTTGTCCCTGCCGGGGTGGGGGTGCTGCTGGCATCTCGCGAGTCTATAGGCCAGGGATGTGGTTCAACATCAGACAGTGGGTGGTGGGCAGCCCCCACCACAAAGAATGATTGACGCAAATGCAGTGGCCAGGTGGAGAATCTCCACTGTCTAGTTATCGTGAGGTTTACGGGAGAGGGTGGCATCTGGGGTGTGATTGGACAGTGCTGTGAAGGCTCTGGGGAAAACCCCAGCGAGCACTGCCTGTTAATCCCGTGAAATGTGCAAGGTCTGGGAGATGGTGAGAGGCATAAGATGTCTTCTACTCCCAGGGAGTTTGCGGCCCAGCATGGGCCAGAGGATTCAACTCACAGCAGCTGGCATTCATGAGCACTGACTACGGGGCGAGTGCCGATCGGCCTGTGTTCTTTGGTTGTTTAATCCTTGAAATAGCCTTGTGAGGTGGTTGCTGCTGTCAGCCCATTTTCTAGATGGGAGACTGATATGGGGGGCTGGCACTATTGAGGGTAATTCTGAGTGACAAGCTCTATAAGGGATTTGAGCCTAGTACAATAGTAGGATTCAAAATCTTAGGTCCTGCGTGGTTTCCTAGCACAGCCCAGCAGGCCCCTCTCCCTGGATGATCCCCATCCCTCCAGCCCCACCAGCTTCCTTTGTGTTAGTGGCACCAGGGTCACCTCAGGGCCTTTGCACTTACTGTTGTTCCCTCCACCCTTGGTTGCCGCTGCCCTGTCTTTTGGGTATGATCTGATTGCACACAGGGAGTGGGATGTAACTCCAAAGGGTGGGCTTATGGTTAGAGTTGGTGGGGAGGGAGCGGGCAGTCTGCGAGCTCCATGAGGACGGAGGCAGAGCTTCTGCCAGGCTCTCCAAGGAGCTGGATCTGCTGCCTGCAAAGGGAGGCCAGATTGCCGAGGGCTGCGAGGAGGAGCGAGTGGGAGGAGGGAGGAGGGAGAGGCAGCACGCGGAGACTGCTCATTCCCGGAGATGGTGGTTGCAGGGAGGAAGGGCTAGAGAATAGCTGCAGATGGGAGGATTGGGAAAAGAAGAACGAAGAAGGCCTTCCTTGGGGATTAGAGAGAGGGCACCCCAGACCCTGAGGTGGGGTCCTCAGACAGGCAGAAGACCCTGTTTCTGGAGAGGACACATCCAGTAGCTCAGGTAAAGAGCCCCAGCTCTGGCCTCGGCCTGTCCGGGGCTCCCGTGTGGTCTCTGCCTTGCTTCTCTGAACACCAGTTTTCCCACCTGTGAAATGGGTCTAGTCACAGCTGCCTCACAGCTTTGCCTGATTCGGGAGCCAGATGGCCTGGGCATTAACCTGTGCCTGCCATTCATCAGCTACATGGTCCCTGCCTCTGGCTTCACCTCTCTGGGCCTCGTTCCCATCCATGAAATGGCAGGCAGTCTCATTTCTTCCTCAGAAACCGTAAAGAAGAGTGAGTGAGGCTGGGCACGGTGGCTCAAGCCTGTAATCCCAGCACTTTGGGAGGCCGAGACGGGTGGATCACGAGGTCAGGAGATCGAGACCATCCTGGCTAACACAGTGAAACCCCGTCTCTACTAAAAATACAAAAACTTAGCCGGGCGAGGTGGCAGGCGCCTGTAGTCCCAGCTACTCGGGAGGCTGAGGCAGGAGAATGGCGTGAACCCGGGAGGCGGAGCTTGCAGTGAGCTGAGATCCGGTCACTGCACTCCAGCCTGGGTGACAGAGCGAGACTCCGTCTCAAAAAAAAAAAAAAGAAGAAGAGTGAGTGAAATAAGCCTGTCTGAGCCCTGGCCAGGTATGGGCACACAGTGAGGCTTGAGTTGGGGACACTTACTAATCCTATTGCCACCATGGATTTAATGACAGTCTTTCAGGAAAAAAAAACAAATCTATGCATGTATAAGAAAAAAAAATACAGGCCAGGTGTAGTGGCTCACACCTGTAATCCCAGCACTTTGGGAGGCTGAGGTGGGCGGATCACTTGAGGCCAGGAGTTTGATACCAGCCTGGCCAAGATGGAGAAACCCCGTTTCTACTAAAAATACAAAAATCAGCCAGGCGCAGTGGTGTGTGTCTGTAATCCCAGCTACTTGGGAGGCGGAGACATGAGAATTGCTTGAACCCAGGAGGTGGAGGTTGCAGTGAGCCGAGATCACGCCACTGCACTCCAGCCTGGGTGACAGAGAAAGACTGTCTCAACAACAACAACAAAAAAAGAAAATACTGATGCAAAATGAGGTCTTGCTATGTTGCTCAGGCTGGTCTCAAACTCCTGGCTTCAAGCATCTTCCTGCCTCAGCCTCCCAAAGTTCTGGGATTACAGGTGTGAGTCACCACCCCCCACTGAACACTTTGTTCTCACTAACCGTTTTCCTGGACTGCCTTCACATTCAGCCCCTACAGAAGGGTCTGCATGGTTCTGGGTCAGGCAGGCAACCTGAGCAGCTGCCAGGATCTAGCCGCATCCTGCTGAGCTGCATGAAGCACTGCGGGGCTCTCTGGGGCCTTTGTTCCTTGTTACACTTGGAGTTGCTGGTCTCCCTTAACTGGCTTGTAGGTCTTGTAGGTCTTAGCCCATCTGGGCTGCTGTAATAAAATACCTTAGACTGGAATCCACGCACATTGCTCATGCCTCTAACCTCAGCATTTAGGAGGCTGAGATGGGAGGATTGCTTGAGCCCAGGAGTTCGAGACCAGCCTGGGCAACATAGTGAGACCTCATCTTTACAAAAAAAATTAATTTCAATTTGTTTTTCGCTTGTGACACAGCCCTCAGGAGATCCTGAGAACACAGGTCTCTCATCTTTACACAAAATTTTTTTAATTCGCCAGGTGTGGTGGCACGCATCCCTAGTCCCAGCTACCCAGGAGGCTGAGGTGAGAGGATAACTTGAGCCCAGGAGTTTGAGGATATAGTGATCCAAGATTGCACCACTACACTTCAGCCTGGGTGACAGAGGAAGACCCTGTCTCAAAAAAACAAAACAGACTGGGCCATTGATAAACAACAGAGATGAGCTGCTCATAGTTGTAGAGGGTGGGAAGTCCCATATCACAGTGCCAGCAGATTCCCTGTCTAGTGAGGGCCCATCTCTCATAGATAGCACCTTTTAGCTATCTGCATAGGGTGGCAAGGACAAACAAGCTCCCCGTCTTTTATACGGGCACAGTTCCTAAGAATCACTTCCCAAAGGCCCCCCCTTTTTTTTTTTTTTTTCATTTTAAATTTTTGATCAACAACAACTTTTTTATTTTGAGATGGAGTCTTGCTGTGTTGCCCAGACTAGAGTGCAATGGCGTGATCTTGGCTTGCTGCAACTTCCAACTCCTAGGTTCAAGCAATTACTCTGCCTCCGCCTCCCGAATAGCTGGGATTTCAGCCGTGCACCACTGCACCCAGCTAATTTTTGTATTTTTAGTAGAGATGGGGTTTCACCATACTGGCCAGGCTAGTCTCGATCTTGAACTCCTGACCTCAGGTGATCCGCCCACCTCGGCCTCCCAAAGTGTTGGGATTACAGGCATGAACCAACTTACCTGGCTGAAAGGCCTAACTTTTTTTTTTTTTTTTTTTTTTTTTTTTAGACGGAGTCTTGCTCTGTTGCCAGGCTGGAGTGCATAGGCGCGATCTCGGCTCACTGCAACCTTTGCCTCCCGAGTTCAAGCGATTCTCCTGCCTCAGCCTCCCGAGTAGCTGGGATTACAGGCACGTGCCACCATGCCCGGCTGATTTTTTGTATTTTTAGTAGAGATGGGGTTTCACCGTGTTAGCCAGGATGGTCTCCGTCTCCTGACCTCGTGATCCGCCCTCCTTGGCCTCCTAAAGTGCTGGGGTTACAGGTGTGAGTCACTGCGCCCAGCCAGCCCCACTTCTGAATACCACTACATTGGAGATAGGCTTCAGTGTGTGAATTTTGGGGAGATGCAAACATTCAGACCATAGCATCTGTCAACGGCCATGTCACAGCTTCCCTGGAAAGACATCAGGAAAGGACTGTGCCTTTGACAGTCTCTCACAGGCCCCTGCTGGCTGGGGAATTCTGCGGCTCTCTTCCCTAAGAGCTGGCAGTTACTACTCCCAGGAATCATCCTGCCAGCGCCCTTCCCGCAGATGGCAGGATCCACCGGCAGTGTGAGCAATTCGTCAGGTAACACTGAGGCCTCAGTAGGCCCCTGACTGCTGACTACCCACCTTGGCAACTGTCATAGGAGGTCGTCTGTCTGCCCAGCCACAGATCATGTTTCTGAGCCCTATTCCTGTTTGAGCCACATTAATGTGGAACAAAAAAAGGGAGTTAGATTAGGAGGAATGGAAGTAATTCTTTGTTCGTTCTTTCCATAAAGGACTGTGAGCACCCACTGTGTACCTGGTCAGGTCCTAGGGGTAGAGGACACAACAGGGGTCTACATAGGCAAACTCCCTGCCCCAGGGAAACTGACATGAAGCTGAAGCCCCAAAAAATGCCCAGTTTGGCAAGGGCAGTGGCTCGCATCTGTAATCCCAGCACTTTGGGAGACCGAGGCAGGAGGATCGCTTGAGCCCAAGAGTTTGAGACCAGCCTGGGCAATATTAGGGAGACCTCATCTCTATTACTAAAAAATGCACAAATAAAATACTTTTTTTTAGAAAAAGAAAAATACCCAGCTTGCTAAATCATAGGAACGCCCAAGAAGGATAAGGCAAGCAGGGAGAATCAAGCTTAGGAGTCGGTGCGGGGAAGGGCTTTGTGGGTCAGGCGCAGTGGCTCATGCCTATAATCGCAGTGTTTTGTGAGGCTCTGGCAGAAGGACCACTCGAGGCTGGGAGTTGGAGACCAGCCCAAGCAATAGAGTGAGATCACATCTCTACCAAAAAATATATACTTTTTAAATTAACTGGATGGGTCGGGCGCCTTGGCTCACACCTGTAATCCCAGCACTTTGTTGGTGGGGGGAGTGGATCACTTGGGGTCAGGAGTTCGAGACCAGCCTGGCCAACGTGGTGAAACCCCAGCTCTACTAAAAAATACAAAAATGAGCTGGGCATGGTGGTGGTTACCTTCAATCCCAGCTACTCAGGAGACTGAGATAGGAGAATCGCTTGAACAATTCTTGCAGTGAGCTGAGATCCCACCACTGCACTCCAGCCTAGGCGACAGAGTGAGTCTCTGCCTCAAAAAAAAAAAAAAAGAAAGAAAGAAAAAAAATTAGCTGGATGTAGCTTCTGTGGTCCCAGCTATTTGGGAAACTGAGGTGGGAGGATTGCTTGAGCTCAGGAGTTTGAGGTTGAAGTGAGCTATGATGGTGCCAGTGTACTCCAGCCTGGGTGACAGAGCAAGGCCCTGTCTCCAAAAAAAAAAAAAAATGAGTAGAGAAAGGGCTTTATGTGACCCGGGGAGAGTATGAAGAGCTATGGCTGTCCCATTCGCATTCTAGTAGGTCCGAGAGCAAGCAGGGCAGACTGCCAGGGGCCCCAATAAAGCATTGTAGGGGCCCAAGCAGTGTCACTTGGGGCCAAGGTAGTGCAAAGTGGTTTTAAAGGAGTTGAAGATGAATCCAAGGATCTGAGCGAGGACGGCCATAGCTGGTGAAGCTACGGCATTCACAGGTTTTGGGAAGGACTGGAACCGGGTCCTGAAAGTGTTGAGTGGAGGCGTCTGGGGTGTGTGCAAGTCTGGTGTTCACAGGGAAGTCCGGGCCAAAGACTCCAGTGGGGGAGGCATCAGTGAATAGATGGCGCTTCAGGCCTGTCTTAGCTCAAGCTGCCACACAACAAAATATCATAGACTGGGTGACTTAAACAACAGACATTTACATTTCAGAGTGCTGGGGACTTTCAGTCTGAGATGAGAGTGCCAGTGTGGTTAGGTTCTGGTGAGGGCTGTCTTCGTGGCATACAGACAGCTGCCTTCTTAATACACCCTTATGACCTCAGTTAACCTGAATTAGCTCCCAAAGGTCTTATCTCCAGATACAGGCACACTGGGGCTTAGGATTTCAATCTGTGAATTTGGAGGGACATACTCCGTCCATAGCAGAGCCCTGAGACTGAGCCCAGTCCCCTGGAGGTGAAAACCCTTTCTGGAAGGGCCTTACTCCCCATCCACTAGTGCCCTCCCTACATCTCAGCTCCAGCGTCACCGCTTCTGGGCAAGGTCAGTCACACCGGTGTGCAGCACATTGATCTGTGTGACCAAGGATGAATGGCCCTGTCTCCTGCCAGACTGTGAGCTCCAGAGGCAGGGCTACTTGTCACCATTGTGGCCTGCCCAGGCAAGGACCTGGCAAATATTTATTGAGTAATTGTTGGGAAGTCATGGAAACCGTGTGCTGTGCCCTTGGGTCTCACCAGAAGATCTGTTCACATGCAGGGCCAGGACTAGGTACTGTCCTGGCCAGGAAGGTCCCAGCTGCCCTGTGGCCTCCTGCCCTTGTCCCCCACACCCTCAGGGGTGCTGATATGCTGAATTTTAAGGAGAGATGATTCTGATAGGGCTTTCTGCCCTTGGGGAGTTTATAGTCAAGTGGGACTTAGTTTCCTCAGAGGTAAGCTTAAGGGCACTGTGGCTGGGCTGGGGCAGGAGAGCGACATCTTCTCTAGCCTGGAGAAGTGAGTAGCTGAGGGTGGAGGAAGAAGGTATTCCGGGCAGGGTGCACAGCTTGGGCAAAGGCCTCGCCACAGTAGAGGGGGACCGGGCAGTGTGTTTGAGCCTGACCTAGGTGGGGATTTGGTGGGGACTAGAACCATTAGGTGGTTTAGAGGCCTCAATCCTCGACTCCATCCCACCCCTGCTTCAGCCAGCAGGTGACCCTGTCAGGGACCTGCCAGTGAGAGACCCGTTTCCTCTGAGAGTCCAGTCATGCTAGCTCCATTCCTGGGGCTGGCGTGGGTGAGGGCTTCTTGCAGGGGCCCACGTAGTTTTTCTCCTGAGTCCATTGGGCAGGATTGGGCCAATCACAGACGGATGGAGGGGTTCCCAGAGATGAGTCTGCTCTGGCCCACACTGCAGCTCACCCCGTCCACTCTGTGCAGGGGCTACTGGGGAACCAGATGGAACAGCATTCAGGTCACTGTGGCTCACAGACCCGTCGCACCACTCCGCTCGTCCCCAGCAGCATGGAGGGAGGGAGGGTTCCCGTGTGCTAATTGGCTGAGCTGTTTGGACCAATTGCTAATCAAAGGCTCCAAAGCCCTGGGTGCTGGGATGTTGGGCTCTGAAGCTGGGGTTCACAAGGTATGGGGGACCCCAGTCTGAGCATCAGGTTGGCTCTCATTCTCAGGAGGGGACCTGGGCCACCTTCCCAACCCCCCACATCTCTGTTGCCTCCTGTTATCCCCAAAACCTTTCAGTCTCCATTGCCAAAGGGGAGAGTTCGAGACCAGCCTGTACAACATAGTGAGACCCTGTCTTTAAAAAAAAAAAAAAAAAAAATTACCTGTGGCCGGTGCCGGGCGCTTGGTAAGGTCACCATGAAGTAGTCCTTTGCCTGTTCTGCACTGTTTTTTTGTTTGGTTGGTTGGTTAGTTGGTTGGTTGGTTTTGGCGGGGTAGTGGGGTCAGGGGATGCGGTTTTTTGTTTTTGCTTTTGTTTTTAGAGACAGGGTCTCGCTGTGTAACCCAGGCTGAAATATAGTGGCAAAGTCATCACTCTCTGCAGCCTCTAAGTTTTTGGCTCAAGTGATCCTCCCACCTGAGCCTCCCAAGTAGCTGGGACTACAGGTGCAAGCCACCAAGCCCCACTAATTTTTAAATTTTTTGTCGAGGTAGAGGTCTCGCTATGTTGCCCAGGCTGGTCTTGAACCCCTGGCTTCAAGGGATCCTCCTGCTTCTGCCTCCCAGAGTGCTATGATTACAGGCGTGAGCCACTGTGCCCAGCCTCTCTGTACTGTTCTTTAACACATTTACAAATATTTAACTGAGCATCTATTTCATTCTAAAGAACTAATGTTGAATAAAACCAGCCAGAATGTCTGCCTTCATTGAGCTGACAGTCCCCTTGGAGGGTTTAACTCTACATACAACTCTTTTTTTCTTTTCTTTTCTTTTTTTTTGAGATGGAGTCTCGCTCTGTTGCCCAGGCTAGAGTGCAGTGGCTTGATCTTGGCTCACTGCAACCTTCATCTCCCAGGTTCAAGCGATTCTCGTGCCTCAGTGTCCCAAGTAGCTGGAACTACAGATGTGCACACCACACCCAGCTAATTTTTGTATTTTTAGTAGAGACGGGGTTTCACCAACTTGGCCAAGCTGGTCTTGACCTCCTGACCTCAGGTGATCCATCTGCCTTGGCCTCCCAATGTGCTGGGATTACAGGCGTGAGCCACCGCGGCTGGCCTGTACATACAACTCTTAAAATGCTGCCCTGACCCTGGGACTCACTTTCAAAGATGTCCACACTCCCTAGGCCAGGACCCCATTTGTCCCATACCCTTCCTGGCAGTCCTGTCCCTGCTGCATCGCCCTCCAGCTACACCAGCTTTCTTTGGGTCCCTGGACCACACCCGATACCTTCCTGCCCAGGAGTGTTATCTCTGTCCTGGCTGTTGCTCAACCTTTAATGGTCCCTACCACCAAGGCCATCTGCTCAGTTGACATACCCACCCCAACTGTAATTAAATCATCCCCTGTGTCTCCTCACTAGACAGCTCCACATAAGCACAGCTGGTCCTTTTAGGACTGTGTCCCCAGCACCTCCCACAAAGGAGGATCTGGTTCATCAGGATGGGTTGGATGAACAGCCCATTTTACAGATGAACAAACTGGGGCACAGGGAGGTGGGGGGTTTTGGCTGCATTGCACACCTGTCCTGTCTTTGTCCTCCTCCCTGGGGAATGAGCTTGGAGCACCCCTCTAGGAACTGGGGTGCCAGCCTCTTCCCTTGACCATCTTGGTCCTTGTCATTTGGGCCCCAGTACCAGGGGTGGCTTTAATTTGGCTGCCTAGGGAGGTGGTTCAGGGCTGCCAGGACCCCAGAAGTAGGCTCTCTGGGCTCTGTCCTTTGCCCCCCAACACGGTGCTTGTTTCTCCTGCGTCTTCATACAGAGGGGCCAGCTCCTGGCCCATTCAGCTCTGAGTTTGAGTTCCTAGGAGGAGATTTTTGCTGCCTTGTAACTGGGATTCCTAGATCCAGCCTCCACTCTCTGTTTGTCCTAAGGATGTTTTGGGATTTTGTTTTGTTTTGTTTTGTTTTGTTTGTGTTTTTGTAGGATGGTGGCAGTGATTTTGAGGAGGGGAAGAGGAAGGAGGATACAAGCAAGGGAAGTCACAGGCTGTAGTGCCTAGACAGACCCTGGTTTGAATCTCGGCCTTACCACTTTCTGGCATGTAAGTTGTAGGGGGTAGCCGATACCTTAGGACATCTCTTGGGTTTTTTTGTTTGTTTTTGTTTTGAGACATAGTCTCACTCTGTTACCTAGGCTAGAGTGCAATAGCACAATCTTGGCTCACAACCTCCACCCTCCCAGGTTCAAGTGATTCTCCTGCCTCAGCCTCCCGAGTAGCTGGGTTTACAGGCACCTGCCACCATGCCCAGCTAATTTTTGTATTTTTAATAAAGACGGGTTTCACCATGTTTGCCAGACTGATCTTGAACTCCCGACCTCAGGTGATCCGCCTGACTCGGCCTCCCAAAGTGCTGGGATTGGCCAGGTGTGGTGGCTCATGCCTGTAATCTTAGCACTTTGGGAGGCCAAGGCGGGAGGATCATTTGAGGTCAGTAGTTCAATACTAGCCTGACCTATATAGTGAAACCACATCTCTACTAAAAGTGCAAAAATTAGCCAGAAGTGGTGGCACACGCCTATAGGCCCGGCTCCTCGGGAGGCTGAGAATCACTTGAACACAGGAGGCAGAGGTTGCAGTGAGCCGAGATGGCGCTATTGCACTCCAGCCTGGGCGACAGAGCAAGACTCTGTCTCAAAAAAAAAAAAAAAAAAGTGCTGGGATTACAGGCTTGAGCCATCCCACCCTTCAGGACATATCTTTTGAATTTTGAACCTGGTGGATGAATTTTTAGATGACCTCAGGACAGTCGTTAATTTCCACATGACCTCAGTTTTTCCAGCTTTGCAAGGAGAGTATGAAACCAGCCCTGAAGTCTTGCTAAGAGGATTCAGGCAGTTCATAGAAGTTGTGAGTTGGTTCCTCCATTCGCCTGGGTGTTGCAAGGGGGCAGGGCCCGCATCTTGCCTGTGGCCTGCCAGGGTAGCAGCTCAGTGAGTGAGATGGTATCTCACTGTGGTTAGGATTCACATTTCCCTGATGACTAGTGACGTTTCCGTGTAACTTCTTGAATGATCATTCAGTAACAATAAGTGTAGGCTGAGTTTGTAGAATCAGTTGGCCTCCTCAGCCTCGATTTCCAAATGGAGAAAGCAGAGATTTGGAGCTCCTGGTCGGAGGAGCAGGTTGGTGCCGGAGCCAGGACTCAACTTAGGTTGCAACTCTGAGCCTTTGAACACTTGCCACTTCTATTCCTCACAGCAGCCCTTTCAGACTGAACAGGTGTTACCAGATCAGAGCAGAGTGGCCACTGTATTCTCAGTGCCCAGCCCAGGGAGGCAGATCTGAGTGGAGTTGCTAATGAAACATGGAAGGTGCTTGAGAGCTAACTGGGAGGGAGGGAAGGTGTGCATTCCTGCGCCAGGGCCTTTGCATGTACTTGTTACTTTCTCCCACTGGCCAGCTGGAGTCTCTGGAAAGGTCTGTCTTAGGGAAGACTTCTCACTCACACTCTGCCCAGTTAGGACTCTAGAGACCCTATAGAATTACAGAGGAGGCTGGGTGTGATAGCTCACGCCTGGAATCCCATCACTCCAGCCTGGGCGACAGAGTGAGATTCCATCTCAATTTTAAAAAAAAAAGGCCAGGCGCGGTGGCTCATGCCTGTAATCCCAGCACTTTGGAAGGCCGAGGCAGGTGGGTCACCTGTGGTCAGGAGATCGAGATCATCCTGACCAACATGGTGAAACCCTGTCTCTACTAAAAATACATAAAATTAGCCAGATGTGGTGGCGGGCTCCTGTAGTCCCAGCTACTCGGGAGGCTGAGGTAGGAGAATGGCGTGAACCCGGGAAGCGGAGCTTGCATTGAGCTGCGATCGTGCCACTGCACTCCAGCCTGGGTGACAGAGCAGGACTCCATCTCAAAAAAAAAAAAAAAAAGAAAAGAATTCTCACTTTTACCAGTGGGGTCAGGTAGAAAGCCACACCTTCCTTTGATGACTGCCCCAGAGTGTCATCAAAGGACAGCCTTCTCACGTCCCACACAGCCAGTTCTTCCTCCTGGAAGAGGCAGTACAGGGTCCGATGCAGAAGTTCACACATTGAGACCCCCACCTCCGCCACCTCCCCAAGCTGTTCAGTGTGGGGGGTGGGCTCTCTGAGCAGCATCAGTTCCCATTTCTGGAGGCCAAGGTGGGGGATCTCTTGAGGCCAGGAGTTCTTGACCAACCTGGGCAACATAGAAAGACCCTGTCTCTACAGAAAGTTTAAAACTTAGCTAGGCGTGGTGGTGTACACCTATAGTCTCAGCTACTCAGGAAGTTGAGGCAGGAGGATCCCCTGAGCCAAAGAGTTGAAGACCTGTAGTAAGCTATCATCTTGCCACAACACTCTAGACCGGATGGCAGAATGAGACCCTGTCTCTTTAAAAAAAAAAAAAAAAAATTCCCATTTCTTCCTCCCCTCCCTGCCCTCGAGCACTTTTGAGCCAATTTGCTTGAATTAAATATGTATGGCATGATTTCACAGTTTTATTTCTTTTTAAATATTATTTACTTCTGCAAATAGGCATTTCGTTCACCAGGTTTAAAATTCAAAAGACCTGAAAGTGTACTTTGCAAGTCTCCTCCCCACTTCTGCCCAAAGGAAATCAGTCTCACAGTTTCCTCCTTTCTTTTTTTAACAACTTTATTGAGATGCTCACACCATGCCCATTTAAAGTGTACAGTTGATGGTCTTAGTATATTCACAGAGTTATGCAACCATCACCACAGTCAGTTTTAGAAGATTTTTCATTATGTCAAGAATAAACCCCAGCCGGGCGTGATGGCTCATGCCTGTCATCCCCGCACTTTGGGAGGCTGAGGCAGGTGGATCACCTGAGGTCAGGAGTTCGAGACCAGTCTGGCCAACATGGTGAAACCCCATCTCTACTAAAAATACAAAAATTAGCTGGTGTGGTGGTGCGCACCTATAAGCCCAGCTACTCAGGGAGGCTGAGGCAGGATGAATCACTTGAACCTGGGAGGCAGAGGTTGCAGTGAGCCACGATCGCAGCACTGCACTGCAGCCTGGGCAACAGAGTGAGACTCCATCTCAAAAAATAAAAATAAAAAAAACCCCACACACCTTTGCTTTCCCTCACCACACCCCCATTCTCCCTGCCTCCCAGCCCCTGGCAACCACTAATCTGCCTCCTGTCTGCATGGATTTGCCTGTCCTGGACATTTCCTATAAATGGATCATACAATCTGTGGTCCTTTTGTTTGGCCTCTTTCACTTGGAATAATGTTTTCCAGGGACATCCATGTTGTAGCGTGTGTCAGAATTTCCTTCCTTTTTATAGCTGAATAATATCCCATTGTATGGACTGACCACATTTTGTTGGCCCATCCATCCGCAGATGGACGTTTGGATCGTTTCCACCTTTGGGCTATTGTGAATAATGCTGCTGTGAACGTTTGTGTACAGGTTTTCAATGCGGGCAAATGTTTTTGTTTTTCCTGGGCATGAATTCCAGGAGTGGAATTGCTGGGTCATATGGTAACTTTCTTTAACCGTTTGAGGAACCATCAGACTGTTCTCCATGGTGGCTGTGCCATTTGACATTCCCACAAGCAGTGGAAGAGGGTTCCGGATTTCTCATCCTCGCCAACTTTTTTGATTCTAGCCAGCCTAGTGGGTGTGGGATGGTGTCTCATTGTGGTTAGGATTTGCATTTCCCTGGTGACTAGTGATGTTTTCTTGTAATTTCCCTGATGACTAGAGATGTTTTCATGTAAGTTCTTTATTTATTTATTTTTTTGAGACAGTGTCTCTGTTGCCCAGGCTGGAGTGTAGTGGCGCAATCACAGCTCACTGCAGCCTTGACCTCCTGGGCTCAACAGATCCACCCCTGCACACCCTCCTTAGTAGCTGGGACCACAGGTGTGCTCCACAACGCCGGGCTAATTTTTGTATTTTTTGTAAGAGGCAGGGTTTCGCCATGTTGCCCAGGCTGGTCTCAGTCTCCTAGGCTCAAGTGATCCACATGCCTCGCCATCCCAAAGTGCTGAAATTACAGGCATGAGCCACTACTGCACCCAGCCTCGTATAATTTATTTTTCCTTTTTTTTTTTTTTTTTTTTTTTTTTTGAGACAGTCTTATTCTGTCTCCCAGGCTGGAGTACAGTGCCGTGATCTCGGCTCACTGCAACGTCTATCTCCTGGGTTCAAGCAATTCTCTGGCCTCAGCCTCCCTAGTAGCTGGGACTACAGGCCCACGCCACCTCACCTGGCTAATTTTTGTATTTTTGGTAGACAGGGTTTTGCCATGTTGGCCAAGCTGGTCTCGAACTCCTGGCCTCAAGTGATCTGCCTGCCTCAGCCTCCCAGAATGCTGGGATTACTTGAGTGAGCCACCACACCCGACCTCATGTAATTTCTTGAGTGATCATTTAGTCATTCAACAAACAGTGATTGAGGGGCATGTGCCCAGCACTGCAGACTCTGGTGCACAGTCAGATGACCCTACCTTACTGGCATTTCCATGCCAGTACACTGCAGAGATACCATATATGTACCTGGTGCTAGCAATAGCTGGCACTCAGAGGTAGCACACTGTGTCCTAGCTACTCTTCCAAGCACTTAAGGATATTCAATTACTCTTTAAGTACATACGGAATAAGTATGCGTTTGCCCCCTCCTCTTTGCAAGGGACAGTGCGTGGCCACCCTGGTCTGCAACTAGGTTAGCAGATTTGACCACATATTGTAAAAGTGAGTGTACCAGGACAGATAGGGTAGAGGGCTCTGTGCGATTTAGCACCATGGCAGATTCCATCGTGTGGATGTCCCTCCAGCAGGGGAGGTCTTTGGGGCCAGGGCTAGACCAGCACCCACATTTGCCGCCTGACCCTTTTCCTCCGTCTCTGTCTCTCCATTCCTCCCTGCCCCCGTGCAGCCGCCGCCATGGCCCAGACACTGCAGATGGAGATCCCGAACTTTGGCAACAGCATCCTGGAGTGCCTCAATGAGCAGCGGCTACAGGGCCTGTACTGTGACGTGTCGGTGGTGGTCAAGGGCCATGCCTTCAAGGCCCACCGGGCCGTGCTGGCTGCCAGCAGCTCCTACTTCCGGGACCTGTTCAACAACAGCCGCAGCGCCGTGGTGGAGCTGCCGGCGGCCGTGCAACCCCAGTCTTTCCAGCAGATCCTCAGCTTCTGCTACACGGGCCGGCTGAGCATGAACGTGGGTGACCAGTTCCTGCTCATGTACACGGCTGGCTTCCTGCAGATCCAGGAGATCATGGAGAAGGGCACCGAGTTCTTCCTCAAGGTGAGCTCCCCAAGCTGCGACTCCCAGGGCCTGCACGCAGAGGAGGCCCCATCGTCGGAGCCCCAGAGCCCGGTGGCACAGACGTCGGGCTGGCCAGCCTGTAGCACCCCACTGCCCCTCGTGTCACGGGTGAAGACAGAGCAGCAGGAGTCGGACTCTGTGCAGTGCATGCCCGTGGCCAAGCGGCTGTGGGACAGTGGCCAGAAGGAGGCCGGGGGCAGCAGCAACGGCAGCCGCAAAATGGCCAAGTTCTCCACGCCGGACCTGGCTGCCAACCGGCCTCACCAGCCCCCGCCACCCCAACAGGCTCCGGTGGTGGCAGCAGCCCAGCCCGCCGTGGCCACGGGAGCAGGGCAGCCGGCCGGTGGGGTGGCGGCAGCAGGGGGCGTAGTGAGTGGGCCCAGCACGTCGGAGCGGACCAGCCCGGGCACCTCGAGCGCCTACACCAGCGACAGCCCTGGCTCCTACCACAATGAGGAGGACGAGGAGGAGGACGGCGGCGAGGAGGGCATGGATGAGCAGTACCGGCAGATCTGCAACATGTACACCATGTACAGCATGATGAACGTCGGCCAGACAGGTGAGATGCCGCCCTGCCCCCCAGCCCGCTAGCAACCCCTGCCTCTCCTGCCACTCGTGCTCTACTCTCTCCCTGCAGCCGAGAAAGTGGAGGCCCTCCCGGAGCAGGTGGCCCCCGAGTCCCGGAATCGTATCCGGGTTCGGCAAGACCTGGCGTCTCTCCCGGCTGAGCTTATCAACCAGATTGGGAACCGCTGCCACCCCAAGCTCTACGACGAGGGCGACCCCTCTGAGAAGCTGGAGCTGGTGACAGGTGGGCTGGCCTTGCCCCAGATCTCTCCCCTCC
Organism: Macaca nemestrina; assembly: GCF_043159975.1. NCBI lineage: Eukaryota > Metazoa > Chordata > Mammalia > Primates > Cercopithecidae > Macaca > Macaca nemestrina. The sequence goes on from NC_092144.1 coordinate 12,434,123, forward strand.
ACAACTTTGGAGCCAGCTGGCCTGGGCTGGGCAGCTAGTTAGGAGCCCCCAGCACCTCAGTTTTCCTATCTGTGCTGTAGTGTTGGTAACAGCCACCCTCAGGGTGGGGGCGTTGGTGAGATGGAGGTGCTGATACAGCAAGGCCTGGCCTCTAGGTTTCTGACTTAAGGGGTCGGGGTGAGCATGGGCAATTATTGTTTGGCCACATGGGTAGAAAAGCTACTCCTGGGCTCCTGTGAAGGTCAGTTATTTACTTAGGTTAAGAATTTGGAGCCGGGCGCGGTGGCTCAAGCCTGTAATCCCAGCACTTTGGGAGGCCGAGACGGGCGGATCACGAGGTCAGGAGATCGAGACCATCCTGGCTAACACCGTGAAACCCCGTCTCTACTAAAAAATACAAAAAACTAGCCGGGCGAGGTGGCGGGCGCCTGTAGTCCCATCTGCTCGGGAGGCTGAGGCAGGAGAATGGCGTAAACCCGGGAGGCGGAGCTTGCAGTGAGCTGAGATCCGGCCACTGCACTCCAGCCCGGGCGATAGAGCGAGACTCCGTCTCAAAAAAAAAAAATAAAAAGAATTTGGGCAGGCAGGGGGGCGAATGCCTGTAGTCCCAGCTACTCAGGAGGCTGAGGTGGGAGGATCCCTTGAGCCCAGGAGGTCAAGGCTGCAGTGAGCTATGGTGGCCGCTGCACTCCAGCCTGGGCAACAGAGACTTCATCTCTTAAAAAAAAGAGAGGCCGGGCGTAGTGGTTCAGCACTTTGCGAGGCCGAGGCGGGCGGATCACGAGGTCAGGAGATCGAGACCATCCTGATTAACGGGGTGAAACCCCGTCTCTACTAAAAATACAAACGATTAGCCGGGCGTGGTGGCGGGTGCCTGTAGTCCCAGCTACTGGGGAGGCTGAGGCAGGAGAATGGCGTGAACCCGGGAGGCGGAGCTTGCAGTGAGCCAAGATCGTGCCACTGCACTCCAGCCTGGGCGACAGAGCGAGACTGTCTCAAAAAAAAAAAAAGACGACGACTGTGTTTGGCCCTTGGGTCAGAGTTCCTGGCTGTGAGCCTCCACTCCCTGTTGGTCCTGCCGAGCTTGGGCTCATCTCTAGCTGGTGATAGCCAGCGTGCCCACCTCACACAGGCTTGCGGCACGACCGGCCACACGGCAGGCGCCCTGAGGATGGTGAAGCCACCCTTTCTGTCCTTTCCTGAGCACTGATGAGGTGGGGGGAGTCCCAAGGAGCCTCCCCTGAGTCCCAAGGAGCCCTTGGTGGGTAGAGGTGTAGGGGAGAAGGTCCCTAGGTGAGTTTTTGGGACCCAGAGCCAGGGAGGGCGTGGGGTGTTCTGAGATGAGGCCTGGCATCATGGGGGCTGTGGCGGTTTGGGGGCACCCCAGGCCATCCTCTGGTTTCCCCTCACCAGGCACCAACGTATACATCACAAGGGCGCAGCTGATGAACTGCCACGTCAGCGCAGGCACACGGCACAAGGTTCTCCTGCGGCGGCTCCTGGCCTCCTTCTTTGACCGGTAAGGCCCTTGCCAGAGCCGCAGGGAGGGGGGTGGGGTTGCCCCATGTCCCCACCACCACCAACTTGAGCGCTGACTCCCTCCATGTCCCCTGCCCCCAGGAACACACTGGCCAACAGCTGTGGCACCGGCATCCGCTCTTCTACCAACGATCCCCGCCGGAAGCCCCTGGACAGCCGCGTGCTCCATGCCGTCAAGTGTGAGTGTCGGCCCAGCTGGACAGGGCGTGGGCCCCGGGCATGCAGGTTGACGTTTTCTCTCAGCCTTGGCTCTCAGAGGGGGCTAGAGTTTGGTGTTGAGAAGCATTCTGGGACTCAGTCTAGCCTTGCTGGGAAACCGGCTGTGATTGTTTAGAGATTTATTCGTGGTTGGGGGATGCGGGTGCCGAAGGGAAGCCAGGGAGCCTGTGCAGGCAGGAGGGTCTCGAACTCAGGGCAGTCTGGGAGGGATGAGGCAGCCAGACAGTGCTAGCCACTCCTCATGGGGGCATCTAGATTTTCAGGTGGCCTCTCCCAGTTACTAAATTCTGGCAAATGATCCAAATTTTTCAAGAACACGGGGCCATCCCATCAAAACCCACACATCCCCATACATGGCTGAACTCAGTCCGGTGTAGGGCTGGGTGCACATGGTGTGGTGTCCTGGCTACGTGGCCTCACTCGTCTTCCCTTTGAAGGGGAGTCGCAGACGCTGGCGGGGGGGCTGGTGAGTAGGCCTTGTGGGAGTCACCTGGCCCCCGTGCCAAGGCCGCACCCACCCTGCCCCACAGACTACTGCCAGAACTTTGCCCCCAACTTCAAGGAGAGCGAGATGAATGCCATCGCGGCCGACATGTGCACCAATGCCCGCCGCGTCGTGCGCAAGAGCTGGATGCCCAAGGTCAAGGTGCTCAAGGCTGAGGATGACGCCTACACCACCTTCATCAGTGAAACGGGCAAGATCGAGCCGGACATGATGGGTGTGGAGCATGGCTTCGAGACCGCCAGCCACGAGGGAGAGGCGGGTCCCTCAGCCGAGGCCCTGCAGTAACCCGCCCGGCCTCCTGCGGGGCCTCACACTCCCCCTCCCAACACACACACACCCGCCATCTTGGTCATGAGCTACTGTCTGTCCCTCCCCAGGACCTGCGGTGGGTGCTGCATGTTCCCGGCCCTCTGCCCCTCCTGTCCCACCCCCTTCCCCCACCAAGAGCTGGGCCGGGAGAGGACTGCAGGGCAGGTGGCGTGGGGTCCGTGTTGCCTTCTTTAACACACACTCGTGCAGTGGGGGAGTTCTGGCTCCCCAACCTAACCCCTAGCCGTCATCTCCACACTCACCAGGCCCGCCAGGGGAGGGGGCTGGCCTGGGGGTCTCGGGAAGGCCCCTCCCCAGGCCCTGGGCCACCTCGCGGAAGCCTTCAGCCTCCGCCCCTCACTGCAGCCCCTTGGGACTTGAGGGGGCCCCAGGGGTTCTCAGGACCCCTCCCACCACCTCCCAGTGCTTCCACGTCTCCAAAAGCGCCTTCCTGTCACCCTCGTCTGTCCCTGCGCCTGGGGGCTGGGGTAGGCGAGGCCATGGGGCTACCCATTTTACAGCTGGGGAAATTGAGGCTCCGAGAAATTGCACAACCGACCTAAGGTGGCCGGCAGTGGTGTGCCCGGTGCCCTTTCTCCTCTTTTCCGCCTCTGTTGCCCCCATTGGTCCTCTGGGGCCTCAGAGAGGCAGGTCCTAAAGGAGGGGGGGGTCTCTTGGGGGCAGATCAAGGGTCTCGGAGGATAGAATGAGAGGTTTCCAGGGCTGGCAGAGCGTGTGCGCGTGTGTGTGTGTGCAAAAGTTTTGCTTTCAAACAAATGAAGATACGAGAGGCAGTAGGACCTGGGTTGGAACCCAGGGGAGCAGACTGGGGGGCTGCTGCCCCTCCCTCCATCTCCCCCCCCCCACCCCACCCCACGGCAGGGCTCCTGGCCCCCACCCCCTGTACATAATTTTTAAAACATTTTTTTAGCGAATGAAATATTGAAGTATAAGATTCCTTTTATTTTTCAAACCAATGGGGCTGTGTCTGTTGTCCTCCTTGGTCCCCAGGGGTGGGGAGTACCGTGGAAGGCAGGATGGTGTCGGGGGACTTGGGGGCAGCCTGAATGTGTGTGTGTGTGTCTGGGGTGTGGGTGTGTGTTTCCATGGTAGGACTCCAGTCCCAGCTGCTGCCTAGGCTCCTGTGGGTCCCGCCGGGTTCCCCCTCCCCTGTCCACCTTCCCCAACAGGGCTATAGTTTAAGGGCGTCCCAGGCCTTGGCTGATTGGCTGGGCCCAGCTCCTGGTGGCTGGGCTGGGCTGGGCAGGGCAGGGCCGGGCAGGGCAGGGCAGGGCAGGGCAGGGCCGGGCCGGGCCGGGCCGGGTCCACTTCCATTGTTAGCAGTTGTTTGCAGAATTTTCTCTTTTACCATTCCTCTCTTTTTGTTCTCACCCAGAGTGGGTGGTTTTTTGTTGTTGTTTTAGATTTTCATGTGAAGGCAGAGAGTTTTTTTTTTTTTTTTTTAAACTCCCCATCCCCCTACGCGGGGTGTCATTTCACCATCCACATCCTTGTTTGTGTTTCTGGCCCTCGTCCTCCCTGCCTCTCCTCTGCCTCTCCTCTGCCTCCCCTCTGCCTCCCCAACCCCTGCCTACCCACTGCTCCCAGGGGTCTCTCCAGGGGCAGGGGGATTTCAGGAGATGGAGTGGGGGCCAGTCCTGACTGGACCCTTGGAATCTGATTCGGAGACCATCCCCCTGATGGGACCAGCAGCCCCACCGGCCTACTGGGGGTCCCTTTTAACATCTGCTTGTTGCGGGGGTCAGTCATGAGTGCCAGGGTCTGGCTGGGGTCTTGGCACTGTCTTCCTGGCTGGGGCCTGGCACCTTAGCCCCCAGCCGGTCTGAGTGGGGGATGTTGACACCCCCAGCTAAAGCACAAGCACCTTAGTCGCCCCTCCTCTCCCCCTGCCTCCTGGCCTGCCACCCCACCCCAGCGTTTACCCCAAAGCACAATGCCCTGGTCACTTGGCAAGCAGCTGGGCCTGACGGAGGCCGAGGGGCAGACCGGGGCTCCAGCCAGACCCCCGAAAGGAAGCTCCCCCACTTCCAGGCCTTAGTTGGGGTGGGGGGGCAGCTTCTGGGCCTGGGGTCTTCTCTCCCCCACCCCCTTGTCCTGGGTAGGCCCCTGCCTGCCCCTCTCTGCCTTTTCCTTGGGTGTCCCTCTTCGAGCCCCTGTGGCACTGGCTTGGGTGGCAGAGCCCACTTGTTTCAGGGACCCCAGGAGGTGCCCCCTGGCTCCCGGGACTGTGTGTGGGTCTGGGGGATGGGGGGGAAGAAGGGTGGGGCAGGGGGTGCAGGGGAGGAAACTCCTCACCAGGAGAGCCAAAGACAGGGTTGTGCCTTACCCCAGGAGCCACCCCTGTGCCCCCCTTGCCCTGCCATTCACCCTCCACCCCTCCCCCCGGGCGGCCTGCTGCTTTTTCCTTCTCTTCCTCCCCTGTCCTGCCCTGAGCTGCATGGTTCCCCCACCCTGGGCAGCCAGGAAGGAATCTGAATGGAGAATCACCAACCACCAGAGAAAAAAGACTGTGGGGCCCTCCCCTGCCAACTCCCCTTCCCTGGCCGCCCACTCACCCACACCTCTTTCACGTAGGACAGGCTGCCCACCCTGTCCACGTGAAGTGCCAACGCCCTCCCCACCCTGGGCCGAGCCCCCATCCCTCCCTGGGCCCCCAAGTGAGATTGCACATTTAACTACTGTAAGGAGAGGAGCGGCGTTGGCAAATGTGAACCATGAGAATATCAGTGATACTGATGAGAATAAACTAAACGCCTTTGTAACAGCCTTGCTGCATGCTTGTTACTGGGGGGCCCAGGGAGGAACACACCCGGGTTGTGCCCAGCAGCCCCAGGTTGCTGACTGCAAACTGATAGCCTCCGATTGTAACACGTGTGCAAGTTACCCAAACATACAGATAACGCAACATAGGAGCTGGCTCTGTATACTCAAGCCCCCAGCCTGGCTTCAGTGGGCCTCTTTAAACCTAGGAGAATCCTGGGCAACACAAGAAAAAAAATTTTTTTTCTTTTTTTTGAGATGGAATCTCACTCTGTTGCCCAGGCTAGAGTGGCATGATCTCGGCTCGCTGCAACCTCCACTTCCCGGGTTCAAGCCATTCTGCCTCAGTCCCCCTGGGTAGCCAGAATTACAGGCACCCACCACCATGCCCGGATAATTTTTGTATTTTTAGTAGAGACAGGGTTTCACCATGTTGGTCAGGTTGGGCTTGAACTCCTAACCTCAGGTGATCCACCCGCCTTGGCCTCCCAAAGTGCTAGGATTATAGGCATGAGCCACAGCACCCGGCCTTTTGTTTTTTTGAGTCGGAGTTTCACTCTTGTTGCCCAGGCTGTAGTGCCATGGTGCAATCTTGGCTCACTGCAACTACCACCTCCCAGGTTCAAATAATTCTCCTGCCTCAGCCTCCTGAGTAGCTGGGATTACAGGCATCCGCCACCACACCCAGCTAAATTTTGTACTTTTTTAGTAGAGATGGGTTTCTCCATGTTGGTCAGTCTGGTCTCCCAAAGTGCTGGGATTACAGATGTGAGCCACCACACCTAGCCTAAAAATATACTTTTCATTAGCTAGGTGTGGTGGCATGCACCTGTACTCCCAGCTATTTGGGAGGCTGAGGCAGGAAAATCATTTCAACTGGGAAGGTCAAGGCTGCAGTGAGCTACGATGGCACCACTGCACTCCAGCATGGGCAACAGAGTGAGATCTCATCTCAATAGAAAAAGGGAGCTGTGACTCTGTCAAGTTTACAGCATCACTGGCTCGCTCACTCAGTGCCTGCCTGTGCCGTGGCTGATCCCTCAAGCCCCAGAAACACATCCCATACACACACACTCCACAACGCATTCAGAAGAGCACTCATACGTTGGAAGAAAGAACATAAAAGATCTGCAGGGCGTGGTGGTTCATGCCTGTAATCCCAACACTTTGGGAGGCTGAGGCAGGTGGATCACCTGAGGTCAGGAGTTCAAGACCAGCCTGGCCAACATGGCAAAATCCCATCTCTACTAAAAATACAAAAATTATCTGGGTGTGGTGGCGGGCGCTTGTAATCCCAGCTACTCGGGAGGCTGAGACAGGAGAATCACTTGAATCCGGGAGGTGGAGGTTGCAGTGAGACAAGATTGTGCCACTGCCCTCTAGCCTGGATGACGGAGCAAGACTCCATCTCTAAATAAATAAATAATAACATAGAAGCCAGGCACAGTGGCTCACACCTATAATTCCAGTACTTTGGAAGGCTGAGAGAGGAGGATCAGTAGAGCCCAGGAGTTTGAGACCAACCTGGGCAATATAGGGAGACCCTGTCTCTACAAAAATAAAATAGCCAGGCGAGGTGGCATGCACCTGTGGTCCCAGCTACTTAGGAGGCTGAGGTGGAAGGCTGCCTTAAGCCCAGGAGTTCCGGACTGCCGTGAGCCATCATTGTGCCACTGTACTCCCATCTGGGAGACAGAGTGAGAGAGACCCTGTCTCAAACAAACAAACCCAAAACAGGCCAGGCACAGTGGCTCATGCCTGTAATCCCAGCACTTTGGGAGGCCGAGATAGGCGGATCATTTGAGGTCAGTTCAAGTTCAAGACCAGCCCGGCCAACATGGCAAAACCACATCTCTACTACAAATAAAAAATTAGTTGGGTATGGTGTAGCATTCCTGTAATCCCAGCTATTCAGGAGGCTGAGGCATGAGAACCGCTTCAACCCAGGAGGCAGAGGTTGCAGTGAGCCGAGATCACGCCATTGCACTCCAGCCTGGGTGACAGAGCGAGACTCCATCTCAAAAATAAAAATAAAAAGATCAAGAGAACCTAAGCCATTAAAAAAAAAAGATTCACCTGGGCATGGTGGCTCATGCCTGTAATCCCAGCACTTTGGGAGGCTGAGGCAGGCAAATCACTTAAGGTCGGGAGTTTGAGACCAGCCTGGCCAACATGGTGAAACCCCATCTCTACTAAAAATACAAAAATTAGCTGGGTGTGGTGGCACATGCCTGCAATCCCAGCTACTTGGGAGGCTGAGGCAGGAGAATTGCTGGAAACCAAGAGGCGGAGGTTGCAGTTAGCAGAGATCGCACCACTGAACTCCAGCCTGGGTGACAAGAGTGAAACTCTGTCTCAAAAAAAAAAAAAAAAAAAAGGCCAGGCGCGGTGGCTCAAGCCTGTAATCCCAGCACTTTGGGAGGCCGAGGCGGGTGGATCACGAGGTCAGGAGATCGAGACTATCCTCGCTAACATGGTGAAACCCCGTCTCTACTAAAAATACAAAAAACTAGCCGGGCGTGGTGGCGGGCGCCTGTAGTCTCAGCTACTTGGGAGGCTGAGGCGGGAGAATGGCGTGAACCCGGGAGGCGGAGCTTGCAGTGAGCCGAGATCACGCCACTGCACTCCAGCCTGGGAGACACAGCGAGACTCCGTCTCAAAAAAAAAAAAAAAAAAAAAAAAGGAATCCGGAACACGCACATGTGCACAGACACACTGGGGCACTTGTGCAAGCACTGGCTTAGAATGGGAGTCCCAATCAGGGCTCAGTCACGCATTTGCAGTCAACACACACCACACGACACAAATACGTATAAAAAAGGCTGACGTTTTATTTCCAGGTTGGCACATGTGTAAGGCACAGGGGCGAATGGCTTTGGGGTCCCGGAACTGGAAATGGAGAGGGGTGTGTCTGAGGTGACGCTGCCTCTACCACCCCCTAAGTGCACTTGACACAGGACCAGTGGTGGTGGTTTCGGCCCAGGGTCCTGAAGGGTACCACTGGCTCTGGGGGGGAGCCATGGGGACAGTTCCCCAGGCAGGAACCTCTACTTTCCAGCTACCCAGGAGGGACCCTCTCCTCCTAGGGGGCTAGGCCAGCTCCAAAGTGCTTGGTGGCTCCCCAGGCTTAACGGACCAGCCTGCCAGGGAGGGCTGGGGTCAGAGAGAGAAAAGTAAGATAAGAACGAGGAGAAGCACCCCCACCAGCACGGCGATGGCACACCACTGTCGGCGGTCTGGGAACGAGAAGATCAGAGGTCACCGGGGGAGAGGGTACCACCTACAACCTGCCCCCACTAGGACTGACCTCGCCCCCAAGGGGACTCACCACTCGTCATGTGGGATACTTTGGCCAACTTCCTGAGGACCCCGTCCATGCGGGACTGGGTGTGGTCCATCTCTTGGGCGAAGGCATCCAGCATGCTGCCAAGAACAGGATGGCATCAGCCCCAGACGGCCCAGACACACCAGGGTGTCCGAGAGACCCTGGCCCACCCCCAGGGTCCTGGCCTCACATGCCCTGCTCGTCCAGCTCTTCCCCAACGCGGCCGGACATGTGCTTCAGAACCTGGATGCTCCCAGACACCATCTCCAGCTGTTGATCCTGTTCGTCCATGATCAGCTGCAGAGCGAAGGGGTGGGAGGTGCTGTTGAAAAGGACCCCAGAAGGCCAGGCACGGTGGCTCATGACTGTCATCCCAGCACTTTGGGAGGCCGAGGCAGGTGGATCACTTGAGGCCAAGAGTTCAAGACCAGCCTGGCCAACATGGTGAAACTCCAACTCTCCTAAAAATATAAAAATTAGCCAGGCATTGTGGTGGGCGCCTGTAATCCCAGCTGCTCAGGAGGCTGAGGCAGGAGAATCGCTTGAAGCTGGGAGGTTGCAGTGAGCTGAGATCACGCCACTGCACTCCAGCCTTGGCAACAAAGCAAGACTCCATCTCAACAACAACAACATAAAGGGACCTCAGACCTCAGATCGGTCTGCAAGACTCTCCCCTCCCTGGATCCACCCCACCGGCCCCAAAACCTGCTGTGTGGCCTGCTGCTCTTCGATGTAGCGAGACGTGGCCGAGACTGCACTGGCATCCAGCAGGTCGCTGAGTGACTTCTGGGGAGCTGGCTTGCCTGCCAGGATCTGCAGGGGCACACAACATAGGCTCGGGGAGGGACCCCAACTCCCAGAGGGGCATGGGGGACAAATCCCCACAGTGGTGAGTCAGGGAGGCAGACTCTGGGGCAGGAGAGCCTGCATTCCCCACTCACCACTTACTAGCAAGGTGACCCAGAGACCCCGTCATTTGACTTCCTTGTGCCTCAGATTCCTCATCTGTAAAATGCAGAGAACAGGATGGGCATGGTAGCTCAGGCTTGTAATCCCAGCACTTTGGGAGGCAGAGGTGGGCAGATCACTTGAGGTCAGGAGCTTGAGACCAGCCTGGCCAACATGGTGAAACTCTATCTCTACTAAAAGTACAAAAATTGGGCTGGCTGCAGTGGCTCATGCCTGTAATCCCAGCTCTTTGGGAGGCCGAGGCAGATGGATTACAAGGTCAAGAGTTTGAGACTAGCCTGGCCAACATGGTGAAACCCCATCTCTACCAAAAATACAAAAAGTAGTCAGGCGTGGTGGCGGGTGCCTGTAATTCCAGCTACTCGGGAGGCTGAGGCAGGAGAATTACTTGAACCTGGGAGGCGGAGGCTGCAGTGAGCCAAGATCACACCACTGCACTCCAGCCTGGGTGACAGATTAAGACCTTCTCTCAAAAAATAAAAAAATAAAATAAAAAATAATAAAATAACATAACATAACATAACATAAAATAACATAAAATAAAAAAAATACCAGGTGTGGTGGTGCACGCCTGTAATCCCAGCTACTTGTGAGGCTGAGACAGGAGAATCACTTGAACCTGGAAGGTGGTAGTTGCAGTGAGCTGAGATCACACCACTGCATTCCAGCCTGGGTGTCAGAGTGAACTTGCCTCAAAAAAAATAAATAAAATGGGAAGTTTTCTGGGTTGAAATGAGGATTTAAAGAATTAATTCAGGCCGGGCGCGGTGGCTCAAGCCTGTGATCCCAGCACTTTGGGAGGCCGAGACGGGCGGATCACGAGGTCAGGAGATCGAGACCATCCTGGCTAACCCGGTGAAACCCCGTCTCTACTAAAAAATACAAAAAACTAGCCGGGCGAGGCGGCGGGCGCCTGTAGTCCCAGCTACTCGGGAGGCTGAGGCAGGAGAATGGCATGAACCCGGGAGGCGGAGCTTGCAGTGAGCTGAGATCCGGCCACTGCACTCCAGCCTGGGCGACAGAGTGAGACTCCGTCTCAAAAAAAAAAAAAAAAAAAAAAAAAAAAAGAATTAATTCAAAGGCCAGGCGCGGTGGCTCAAGCCTGTAATCCCAGCACTTTGGGAGGCCAAGGCAGGCGGATCACAAGGTCAAGAGATCAAGATCATCCTGGCTAACACGGTGAAACCCCGTCTCTACTAAAGAAATACAAAAAACTAGCCAGGTGAGGTGGCGGGTGCCTATAGTCCCAGCTACTTGGGAGGCTGAGGCAGGAGAATGGCGTGAACCCGGGAGGCGGAGCTTGCAGTGAGCTGAGATCTGGCCATTGCACTCCAGCCTGGGCGACAGAGCGAGACTCTGTCTCAAAAAAAAAAAAAAATTAATTCATGGGGGACACTTAGAGCAGTACCCAACACATAGTAAGTAATGCTAGTAAATGTCACATTTTACTATTTATTTATTTCGGGGGGGATTTTAGCTGGGATTACAAGCACCTGCCACCACATCTGGCTAATTGTTGTATTTTTAGTAAAGATGGGGTTTCCCCATGTTATCCAGGCTAGTCTCGAACTCCTGACCTCAAACGATCCACCCGCCTCGGCCTCCCAAAGTGCTGGAATTATAGGCGTGAGCTACTGCACCTGGCCCAACAGATGTTTGTTTGTTTGTTTATTTGAGACAGCGACTTGCTCTGTCACCTAGGCTGGAGTACACTGGTGTGATCTCGGTTCACTGCAACCTCTACTTCCCGGGTTCAAGCAATTCTCCTGCCTCAGCTTGCCAAGTAACTGAGATTATGGGTGTTCACCACCACGCCTGGCTAATTTTTGTATTTTTTGTAGACACAGGGTTTCATCATGTTGGCCAGGTTGGTCTTGAACTCCTGACCTCAGGTGATCCACCTGCCTCGGCCTCACGAAGTGCTGAGCTTTTAGGTGTGGGCCACCATGCCTGGCTTCAACAGATGTATTTTAGAGTTTGGACTTCAATTCCCCCAAGGCAGCACATCTGGAAGGCATGTGGGCACAGCTATGGGATGACAAACTGGTAGGACCCTCCCTGACCCCATGTAGGCTTATGAGGGAGAGAGAAAGGCTGGTGGTTCTCAACATATGAAAAATATCAACAGAGAACACCAAGAGAAAAGGTAGACTGACAGGGGTGGTTGGGAGAAACACAGACACACACACACACACACACACACACACACACACACACACACACACACACGGCAGGCACATTACAGAGAAAATTGGCGGATATGAGGATATGACGGGGGGAAATGCAGATACACTCAGAGGCCAAGTGCACGCACCCAAATAGGTGAGGTACATGCACAGATGAAAAGGTGGGGGCAGATCACCTGATGTTGGGAGTTCGAGACCAGCCTGGCCAACACGGGGAAACCCCGTCTCTACTAAAAACACAAAAATTAGCCGGGCATAGTGGCACACTCCTGTCGTCCCAGCTACCCGGGAGGCTGAGGCAGGAGAATTGCTTGAACCCGGAAAGTGGAGGTTGCAGTGAGTCAAGATTGCACCACTGCACTCCAGCCTGCGGGCAAGACTCCGTTTAACAAAAAAAAAAAAAGGAAGCTGGCCGGACGTAATGGCTCATGCCATTTGGGAGGCCAGCACTTTGGGAGGCCAAAGCTGGTGGATCACAAGGTCAGGAGATCGAGACCATCCTGGCCAATATGATGAAACTCCGTCTCTACTAAAAATACAAAAATTGGCCGGGCACGGTGGCTCACACCTAATCCCAGCACTTTGGGAGGCCGAGGTGGGTGGATCACGAGGTCAGGAGTTCAAGACCAGCCTGGCCAAGATGTTGAAACCCCGTCTCTACTAGAAATACAAAATTTGGCCGGGTGCGGTGGCTCAAGCCTGTAATCTCAGCACTTTGGGAGGCTGAGACAGGCAGATCACGAGGTCAGGAGATCAAGACCATCCTGGCTAACACGGTGAAACCCTGTCTCTACTAAAAAAATACAAAAAACTAGCCAGGTGTGGTGGTGGGCACCTGTAGTCCCAGCTACAGGTGGGAGGCTGAGGCAGGAGAATGGCATAAACCCAGGAGGCGGAGTTTGCAGTGAGCTGAGATCCGGCCACTGCACTCCAGCCTGGGCGACAGAGTGAGACTCCGTCTCAAAAAAAAAAAAAAAGAAAAAAGAAATACAAAATTTAGCCAGGCATTCTGGTGGAAGCCTATAATCCCAGCTACTCGGGAGGATGAGACAGAGAATGGCTTGAACCCGGGAAGCGGAGGTTGCAGTGAGCCGAGATCACATCACAGCACTCCAGCCTGGGCAACAGAGCAAGACTCCGTCTCAAAAAAAAAAAAAAATTAGCCGGGCATGGTGGCATGTGCCTGTATTTCAGCTACTCAGGAAGCTGAGGCTGGAGAATCACTTGATCCCAGGAGGCGGAGGTTGCAGTGAGTCAAGATCGCGCCACTGCACTCCAGCCTGGCAACAGAGCGAGACTGCATCTCAGGGAAAAAAAAAAAAAAAAAAAAAAAAAGGAAGCTATGTGCAATGGCTCATGTCTGTAATCCCAGCACTTTGGGAGGCTCAGGCGGGCAGATCACTTGATGTGAGATGTGAGGAGTTCGAGACCAGGCTGTCCAGGATGATGAAACCCTACTAAAAATATAAAAATTACCTGGACATGGTGATGGGCACCTGTAATCCCAGCTACTAGGGAAGCTGAGGCAGGAGAATCGCTTGAACCCAGGAGGCGGAGCTTGCAGTGAGCTGAGATGGAGCCACTACACTCCAGCCTGGGCAACAGAGCAAGACTCCATCTCAAAAAAAAAAAAGAGTAAAAGGCAGGCATGCGTCCTGGAAACAGCTGCAAACAGGACAAATGGCATGGAAGCAGAAAGCAGATAGGTACACAGGCCCCCAGCCGTCCCCTGCAACAGGAAACCAGTATAGACCCAGAGGAGACAGTAGAGAGGAACCCATGGACATATACACACAGAGAAGTTCAGGTGCACACACCGAGAAAGTGCAGGCAGGTAGACAGCAAGAAGACAACTGCACACAGAGAGGACGGGCACTGTCGCAAAAGGGACAGGCGAACACATGCAGAGGGATCTGGCTTGCACTCAAAGGCGTGGTCACCCCCAGGCGCTCAGGTGGACCGAGTGGGTTAGGAAGGCTTACCTCTCTGTTATTCCTCTCCAAAAATGCTACGGCTGTTGGGCTGACCATATGGTCCTTCATTTCCTGGAGGTGAGGACAGCATTAGGGAGGAAAGACACTCAGGCCCGGCGCGGTGGCTCACGCCTGTAATCCCAGCACTTTGAGAGGCCGAGTCGGGTGGATCACCTGAGGTCGGGAGTTCGAGACCAGCCTGCCCAACATGGTGAAACCTCGTCTCTACTAAAAACACAAAAATTAGCCGGGTATGGTGGCAGGCACCTGTGAAGTCCCAACTACTCAGGAGACTGAGACACGAGAATCGCTTGAGACCGGGAGGCGTATGTTGCAGTAAGCCAAGATGGCAACACTGTACTCCAGCCTGAGCGACAGAGACTCTGTTAAAAAAAAAAAAAAAGAAAAGAAAAGAAAACAAAACAAAAAAGACACTCAAACCGTCCCCCACTCCCCGCCTGCAGGACCTTTCCTGACCTGGACTGCCTCTCGCATCCGCTCCACGAACACCTTTCTCTCCTGCAGGTCCCCGGCAGGGAGCTTGAACTTGCCTGGGTTGGCTTCCACTATACGTGGGCTGAGAGTCAAGGGTCAAGGCCAGAGCCAGATAGCATCATCATCCCCCTCCCTAGGGGTCTAGCCCTCCCCGAGGGCGGGCTCCCAGGCCCCCTGCTACCGCAGTGAGCTCTCCCATGCCACCCCCTGCCACAAAGCCCCAGGATATCGATGGTCTCTTCCAGGTCCTCGAGGTCCCACTCGATGCTGCGCAGGCCATTCCGTAGCTCATTGGTCGTCCAGTCCAGCTCCTCGCGTCCGACCGCCGCGCTTTCCTGCAGAAGCTCGCACCAGCGCTGGTATAGCCCGCGGGCCGTGTTCACCGCCTTCTGCACCTCGCTGCGGGCAGGGGCACGGCGGGCGCAGCTGGGGGCAGGCGGTCCTTCCGCCTGCCTCTGCCCCCGATTGCAAACCCAAACGCATGGGGGACTCCGGAGACCCCCACATACCCCTGCGTGCGCCTCCCACTTTGCACCCCGACGGCCTTGCCTAGCCCGCCGGGCACGCTGGAGCCGGCACCCGGGCACTAGCTGGATTGGGGACGGAGCACCCTCCGCCCTCCCCCGTCGTGGTCACTCACCCTCGGACTACAAAAAAGGGGTCTTCGAGAGACATGTCAATCCCCTTCCCCCCAGGCCGAAACCCCCTCCCGGCCTGGGTTCGCGGGCTGGTTCTCTCCCAACCCAGGAGAACGCGCCACCACCCCCGCCCCCCGTCACGCCACCATCGAGAGCGGGACCGCCAGGGCAGAAAGAGAGGCCTCGGAGGCCGGACGTGCGGACACTTCCGCCCTCTCTGCAGCCATCTTGGTTGTGGGCAGAGGCAGCTTCCGGTACGCATGCCCCGCCCCTTCGCCCTCTTGTGCCGCACCGTAGGGAGCGGTGTCGGAGTTCTGGCTGGGCCTGTTCGGGTCCGAGTTCGGAATCTCGGTTCAAGGCTCAGTTCCTCGGATTGTTCCTGCTCAACCTCAGTTTCCCTTCCAGGCACGGGCAATGTAAATAATGGTAGCCTCCCTTATCTCTGGCGGCTGGGGACTATGGCTGGGGAAGGGGCTCATTCGATTGGTTGAACGTTTTCATGGACTCCCTGAGCTGGCACCTGGGAGATCGTCCCAGTCCAGGGTCCCGAGTGTCAGGTTTGGGGGAGAGGTGGTCCTTCCTTCTCCCTGCCGGGGCGGGGCGAGGAGCGGGCCTGCTCCTGCGGGGAGTTCTGCCGCATTCTCCAAATCTCTCTTTCCTGAGAAGTGGGCAAGCTGGGGGCACCTCGAGGTCGCCTTGGGGCGAGGTGGCCGTGAGTGGGGGTCCCAGATATTCCAGGGGCGGGGGGAGGTCACCTTCGAGAGCGTGCGTGGAGGTGGGTGTCTTCAGAAGCGCGGATTCTTTCTGGGTGCGAGCCTGGGGGTCGCGGGAGGTATGGTGGCTTTGAGGATGGTCTCCAGGGGGGCCCTCTGTGTGGGGTCTCCGTCTGGGTACGGGCCAGGAATATCAGCGAAGGGACTCAGGGTCGTCCCTATGTGTGACAGTGGCGCTCTGTGTGTTGAGGGGTGAGGGAAGCTTCGGGAAAGCACTTTTTTGAGTGGTAGGGGGCCTGGTCTCCCCTGGAGGGTGGGCGGGTTATCCGAGGGAGTCCTCAGAGGGTCGCCCCCTTGCGCGTCAGAGTTGCTGCGTGGGGTCTCAGAGATAGCGCCTGGGCCGGGTAAGTCATTGTGGGGTCTCCGTGGTAAGGTTAGCGGGGCGGGGACGGGGGCGTCTTCGGCAGGTCGTCGCAGTGTGGCACCATCGTTGAATGGGGACGAGTTTGGGAATGGTCTTTTAAGGGGGAATAATTTTTGAGTTCCCACCGTGCGGGGGGAGGGCGGGACGGGAGGGTGCCCCAAGGCCTGAGAAGATCTGTGTGGGGCAGGGGTCCGGGATAACCTGGGAGGGGGCCTTGTATGGGGGAAATAATTGGGAAGGGGAGAGATGGGATGAACGGGGTCTCAGCGGGTCGTCTCTTGTGTATGTAGGGTCGTTCTGTAGCGTCTCTGGGAGATGGCCTTCGTGGGAGCCCTCCGGTCGCCCCTACCCGCTGCGGGGTGCTTTCCTGGCGTCACGCCTTCCTGGCCCCTGGAGGGAAGGAAGTGAAACTCTCCTCCCCACCCACATGGCTGGAATGCGAGTCAGGAAGCCTGGGGCTCCAGCTTGCTCCGGCTGGCTAGACGGGGGATGGGAAGGGGCGTGCCCGGAGCGCAAAGCCCCGCCCCTCGCCCCCCCGGAAGCCCCGCCACCGCCTGGTAAGGCGATCACGGGCCCTTTCCTAATATGGGCAACCGGAAGCGGCCCGCGCGACTGTCCTACGTCACTCCGTCCAAATTTAGTTGTGGAAGTCAGCGGGCGCTGGTGGCGGGAAGGCGCCGCGAGCCAGTGCGGGCGGAAACGGGAGGCGCACCACCCCTTAAAGGGCCCGCACCAGGAATGAATGGAGCCATTCGAACAAGTCTGCATCCTTTTTTTGGAGGAATTGCAATTAGGATTTCTTGGAGAGACGGCGCGTAGCGGAGGGTAGGGCGGAGGTTTTCTATTTGCTGTGTCTCTGCATTGCTGGGTTTCCAGCTCCCAACCGAACCCCGCCTCCCGGAGCGCGGAGGCGGAACTCGTCCCCACTTGTCTGGGGGGCGGCAGCCACGTGTTCACGGGGACTGTCGTGCGCGCCGGGTTCGCAGCCTTGCGAGCTCTAAACCCACCCATGGAGCTCCTGTCGCAGGAGACTGCGGGGGAATGGCTTGGTACGAATCACGGGAACCCGCAGCGGCTCACCGCCTACAAGCAAGGGCTGTCGTACGCTAGAGACCGAAGAGCTGGAGGCCCCAGTGGCCTCCTTTCACAGCAGTAGCAAATATTGTTTGTCTAGTAAATATTGGCCCAGTGACTGTGCCTTGGTTTCCCCATTTGAAAGAAGCAGATAGAACAGTATCCTCCGAGGAGTGGAGGCTGCGGTTCGGTGAATTACGGATAAAAGGAGAGCTCTTAACCTAGCCTGGCACGTAGTAAGCGCTGTTAGCATGATTATTGGTGCAGAAGACACTCATGGTCAGGCTGGAACCCAGGTCTTTCCCTGTGTGAAGGGAAACTTGCCACCCACGACCCACTGGGGCCTCCAGACGCGAGCATGTGGGTAGGCCCTGAGCCCCATCCCCGGCCCCCCTTCCTTGGGCCAAGGCGCTAATGCATCGGCGGGGCCGAGAGAAAGGAGCCCACCCAGAGAGCTCAGCGTGGAGTGGGGTGAAGCTTCGCCAGGGTTCCCGTCCCCTTTCCCTGCTGGGTAAATCGCATTCTGTCGCTTTAAGGAGTGTTTGGCCGCGACGAGTTGGAAAGCCCGGATGCGTCCTTCGGTTGGGCGGGGTTTCTCAGTGACGTCACTGGGGGTATAAAAGGGCCTGGGTGGCGGGCGCCCGGGCAGAGCGTCCTAGCAGTGTCACTGCGTGGGTTGGTTCGTGGAGAGAGGCGTGAGCGAGCCCGTTGTCCGGAGTGCACCTGCTGCCTGTTCTGTCCGTCCCGGGAGCCCACGCCGCCGTCGCCGTCGAGTCGCCATGGAAGTGCAGAAGGAGGCACAGCGCATCATGACCCTGTCGGTGTGGAAGATGTATCACTCCCGCATGCAGCGCGGTGGCCTGCGGCTGCACCGGAGTCTGCAGCTGTCGCTGGTCATGCGCAGCGCCCGGGAGCTCTACCTCTCGGCCAAGGTAGAGGCCCTCGAGCCCGAAGTGTCCTTGCCGCCCGCCCTCCCCTCTGACCCTCGCCTGCACCCGCCCCGGGAACCTGAGTCCACGGCCGAGACATCGACCCCCGACGGTGAGCACCCGTCTCCGGAGCCCATGGACACGCAGGAGGCGCCGACAGCCGAGGAGACCTCCGCCTACTGTGGCCCGCGCCCCGCCAAAGTCAGCCGCAAACGACGCAGCAGCAGCCTGAGCGACGGCGGGGACGCTGGACTGGTCCCGAGCAAGAAAGCCCGGCTGGAAGAAAAGGAGGAAGAGGAGGGGGCGTCATCCGAAGTCGCCGATCGCCTGCAACCGCCCCCGGCGCAAGCGGAGGGCGCCTTTCCCAACCTGGCCCGCGTCCTGCAGAGGCGCTTCTCCGGCCTCCTGAACTGCAGCCCCGCGGCCCCTCCGACGGCGCCGCCCGCGTGCGAGGCAAAGCCCGCCTGCCGCCCGGCGGACAGCATGCTCAACGTGCTCGTGCGGGCCGTGGTGGCCTTTTGAGGACCCCGAGCGGCGCTGCCAGATCCCAGAGCGCGCGTCGAACCGTCGGCCGGAGGGCGCAGACCCGAGACGAGGCCACCCCCCTCCATCCCGGGGGGAGCGCCCGCGAAAACCGTGGAGAGAAGCCGCCGCCCGGGCTGCTGAGAGGCCCGGAGAGGGACTCTGTCCCCGGGGAGCCATCGCCTTCAGTGTGCAGCGACGGCACCGAGGAGTCTGAGCCGGGGGCGCGGGCGCCTTCCGCAGAGACCTGCGCCCAGAGGTGCTGTCTTAGTGGACTGGGACGTGAACCTTTCGCTCTCCTTCTGGACTGGGAGAAGGGAGGCTTGGGTTTTTGTTTTGTATTTTTGTTTTGTTTTGTTTTTTAGATCTCCTCAGGGTCGGACTTGATTTTGTACTGGGGGCTGTGGTGGCCCTTTTCAAGGTTTTTCAAGAGTTGGTTTTGCGTTTCCAACCTCGGAGAATTCCAGGCACTCCCCTTCCCCCTCCACTGACATACTTGTGTAAGCGGTCATCGTTGCGTCATGGGGCAGGCGTGGGGAGCTTCCTGTCGCCTTGCGTGGGTGTGGGGCCTGGGAGGAGGGTCTGGGGCGTGCACCCGCCCTGGGGAGTGGGGAGGAGAGTGGCCTGAGTCACTTCACCCCCGCGTGCTGCTGGTTAATGTCCCGCGCCTCTGCACCTTCGGGTGAGAGCGGGGGCTGATCTAGTTTCACATTCAAGTTTTTCTCATCTGCATTAGAGGTGCCCAGTAGGTTCCCAGGTTTCAGCGTGCCCCTCCCTCAGACACGGACACAATCATCCCAGAAGTTCCTGGTCTGAATCACGAGAATGTTGGAGGGGTGGGGGTGTCAGTGGAAAGGCATAAAGCTGAGCTGAGAGCAGTTGCTGGTGAAACTGGGCCAATCTGGGGAGGGGAATATCTTTGCCAGGGAGTTCCTGAGGGTCTGTTTTGTTTACCCTTCGTGTGGTGAATTCTTTTTAATTCCGTCTACCTGGCGTTTTGTTAGAAATGTCAGATAGGAAAATAAAGACCATTTGAGTAAAAAAGCCGGTGCTGTCTGGTTTTCTGCTCTGGTGGGGGAGGGGCGGGGTTAAAGGGTCAGGGGCTGGCGGCGGCTCGCTGGGGCCCCAAGAACCGGTCTGACCGGTTACCACGTGGGCGGGAGAGGGCTGGGCCCTCTTTTCCTTGCCCGGGCATTCCCTAACTGGAGCCCCGCCCCCTCCAGATTTGGGGGTTCCCTTGAAATTGTCCTACAACTCTGGGACAGGGATGTCGGGGCTTTCTGAGTTGAGACGATAGTACTAAACAGTGCACCAAGCGGAGCTGGGGACTGATCGCCCTTTGAAGCCTTGAAAGGTGGTCGATCTCTCCCCCCGCCCCCACCCCGAGACCAAACTGAATCAGCTGCGGCCGGGGCCCTACAGCCTCAGGTGGAGCTGAGTGGGTGAGCTTTGAAGGGCTATTTATGCCCCAATTCCCGTATCTTCCTGGAGAAATCGCTTTGTGGCTTAGGCAGGGACGTGCAGCCTCAGTTTCTTCATCTGTGAAATGGGCCTCTAAGCAGTGTCTCCACCCGGCTTTAGGTTTTTAAAAATGCCCATTACAGCCCTAGTTATTTGCTTGGGTTACTCCCCAGCTCTAGAATAACCACCCTGAAAGGAGAAAGCCCTTTCAATGTCCCCCACGTATGTTTAGGAGTGGGGTTGTAGGCGTTGCCCCAGGGCGAAGGGAGGGGGCCTGTCGGGAAGACAAAAGAGTCGCAGGTGCGGGGAGTGGTGGCGGCGGGAGGCGCCGGGAAAGCACTCGCCCCGCCCCCCCGACGGCTGGCTCTGCCGCCGCAGGCTTCCCATGACCCCAGGGGAACTGACCCCGTGGCCGGAGTGTAGAAGGAGGGGCAGACCGGCCTCAAAACGTCTGCTGGTGGAATCTGGGAGCTTTGGTTCCCCTTCCGCCCAACCCACACCCCCTTTCCCCTCCTGTGTGGATTGTGAAGGAGAGCTTCTCACCGTTCTCCTCCAGCCAAGCTCGCCCCCACGGCTGCCTGATTCCTTCCTGGGAACACGTGGGGGGACTTTTAAAAGGCGCCACCTACTCTGATTCCTGACCCACCCAACTCCCCCACGGGACGTGGGGGCATTGGAGCCCCACACCGCAGGCAGTAGCTCAATGCACCCACGTCGGAGTTACTCCCCCGCTAGCGTGGCGGGGCTTGGGGAAGTCCCGGGCCGCTGGGGAGGGGGCCTCGCCGCGCATCCTGTCGCAGGAACCGCCGGGCCCTTCCTTCCGCGGGAAGCGGCTTGGCCGACCCCCGCCCCCGCCCGGGCCTTGGGGGTTTCCGGTGCCCGGCCGCCGTGGGGCTGGGGACTGAAAGTGATGGGACGGAAGATGGGGCTGGAACAAACACCCTACAGACACATCCCCTTGAGACACACCCATCCCCAAGACCCCATTGGACCCATCAGAAAAGGCAGCATTGAACCTTGTCACCGCAAATGACATCGGTGAGGCCTGGACTAATTGATTGGACACTAGCTGTGAAAACTAAAAAGGTCACCCATCCTGTGACCAGCAGGTTCCAGCAGGGAACCCCAAGCCTGCAGCAGGAGACTCCAGAAAGGTGTTTGCTGCTGGCTTGTACTAAATTGGCACAAATTGCATACAGCACAGCCTATATGCCCATCCTCCCAGATGGGTTCTCCCTAGAGGACCCGAGCCAGACAGAACTACACACACAGGCCGCACAGATAACTCGGAACGAGAAACATGATGCTGAGTGACAAAGGCCAGCTGCAGGAGTGGGGTAAGAAGCACCTATTCCGGGCCCCTCCGTGGCTCACGTGGCTCACGCCTGTAGTCTGAGCACTTTGGAAGGCTGAGGTGGGCGGATCACCAGAGGTCAGGAGTTCGAGACCAGCCTGGTCAACATGGGGAAACCCCATCTCTACTAAAAATACAAAAATTAGCCGGGCAAGGTGGCAGGCACCTGTAATCCCAGCTACTCCGGAGGCTGAGGCAGGAGAATCGTTTGAACCCGGGAAGCACAGGCTGCAGTGCGCTGAGATCGCACCACTGCACTCCAGCCTGCGCTACAGAGGAAGACTCTGTCTCAAAAAAAAAAAAAAAAAAAAAAAAAAAAGAAGAAGAAGAAGAACATTCTGGAGGGAGACAACCAGGTCTACTTTCTTGCTATGCAGCCTTGAGCAAGTGAGCAAGTCACTTGACCCCCTCTGGGCCTGTTTCCCCAGCAACGTATTGGGGACAGTAATAGTCCCTGCCTTTTAGGTTTGTTGTGAGGATTGAGATACTGCATGTAATCCTTACAACAAACCTAGCAGAGTGCCTAGCACATAGAAGATGCTAAATGTGCTGGGTGCCGTGGTTCATGCCCGTAACCCCAAAAATTTAGGAGGCTGAGGATCACTTGAGGCCAAGAGTTTTCAGTGCAGTCATGGCTCAAAGTAGCCATGTAGCCTCGAACTCCCAGGCTCAAGCAATCCTCCCACCTCAGCCTCCCAAGCAGGTTAGACCACAGGCTCAGGCACCATGCACAGCTAATTTTTTTTTCTTTCTTTTCTTTCTTTTTCTCTCTCTTCCTTCCTTCCTTTCTTTTTCTTTCTTTCTCTTTCTCTTTCCCTCCTTCCTTCCTTTTCTCTCTCTTTCTTTCTTCCTTTTCTTCCTTGCTTGCTTGCTTTCGACTGGAGTCTCTCTCTATCACCCAGGCTGGAGGGCAGTGGCTTGATCACAGTTCACTGTGGCCTTGAGCTCCTGGGCTCAAGCAGTGCTCCCACCTCAGCCTCCGGAGTAGCTGAGACTACGCCACCACACCCAGCTAATTTTTTTCTTCTTCTTCTTCTCTCTCTTTTCTTTCTTCTTTCTTTTCTTCTTCTTTTTTCTTTTTTTTTTTCTTTTTTTGACGGAGTCTCGCTCTGTTGCCAGGCTGGAGTACAGTGGCGCAATCTCCGCTCACTGCAACCCCCGCCTCCCGGATTCAAGCAATTCCCCTGCTTCAGCCTCCTGAGTAGCTGGGACTACAGGCGCATGCCACAACGCCTGGCTAATTTTTTTTTTTCCTCCAGTTGTCAAATGACCCTTTATTGAAATATTTTTCTTTGCGCTTCTTAACTGGCTGGGCATTCCACAGCACCACTGTTGATGTCATCTATGATGTCATGAGGGTGGCGGCCATCAACATTACAGCCCACAGACTGGGCAGTCTCCAGGATCTCTTTGATGGTTCCAGAGAACTCTCTGGCTAAAGATCGGTGCCGCATCTGTCGCGTAATGTTGACGATTTCATCAAAAGCAATATTCCCATTGTGTTTAATGTTTTTTTGTTTCTTTCTATCTCTTGGTGGTTCCTTGAGGGCTCTGATGATCAGGGCAAAGGCAGAAGGCACCACCTGAATCTGGGCTTGTCTGTTCTGAATGGTCGGTTTCACTGTCATCCTCAGGCCCTTCCAGTCACCCGTTGCCTTGGCAATGTCATTACCAAGTTTTTTTGGAGACAGACCCAGAGGACTAATCTTGGGGGCCAGTGCAGAAGTGGCACCCACTTCACCCCTGGTGTGCCTTAGGTATACGAATTTGATCTTGTTGGTGTTGAACTTTGGCAGCATGGTGGAATTGGCTGATGTCAGAAGAACCTGGATTCTGGATGACCGAAGAAAGTTGCACCTTGGTCTCCTCCAAGCCGAAAGCCCAGCTAATTTTTTTTTGACACGAAGTCTCACTCTGTCACCCAGGCTGGAGTGCAGTGGCACAATCTTGGCTCACTGCAACCTCCACCTGCTGGGTTCAAGCAATTCTCCTGCCTCAGCCTCCTGAGTAGCCGGGATTACAGTCATCCGCCACCATGCCTGGCTAATTTTTGTATTTTTAGTAGAGATGAGGTTTCACCTTGTTGGCCAGGCGGGTTTCATCTTGTTGGCCAGGCTAGTTTCAAACTCCTGACCTCAGGTGATCCACCTGCCTCTGCCTCCCAAAGTCCTGGGATTACAGGCATGAGCCACTGCAACTGGCCGGAATTTTTTGTATTTTAGTAGAGACAGGGTTTCACCATGTTGGCCAGGATGATCTCGATCTCGACCTCGTGATCCGCCCGCCTCAACCTCCCAAAGTGATGGGATTACAGGCATGAGCCACCGCGCCTGGCTCTTTAACAGGGCCTTGCTCTATTGCCTAGGCTGGAGTGCAGTGGCACAATCTTGGCTCACTGCAACATCTTCCTAACACGTTCAAGAGATTCTCCCACCTCAGCCTCCTGAGTAGCTGGGATTGCAGGTGCACACCACTGCACCTGGCTAATTTTCATATTTTTTATAGACACAGGGTTTCACCATGTTGCCCAGGCTGGTCTGGAACTCCTGAACTCAGGTGATCTGCCTGCCTCAGCCTCCCAAAGTGCTGGGATTACAGGCATGAGCCACTGCACCTGCAGGTATTTATTTTTTTACTTAGGATCTGTGCCCTAACTCAGAAGTTAATTCTGTTAATTTTACCAATGTCCAAACTGGGCCTGAATGAGTGAATGAGGTTGTTTTGGGTAAACAGGTGTTACATGCTTAATATTTATCATCTCATTAAATCAGTGGCTTCTACATTACTCTTAGAATTTCTCAAACCTCAGATGGTTGAGGGGTCAGGATTTTGTGATATTCTCATAACAATTGTACTATTATTATTATCACTTATAGACAGGGTCTTGCTATGTTGCCCAGGCTGGAGAACAGTAGCACCATCATAGCTCACTGCAGCCTGCACCGCCTAGGCTCAAGCAGTCCTCCCACCTCAGCCTCTGGAGTAGTTGGAACTGCAGGCGTATGCCACCATGCCCAGCTAACTGTATTCATCTAATAGTGTTCTTTGAGTTAGCCCACTTATTAATCACTCTCCCTATTTAGAAAGTAACAGTTTTTTAAAAGGTTACTATGAAAATAAAACAATGTCAAAAGATCCTGCTGAAACAGTAACAGGTTTAAGTTTCAAAGAGAGATTAGCCAGCCTTAAGGACACATTGTTTCCAAGGGAAGAAAACTATGCTTGGGCGGAGAAGGGGGATGCAAGTTGAAAAGGGAGAAATTTGGAGAGATTCAGTTTATCTTATTCAAATAATATTGAATTGGGCTGGGTGAAGTGGCTCATGCCTGTAATCCCAGCACTTTGGGAGGCCGAGGTGGGCGGATCACCTGAGGTCAGGAGTTTGAGATCAGCCTGGTCAACATGGTGAAACACCATCTCTGTTCAAAATACAAAAATTAGCCAGGCATGGTGGTGAGTGCCTGTGGTCCCAGTGACTTAGGAGGCTGAGGCAGGAGAATCGCTTGAGCCTGGGAGGCAGAGGATGCAGTGAGTCAAGATCGCACCACAGCACTCCAGCCTGGGCAACAGAGTGAGACTGTCTCAAAAAAAAATAATAGGCCGGGCGCGGTGGCTTAAGCCTGTAATCCTAGCACTTTGGGAGGCCGAGATGGGCAGATCACGAGGTCAGGAGATTGAGATCATCCTGGCTAACACGGTGAAACCCCGTCTCTACTAAATACAAAAAAACTAGCCGGGTGTGGTGGCGGGCGCCTGTAGTCCCAGCTACTCCGGAGGCTGAGGCAGGAGAATGGCATAAACCTGGGAGGCGGAGCTTGCAGTGAGCTGAGATCCGGCCACTGCACTCCAGCCTGGGCGACAGAGCGAGACTCTGTCGCAAAAAAAAAAAAATAACAATAATAATAATAATAAAATAAATAAATAACCTTGAATTATTTTGCCACACTCTCCCGGAATTTAGAAAATTCTGCTTCTGGAAGAGGGACAAACTCCTATGGTGATCCGCAAGGCCCTGCTTGATCTGGGGCCATCGCATCTCTGGCTGAATCGTGCATCACCACGATGAGCCACGCCACATGGACCTGCTTTTTGTCCCTCAGACTTCCACAGTCTTCTCAGCCACATGGCCTTTGGCTATGCCGTGACCTCCTGGAGATCTTCCAGCTTCCTTGCTCACCTAGTGAAGCCAGTTCAACTCAAAGGGGAAATCCTTAGGGAAACGTTCCCTGTCTAACCCTCTTTCGGCCTAAGGATCCCTTTATTTTATTTTTATTTTTTGAGATGGAGTATTTCTCTGTCACCCAGGCTGGAGTGCAGTGGCACGATCTCGTCTCACTGCAAGTTCCGCCTCCCAGGTTCAAGCGATTCTCCTGCCTCAGCCTCCCGAGTAGCTGGGATTACAGGCACCCACCACTACACCTAGCTGATTTTTGTATTTTTAGTAGAAACGGGGTTTCATCATATTGGCCAGGATGATCTCGATCTCCTGATCTCGTGATCCACCCACCTTGGCCTCCCAAAGTAGTTTAATTAATTAATTAATTAATTATTTTATTTTTATTCAGGGTCTTGCTTTGTCACCCAGGCTGGAGTGTAGTGGCGTGATCCAAGGCTCACTGCAGCCTCAAAGTCGAGTGCTCAAGGGATCCTCCCATCTCAGCTTCCAGCATAGCTGAGACCCCAGGCACATGCCACAATGCCTGGCTAATTTTTTATTTTTATTTTTGTAGAGATGGACTTCCTATGTTGCCCAGACTGGTATTATTTTATTTACTTATTCAACCAGTCTCTGATGGGAGGCAAGACCCCTAAATTTGACACTCGGATCAAGAGCTACTTTATTTAAAACATTTGGCCAGGCATGGTGGCTTATGCGTGTTATGCCAACACTTTGGGAGACAGAGGCAGGAGAATCACGAGGTCAGGAGTTCAAGACCAACTTGACCAACATGGTGAAACCCCGTCTCTACTAAAAATACAAAAATTAGCTAGGCATGGTAACGCACACCTGTAGTCCCAGGTACTCCAGAGGCTGAGGCAGGAGAATCGCTGGAACCCTGGAAGTGAAGGTTTCAGTGAGCCGAGATTGCGCCACTGCACTCCAGTTGGGCGACAGAGCTTTGTCTCAAAAAAAATGAGGCCAGGCACGGTGGCTCACACCTGTAATCCCAGCACTTTGGGAGGCCAAGGTGGGCAGATCACGAGTTCAGGAGTTTGAGACCAGCCTGGCCAATATGGTGAAACCTCGTCTCTACTAAAAATACAAAAATTACCCAGGCGTGGTGGCAGAAGCCTTTTTCCCACCTACTTGGGAGGCTGAGGCAAGAGAATCGCTTGAACCCGGGAGGTGGAGGTTTCAGTGAGCCGAGGTCACCACTTCACTTTAGCCTGGGCAACAGAGCAAGACTTCGTCTCAAAAGATAATAATAATAAAATAAATTTTTGCAGGGCTGGGAGTGGTGGTTCATGCCTGTAATCCCAGCATTTTTGGAGGCTGAGGCAGGTGGATCACTTGAGGTCAGGAGTTTGAGACCAGCCTGGCCAACATGGTGAAAGCCCATCTCTACTAAAAATACAAAAATTAGCCAGGTGTGATGGTGCGCACCCGTAGTTCCAGCTACTCCGGAGGCCGAGATGGGAGAACCGTTTGAACCCGGGGCTGGGGGACTGAGGTTGCAGTGAGCTGAGATTGCACCAATGCACACCAGCCTGGGCAACAGAGCGAGACAGTCTCCAAAAATAAATAAATAAAATAAATATTTTTTTTCTTAATGCTTATCACAAGTGCAATTTTACCTTTGTAGAATTAAACCGTTGTTTCTGAGTTAGTCTCCTCTTGTAGCCTATGGCCTCCATGATAGCAGGGACCAAGTCTAGCAGATGGTTAACTAAGTGGTTTTTGTGAATGAATGATGCCTTTGCAACCTTCGTTTGAGATGTCCTCTTAACGTCCACTGAGTACAGATGAGGAAACAGGCCCAGAGTTTTGCTCTGCAAGACAGCAAATAAAGGACACTCTAGTCAGGTCCTCCCTCCCGAAGCCTTCTCCCCACTGTGCCCTGCCCTGCTGTGCCGTGCAGGACTTATGGGAAGGGCGCATCAGTTCAGCCGCTATAGATCTGGGCAAGGGCCGGGCCACAGGTCGGGACCAACCCAGAAGCAGCACCTAGACCGGTTTACCCGGTTTCAGGACCTTGGGCGAAGTCCACCCGCCCGGGGGCAGGGACGACGCAGGCCACGCCGCGGCCCAGTTGCTAGCCAGGCAGGGCAGGGACTTGATCTTACCAAGGAAATGTGAGCGGGAGGCTTAGCGTTGGAGGTGGGTAGGGCGTCACTATGCGGGGCCGAGCCATCCTGCGTCTATCACGCCCAAGGGCGGGGCATGCAAATTGACTCCCGCCTTTGGCTTTTCCCTGGGCTCCGCCCCCGCGCGGTGCAACCCGCGACTTCCAAGAACTCCCCGCGTGGTCAGTTGCTCGGGCCACGCCCCCTTCCCGTACCCGCCCTGCCTGTCCCAGGGAGGCGGGGGCAGAGCTTGCGGCGCAGCGGGAAGGCGGAGGCGGAGGCCGCGCCCAGGGCCTGGGGGCGTCAGAGGCGTGGGGAAGTCGCGGCTTCTGCACCGCCCTCGGGGGTTCGGCTCCCAATCAGGGAAAAAGGGCCGAGAGAATGAAAGAGTAATGGGACTTGCCAGAGTTTGAGGCTCACACTACTCTGTTTGGCTTGGGGGTTGCTGAAACCTCCACGTGTACTTAGGGAGCCCAGAGGAGCTCAGAACCCGCTGTGCTCAGGAAAACCTACACCTTCCCCGGTTTTTTAGCGTTTAGGGGAGGCCACGACCCTCATAGCCGTGTCTAGTGGAGCTCAGATCCACACACCTGTGTTTGGGGGAGACCGGATCTTCTCCACCTGTGTCCAGATGCGTTCAGACCCCCACGTTTGTCCAGGGAAGCCCAGACCTCCTCCACCTGTGTCCAGAAGCGCTCTAGGACCTTTCCTGTTTCCTGAGGCTCAGCCTAGGGGGTCATCCCACCTATGTCTGTGTTAAGGGGCGCTTGTGTCTCCCGAAACTTATGTCCAAGATAGCTGAGGCCTCCCCCCATCGTGCTCCCCGCCTGGCCCTTTGGTGAATCCCTTTCTCAGAAGAAACCCTCAGGGGCCCCAGCCCTGCTGCCCTTCCCTGCCCTGTCTTCGAGCCTCCTGGTCCAATTGGCCCCTCCCCCAGTACATTGTTGAGTCCTAGTTAAGACATAATCCCAGCATTCACTGTCCGCCCATCCCCCAGCTCTTCCGCACCTCAGTGTCTGGCCGGGCCCCCTGCGGTGCCGTCCTCCCAGTCGGCTGGCCACCTGACTGGCACCAATTAATTTCCTCCTCGGCCTGTCCACCCAGGGCCTCGGCCTGTCTGGTTGCCAGCTGCTCACCCTCAGCCAGCCCGCCCCCACGGGCTCCCAGGGAATTGCCAACAGTTCTTCCTGCAACCACCCCAACCCCATCCAGGCCACCCCACCCAGCACAGTTAATCAGAAAAAGCTGACAGTTAGGACCTGGAGGAGTGATCTGAAATCAGATGGAGGAGGGGTGGGTGTTAAACTTTCGGACCCAGGGATGCTTGGGGTGGGGTGGGGTGGGGTGGGGTGGGGTGGGGGCATGGCTGGAGGGAGGCAGGGGATCCAGTTTTACCTAAGAACCCCAAATAAAAGGCTTTTGGCTTCCAGATGGGGACTGTAGGGAGGGCTGACCCCCTCCCCCACACACCAGGCGGGCAAGGTGGAGCGCCCCTCCTCGGAAACTGCCCCCGGCCTGAGATGCGTCAGTGACAGCTGTGCCTCCCCAGCCCGCACCCAGCCGGTTTCCTTTTCCTGTGCACGCTCTCCCGATGGGCTGGCCTTCAGCCTAGAGAGACTCCAGGGCACTTGGAAGGGGCTCCCCGGAGGGTCTTCCTGGACGAGGGGGAGGGGACGGGCTGGAAAACAATGGGGCTTCTGTGGCTGCAGGACGCCAGGCACTTCCTGTTAACCCTTTCCTGGGGTGCAGCTGCAGGGAGCACCTCCCAGGTCCTGCCTTATGGGGAGGGGGAGAGGCAGCCCCAGGTGAAATCTTGTTGCGGGGATTAACTGTTGTGTTAATTGAGGCTTTTGTGAGTGTGATTAGCAGGGGTGAGGTGAATCACACCTTTTCTCACTTAATGGAGTTACAGGGCTTTCTCTTCTATTGCTGAGGGCTGTGCAGTCAGGGACAGGGCACGGCTAGCCTGGGAGAAGCCTGTGCACTGAGCTCTGAGATGTTCCAGGCTTTTCCCCAGATAGGTTACACCAGGATCTCCAGGGCATGGACAGGGATGGGGTCGGGGAACCCAGGCATCCTAGGTAAATCCAAGGAACAGCCATGTGTGCCAATCACTGTTCTAGCTGCCTTGCTAGGCTTATTTAGGGGCCACGATCCCTGAACCAGTTCCCTTGGCATCCTGGGTCTCAGTTTCCCTTGGCTTGAGAATTACTCCCAGGGGCCTACCAGGAGGACACAGGCAGTCTAGGAGCTCCCTAAGGGGCGGGAGTGAGCTGGGAGCCTTGGAAACAGTTTTTTCCTCCTGGGAGCCCTGGGAAGTTATGTTGGGGGAATTAGCTGCTGTGTTAATTGAGGCTTCAAGCCAAGTCCCCTCTGTTTACACAGAGAGTCTGAGAAATGCCCTGGGAAGATTCCGAGAGCCTCCAAAGGCCCCAGAGACTTTGCTTCTGCCCGGAAGGCTTCCGGTTTTTTACAGCTAAGATAACCTCCCCCATAGTCATGAGACTTAGTGATGCTTATGGCAGCTGCAGGCCCCGAAGCTATGCTGTACTTGGTCACTTCCATGCATTCACTTAACCCTCCCCATAAGCCTGGGTCAGGATACAAAGTAGGCACTTCACTCGTTTTTTTAGGGGTCTTGCTATGTTGCCCAGGATGGTCTTTAACTCCTGAGCTCAAGTGATCCTCCCGCCTGGGCCTGCCAAAGTGCTGAGGTTCTCAGATAAGGAACCAGCTTCTTCTGGGAGCTGAGAGCCGCACCCCAGGTCTCCTTGCCACTCCTGGGCTACCTGTTTTCTCTTTCCTCACATCCAGGGTTGATCACTCACCAGGTTCCCTCTTAGAATCATTTGCCAAGTTATCTCTTCTCCCCTTTCTGCAGAATGAAAACTTCCCCAGAGGTCAATCTGTGTACCCTCAGTCCAGGGGCTGGATAAAGACAAAGTTGTTTGTTGTTGTTCATTTGTTTATTTAAATTTATTTATTTATTTACTTTTAGAGACGAAGTCTCGCTGTCACCCAGACTAGGCGCGATCTCGGCTCACTGCAACCTCCGCCTCCCGGGTTCAAGCAATTCTCTGCCTCAGCCTCCTGAGGAGTGGGATTACGAGCGCCTACCACCATGCCCGGCTAATTTGTGTATTTTTAGTAGAGATGGGGTTTCACCATCTTGGCCAGGCCGATCTTGAACTTCTGACCTCATGATCCACCCGCCTCAGCCTCCCAAAATGCTGGGATTACAGGCGTGAGCCACCGTGCCCCACCCTGACTTGTTTATTTACTTATTTTGTAAACATTATTTACTGAGCATGATCCAACAGCTAGACTGGAGAGAGGCTGCTGCAAGTCTCCTCCCTCTGCCTCCAGCCACTCGGCACTACCCGTCCTAGCTGGTGTCTGGAATCAGCGGGGCCCTGGCAGAGGGCACAGGAAAGGAAATGGCTCATTGCTTCAGCCTTTAGACCCGAGGGCAGGGAGGGCCTGCCGGGCGGCCGCCTAGTCAGGGGTGTGTCAGAGGCCAGAGGGGCCGGGGCCCAGCAGCTGCGGCTTGGTAAGCTCTGGAGCCTGGGCTCCAGGCCAGCTTGCTGCTAACCTCCACCTGAGACCACCCCACCCCCAACCCCTTTCCTTCTCTCCCCTGCTGCGGAGGCACGCCCTTCCGGAGTGAAACTTGGTTTGGTTTCTCACGACCCAGAAGGCTTGAAGCAAACCTGCAATTACTCACCGCCTGGTCTGTGCCGGCTGCAGCTCTCACACTCAGGATGAGGTGGCGGTAGGTGGGGTGGGGCTCCTGGGACCCTTTCACCCCTTCGTGCTGCTGGCTGGGGGAGGCCACTGAAGTTAGCGCGCTGCCTTCCAGGCATTCTCCAGACACCTTCCAAATCCCTGCGGACACTACCTTATAAACAGATACTGGAATGTTCAAAGTGCTGTCATGCTGTTTGGGACCAGAAATTCCCCCCCATGAGGGTTAGATATGAAGCCAGTTTGGAGGGGGAAGCTGAGGGTGCATGCCCCTGGGGCTGCTTCTCTTCAGTCTGGGAGGTTTTTTTTCTTTTTCTAAGACAGAGTCTCACTCTGTCGCCCAGGCTGGAGTGCAGTGGCACAGTCTCAGCTCACTACAACCTCCGCCTCCCAGGTTTGAATGATTCTCCTTCCTCAACCTCACGAGTAGCTGGGACTACAGGCGTGCGCCACCACACCTGGCTAATTTTTGTATTTTTGGTAGAGACAGGGTTTCACCACGGGTTTCACAAAGTGCAGTGGCTCACGCCTGTAATCTCAACACTTTGGGAGGTTGAAGCAGGCGGATCACTTGAGGTCAGGAGTTCGAGACCAGCCTGGCCAACATGGTGAAATCCTGTCTCTACTAGAAATACAAAAATTAGGCCGGGCGCGGTGGCTCACGCCTGTAATCCCAGCACTTTGGGAGGCCGAGGCGGGCGGATCACGAGGTCAGGAGATCGAGACCATCCTGGCAAACACGGTGAAACCCTGTCTCTACTAAAAATACAAAAAAAAAATTAGCCGGGTGTGGTGGCAGGCGCACAAGGGCATGAACCCTGGAGGCAGCGGAGCTTGCAGTGAGTGGAGATCGCGCCACTGCACTCCAGCCTGGGCAACAGAGTGAGACTCCGTCTCAAAAAAAAAAAAAAAAAAAAAAATTAGCTGGTGGTGGTGGTGTGCACCTGTAGTCCCAGCTACTCAGGAGGCTGAGTCAGGAGAATCACTAGAACCTGGGAGGATGAGGTTTCAGTGAGCCCGAGGTTGCTCCAGACTTTGAGACTCCATCTCAAAAAAAAAAAAAAAAAAAAAAAGGTCGGGTGCCGTGGCTCACACCTGTAATCCCAGCATTTTGGGAGGCCGAGGCGGGCAGATCATGAGGGCAGGAGATCAAGACCATCCTGGCTAACACAGTGAACCCCTGTCTCTACTAAAAATACAAAAAATGAACCAGGCTTGGTGGCGGGTGCCTGTAGTCCCAGCTAGTCGGGAGGCTGAGGCAGGAGAAAGGCGTGAACCCGGGAGGTGGAGCTTCCAGTGAGAAAAGATCACACCACTGCACTCCAGGCTGGGCGACAGTGCGAGACTCCGTCTCAAAAAAAAAAAAAAAAATTGAGCCAGGCAAAGTGGCTGATGCCTGTAATTCCAAAGCTTTGAGTGGCTGAGGTGGGAGGATCACTTGAGGCTAGGAGTTCGAGACCAACCTATGCAACATGGTGAGACCACCCCCCTCCCCTATCTCTGCAAAAAATTAGCCAGGCATGGGGGCGCACACATGTAGTCCCAGCTACTCTAGAGGCCGAGGCAGGAGGGTGGCTTGAGCCCAGGAGTTTGAGGCTGCAGTGAGCTATGATCATGCTACTGCACTCCAGCCTGGGCAACACAGCAAGGCCCTGTCTCAAGAAAATCACTTATTTGTGCATGTACATGGTGTATATGAGAACACTTGTTACATGTATATAATGTAACCTCTCTGCTTTGCTTTGCAGCTCTGGCAGGGGCAGGGTGGCAGGTGCTGTGATGAGGCCACTTGTATTGGGGGTGTTCATGGGAGGGTCTTTGTTCTCTGAGCACTAAGTGGGCACTGCTGTATCTTTGCACGCGGCCTGGGATCCTCATTGGTTCCCTTCCTTTCTCCCAGGCTTGTGCCTCTTTTTCTTGACTTTTTTTTTTTTTTTTTTTTTCCACCCAGGCTGCCAAGCAGTGGTGCCATCTCAGCTCACTGCAACCTTCACCTCCCGGGTTCAAGCAATTCTCCTGCCTTAGCCTCCCCAGGACCTGGGCCTACAGGCGTGTGTCACCACGCCTGGCTAATTTTTGTATTTTTTGTGGAGACAGGGTTTTACCATATCGGCCAGGCTGATCTCAAACTCCTGGCCTCAAGTGATCCATTACCCTAAGCCTCTCAAAATGCTGAGATTACAGGTGTGAGCCACTGTGCCCGGCCTTTCTTCTTTTTCTTTTTTCTTTTGTTTGATATTTTTAGAGACAGGGTCTCACTCTGTCGCCCAGGCTGCTGTGCAGTGGCGTGATCATAGCTCACTGAAGCCCTGAACTCCTGTGTTCAAGTGATCCTCCCACCTCAGCCTCCCAAGTAGCTGCGCACTATAGGTGCACATCACCATGCCTGGCTAATTTTTAAATTTTTTTGCAGATACAGAGTCTTGCTATGTTGCTGAGGCTGGTCTCCAATTCCTGGCTTCAAGTGAGCCTCCTGCCTCTGCCTCCCAAAGTGCTGTGATGAGCTACTATGCCTGGTCATTGTCCCTCTTTCTCATGACTCTCTGGACATCCCTGGGGTAGAGGGTGGGGCAGGCACACACATCCCTCAACCTCCCAGTGGTTTCACGATGACTAAGCCAGCCCCGTCCCTAAGACTGGGCGGCTGGAGCTAGGATCCTCCCCCATGGCCTCATATCCCAAGCTTGAGCCTGGGTTTCTGGTCAGACTGGATGGGCTAGCTCGGTCTCCTTAACGCTCAGAGCTGCCTTGTCCAGGCTCAGCAGATCCCACACAGCCAGGCACACCCCATCCCACAGGGCTCCTGGGAAATTCTCTGCCCCACCCTCAGGCTGCCTCAGACAGACTGAGGTTACCTGTGATTGTCCCAGATAACCTGAGTGATCGCATCCCCTGCTCCAGGTGACTCCCTCCCTGGCAGCTGACCTGTACATTTTGAAAAGCTGGGGACATATCTCAGCTAGGAGGGATATTCCTACTGTCTTCCCTGCTAGCCTGGCCACTCCCTAGACTGGACAGGCCCTTTGGCAGCTCTTCCCAGGCACCCAATCAGCTCCAAGCCCCCTCTCGCTTGGTGTTCCAGGCCAGTGAGAATCTCACATCTTCACCAAAACTTTGTCTTCCAACTCCTTTTTTTTTTTTTTTTTTTTTTTTTTTTTTGAGACAGGGTCTCATTCTGTTACCCAGGCTGGAGTGCAGTGACACAATCATAGCTCCCTGCAGCCTCAAATTCCTAGGCTCAAGCAATTCTTCTCATCTCAGCCTCCCGAGTAGCAGGGACTACAGATGCGCACCACCCTGGCCAGCTAATTAAAAAAGTTTTTTTCTTAGGCTGGGCATAGTGGCTCATGCCTATAATCCCAGCACTTTGGGAGGCCGAGGCGGGCGGATCACGAGGTCAGGAGATCGAGACCATCCTGGCTAACACGGTGAAACCCCGTCTCTACTAAAAATGCAAAAAATTAGCCGGGCGAGGCGGCGGGCACCTGTAGTCCCAGCTACTCGGGAGGCTGAGGCAGGAGAATGGCATGAATCCGGGAGGCGGAGCTTGCAGTGAGCCGAGATCGCGCCACTGCACTCCAGCCCGGGCGACAGAGCGAGACTCCGTCTCAAAAAAAAAAAAAAAAAAAAAAGAATCCAAATTGACACCAGATAAATTCATGCGGAAAACGTATAAATTTTATTAGTTTTATGTGTTCATGAGATCTTCATAAGAGTGTGAAGTCTGAATAACTGGCCAAAGCAAGATGCTTGTATACATTTTAGATAAAGAGGGATACATTTAGGGTGAGGTGGGTGGATTGCTTGAGGCCTGGAGTTCTAGATCTGCCCTGGCAACATATCAGGATCCCTGTCTCTACAAAAAAACTTTTTTTATATTTTTATTTTTTCCCATATGGAGTTTCGCTCTTCTCACCCAGGCTGGAGTGCAGTGGTGGGATCTCAGCTCATTGCAACCTTTGCCTCCTGGGTTCAAGCAAGCCTCCAGGCTCAGACTTCCGAGTAGCTATGATTACAGGCATGCAACCACCATACCTGGCTAATTTT
Organism: Macaca nemestrina; assembly: GCF_043159975.1. Lineage (NCBI taxonomy): Eukaryota > Metazoa > Chordata > Mammalia > Primates > Cercopithecidae > Macaca > Macaca nemestrina. The sequence goes on from NC_092144.1 coordinate 12,469,615, forward strand.
TGTAGTTTTAGTAGAGACAGGGTTTCACCATGTTGGTCAGGCTAGTCTCGAACTCTTGACCTCAGGTGATCCGCCCGCCTAAAGTGCAGTGGCGTGATCTCAGCTCACTGCAAGCTCCGCCTCCCAGGTTCACGCCATTCTCCTACCTCAGCCTCCCAAGTAGCTGGGACTACAGGCACCTGCCACCAGCCCCGGCTAATTTTTTGTATTTTTAGTAGAGACAGGGTTTCACCATTAGCCAGGATGGTCTCAATCTCCTGACCTCTAGATCTGCCCGCCTCGGCCTCCCAAAGTGCTGGGATTACAGGCACGAGCCATCGCACTGGGCCAGGAACATGTGATTTCTCGTCTTGGGCCTGGATCGAGTCCTTGTGGTGGAGGTGATCTGTGGGTTCCAGAATCTTAGGAAGGGATTAGTGAGACCATAGCATGGCCCATTGCACTGTCCCTCTACCTGGAGCGAGGGGTGCCAGCCGCCCATTTCCTGGTGGGTGGGCTTGCTGGACAGCAGCCTGAGGTGGGTGGAGTCAGGCTGCCTTGTTCTATTTCCTGGTTCCCAGGGGTGGGTGGTGGCAGTGGTGCCCTGGAGCCAGAGGGCGTGGAGTGCCCTGACCCTGCCTCCAAATTTACTAGGTGGGTGCTAAGGTGTGTGCTCCAAGACCGATGGCCCCTATGGGCGTGGAGGAGAAACCAGGGACTCAAGTGCATCTCCCTGCCTGCCTTCTGCCCTCATGTCCCACTCCGCCTTGGCTCCAGGCCAGGGGCTGCTGGAATGGTGACTCAGAGCAACTGAGAAGAGGAGAGAAACAGAATGGAGGTCCTCTTCATCCTACAATCTCTACCATCCCAGCATCCCCATAAAGGCCAGGACCCTTCAGGTCACATCTCAAGACCGGCCACACTGCCCTCTTCTGCTTCCTCCTCCTCTACCCGCCCTCTTTCGGTGGGATTTTTTTTTCTGGTACCACGCTAGGGCAGGAAGGCGGAAGTGAGCGTGGGGCGTGGAATGTCTCTGAGGTTGGAATATATTTAGGCCAGGAGGAGAGTGTGTGTGTGGTGCTGGCCAGGCCCTGGCGCCAGCCCGGCGGGCTTGAGGGGTGATGCTGGGGGGCCCTGAGCTAGTGTGGGGAGGCTCCTGACTTCTGCCTTCTCCCTTTTTTTTTTTGGAGACGGAGTCTCGCTCTGTTTCCCAGGCTGGAGTGCAGTGGCGCGGTCTCGGCTCACTGCAACCTCTGCCTCCTGGGTTCAAGCGATTCTCCTGCCTCAGCCTCTCGAGTAGCTGGGATTACAGGCATCTGCCACCAGGCCCAGCTAATTTTTTGTATTTTTAGTAGAGACAGGGTTTCACCATATTGGCCAAACTGGTCTCGAACTCCTGACCTCATGATCCGCCTGCCTCGGCCTCCCAAAGCGCTGGGATTACAGGTGTGAGCCAGTGTGCCCAGCTGCCTTTTCCCTTTTAAGGACAGCCTCTCAGCTTTGGGGAGGAGGAGTGGGAATCCCTAGGCCCCCACCAAGGCTGACACAGGCCCTGTGCAGGCCAGATACATTTAACATCTTCAAAACAAACCAGCAAGACTAACATTGGGATCACCTACAGCTGTAAACACAAGGCCCAGAGAGGTTAAGCGGCTTTCCCAAGGCTGCTCAGGAAAGAGGTGATGACGAAAGGGTTCTCTTGCTGGCCCGGCTGGCTGCCACCATTCACGCACGCAGTGTTCATTCACGCAACACCTTTGTGGGCAAAGCCTAGCCTGTGCCAGCCCCCAACAATGTGTGGGAGAACAAGCAGCCAACTGGACCCAGGTCTGCAAACCTCAGCCCATAGGCGGCATTCTTCCGTTGTTTCTGCACAGCCCTTGGGCTAAGAATAGTTTTTACATTTTTAAGCGGTTGAAAACAAAAGAAGAGTATTCCATGATACATAACAATTATAAGAAATTGCAATTTCAGCCTTCATGAATTCAGGGTACACAGGTTACACCCATTTGAGTCCATATTATCTGTGGTTGCCTTTTTGCTACTATGGCAGATTGCAGCTGTTTTGACAGAGACCCTGCAAAGCTGAACAACTTTCCTATTTGTCCACTCCTCCCCCTCACACTTTTTTTTTTTTTTTTTTTTTTTTGAGATAACAGAGTTCTGCTCTTGTTGCCCAGGCTGGAGTACAATAGCGCAATCTCGGGTCACTGCAACCTCTGCCTCCTTGGTTCAAGCGATTCTCCTGCCTCAGCCTCCTGAGTAGCTGGGATTACAGGCACCTGCAACTACGCCCGGCTAATTTTTATATTTTAAGTAGAGATAGGATTTCACCATGTTGGCCAAGCTAGACTGGAACTCCCGACCTGAGGTAATTCAGCCGCCTCGGCCTCCCAAAGTGCTAGGATTACAGGTGTGAGCCACCACCACACCCAGCTTTTTTTTTTTTTTTTTTTTTTTTTTTTTTTTTAGATGGTGTCTCACTCTGTCGCCCAGGCTGGAGTGCAGTGGCACGATCTCGGCTCACTGCACCCTCTGCCTCCCAGGTTCAAGTGATTCTCCTGCCTCAGCCTCCTGAGTAGCTGGGATTACAGGCGCGTGCCACCACATCCGGCTAATTTTTTGTATTTTTAGTAGAGACAAGGTTTCGCCTTGTTGGTCATGCTGCTCTGGAACTCCCGACCTTAAGTGATCCACCCATCTCAGCCTCCCAAAGTGCTGGAATTACAGGTGTGAGCCACCACTCTGGGCCACATCTGGCTAATTTTTTTGTTTGTTTGAGACAGAGTTTCGCTCTTGTTGCCCAGGCTGGAGTACAGTGGCATGACCTCAGCTCACTGCAACCTCCACCTCCCAAATGTTGACAACATTTGTCCCAAATGTTGACAAAGACTCTTTGTCAACATTTTTTTTTTTAAGGCCATGTGCAGTAGCTATTTCCAGCACTTTGGGAGCCCCAGGCATGAAGATTGCTTGAGCCCAGGAGTCTGAGACCAGCCTGGGCAACATGGAGAAACCCTGTCTCTAGAAAATATACAAAAATTATCTGGGTGTGGTGGCAGGTGCCTGTGGTCCCAGCTACTTGGGAGGCTGAGGTGGGAGGATCTGCTGAGTCCAGGAGGTCAAGGCTGCAGTGAGCTGTGATCACACCACTGCACTCCAGCTTGGGTGACAGAAGAAGACTTTGCCTCAAAAAAAAAAAAAAGTTTATTTTTATTTATTTATTTATTTTTGAGATGGAGTCTCTGTCACGCAGGCTGGAGTGCAGTGGCACAGTCTCGGCTCACAGCAAGCTCCGCCTCCTGGGTTCACGTCACTCTTCTGCCTCAGCCTCCTGAGTAACTGGGACTACAGGCGCCCACCACCACGCCGGCTAATTTTTTGTGTTTTTAGTAGAGATGGGGTTTCACCATGTTAGCCAGAATGATCTCAATCTCTTGACCTTGTGATCTGCCCGCCTCGGCCTCCCAAAGTGCTGGGATTACAGGTGTGAGCCACTGCACCCGGCCTTAATTTTTAAAGATAGGGGTCTCACTATGTTGCCCAGACTGGACTCAAACTTCTGAGCTCAAGCAGTCCTCTAGTGTCAGCCTCCCAAGTAGCTGGACTCAGGTTTTTATTTTCACAATGTAAGACTCTATTATCCTTATAAGAATACTTCTTAAAAAATGGATAATCCTCCCAGACTCCCTGATATGGGAGTTGAAGGGGCAGATGTGGGGCGGAGGGAGAGAGGAGCTGGTGTTGGAACCATCTAAACCGGGGCTTGCTAAATCCAGCCTGCCACCTGTTTCTGCACAGCCTGTGAGTTAAGAATGGCTTTTTCATTTTTAAATGGTTAGGGGAAAAAAAATCAAAAGGGAAATTTCACGACATGGGGAAAAGTATATGCAATTCAAATTTTAGTGTCCATAAATAAAGTTTTATTGGCACGGAGCTGTGCTCATTCATTTACCCTGTATCCGTGGCTGCTTTTACGCTCCACCGCGGAATTGAGTCATTGAACAGACTGTCTGGCCCTTGAAGCTGAAAATATTTACTGTCTGGCTCATTGGAGAAGAAGCTTGTGGACCCCTCTTCTAAGGGGCCTGAGACCCTCACGTCAATCTGACCCTGATTCAGGCTGTCCCAGGATTATTCATTGGCATGGCAAAGAGGTTGGTGTGATTTGGAGGCAGGACTCGCTAAGGACTGATCCTTAACACTGGCTGCCCCCTGGGGAGGAGGAGCATTGGGCTCTTCAAGATGAAACAGGATTGAGGACTGAGGTGGGCAAGCTGGCTATGGGCACGGCAGGAGCAAAGACCAGGAGGCCAGACCTCTGCCTCAACTCAAGCTCCCCCTCTCAGTTTGAGTTCAACTTTGGCAACATAGCAAAATCCCGTCTGTACAAAAAAAATTAGCCGTGCATGGTGGCACATGCCTGTAGTCCCAGCTACTCGGGAAGCCGAGGTGGGAGGAATTGTTTGAGACCAGGAGTTCCAGGCTGCAGTGAGCCATGATTGCACCACCGCCCTCCAGACTGGGCAATAGAGTGAGACCTTGTCTCTCAAAACAAAAAACAAAAAAACAAAAAAAACCCAAAGAGACTGGGCATGGTGGCCCACGCCTGTAATCCCAGCACTTTGGGAGGCTGAGGGGAGCGGATCACAAGGTCAGGAGATGGAGACCATCCTGGCTAACACGGTGAAACCCTGTCTCTACTAAAAATACAAAAAAATTAGCCGGGCGTGGTGGCGGGTGCCTGCAGTCCCAGCTACTCAGGAGGCTGAGGCAGGAGAATGGCATGAACCTGGGAGGCGGAGCTTGCAGTGAGCCAAGATTGTGCCTGCACTCTAGCCTGGGCGACAGAGCGAGACTCTGTCTCAAAAAAAAAAAAAAAAAAAGGCCAGGCGCAGTGGCTCACACCTGTAATCCCAGTATTTTGGGAGGCTGGGGCAGGCAGATCACCTGAGGTCAGGAGTTCAAGACCAGACTGGCTAACTTGGCAAAACTCTGTCTCTACTAAAAATAAAAAAATTTGCCGGGCATGGTGGCGCATGTCTGTAATCCTAGCTACTCGGGAGGCTGAGGCACGAGAATCACTTGAACTCAGGAGGAGGAGGTTGCAGTGAGTCAAGATCATGCCATTGCACTCCAGCCTGGGCGACACAGGGAGACTGTGTCTCACAAAATAATTAATTAATTAATTAATTAAAAATACATAAATAAATGGAAAGAAAGAGAGACAGAGAGAGAGAGAGAGAAAAAAGAAGGAGGCGGGGCACGGTGACTCACGCCTGTGATCCTAGCACTTTGGGAGATCAAGGCGGGTGGATCACTTGAGGCCAGGAGTTCGAGACCAGTCTGGCCAACATGGTGAAACCGCATCTTTACTAAAAGTACCAAAAAAATTAGCCGGGTGTGGTGGCGCTTGCCTGTAGTCTCAGCTACTTGGGAGACTAAGGTAGGAGAATCACTTGAACCTGAGAGGCGGAGGTTGCAGTGGGCCGAGATCATGCCACTGCATTCCAGCCTGGGCGATAGAGCGGGACTGTCTCAAAAAAAAAAAAAAAGAAAAATCAGCAAGCAAGCTCCCCTGTCGCATCTCCTGGCGGATGGGTCAGATCTATTCCATGGGTCACCTCCCCTAACCAGTCCCCCAGGCCCATCTGCTGTCTCTGTGTTTCTCTACCCCCGTCTACTGTCAGTGTCTACACCAGGCTCCATCTCTTTCATTGTCTTGGATCTGGAGATGTGCCCTGAGCTCCCTTAGTTGGTCCCCAGCCTCTCTTATCTCCTCTTCTCAGCGCAACTAGTGCACTTTTCTTTCTTTTCCTTTTGTTTTTATTCTTTATTTTTTGAGATGGAGTCTCGCTCTGTTGCCCAAGCTGGAGGGCAGTGGCACAATCTCCACTCACTGCAAGCTCCACCTCCTGGGTTCAAGTGATTCTCCTGCCTCAGTCTCCCAAGTAGCTGAGACTACAGGCGCACGCTACCATGCGCGGCTAATTTTTATAGTTTTAGTAGAGACAAGGTTTCACTGTATTGACCAGAATGGTCTCGAACTCCTGACCTTGTGATCTATCCACCTCAGCCTCCCAAAGTGCTGGGATTACAGGCGCGAGCCACCGTGCCCGGCCGTTTTTTCTTTTTTTTTCTTTTTTGAGACGGAGTCTCACTCTGTTGCCAGGCTGGAGTGCAGTGGTACAATCTTGGCTCACTGCAAACTCTGACTCCCAGGTTCAAGCCATTCTCCTGCCTCAGCCTCCCGGGTATCTGGGACTACACGCGCCCACCACCACGCCCGGCTAATTTTTGTATGTTTAGTAGAGATGGGTTTCACCATGTTGGCCAGGCTGGTCTCAAACTCCTGACTGCAGGTGATCCATCTACCTCGACCTACCAAAGTGCTGGGATTACAGACGTGAGCCACTGTGTTCGGCCTTTTTTTTTTTTTTTTTTTTTTAACTTTTTTAGAAAAACTTTTTTCCTCATTCCATACTTCATTTCAAAATTAACCATTTTAAAGAGAACATTTCAGTGACATTTAGAACATTCACATTGTTGTGCAGCCGTCACCACCATCCATCTCCAGAACTCTTTTCATCTTGGAAAACTGAAACACTGTCCTCATTAAATACTCCCCATTCCCCCTCCCAGCAGCCCCTGGCACCCACCAATCTGCTTCCTGTCTCTGTGGATTTGACTATTGTGAACATTTCATATCGATGGAATCATCTACTGTGTGGCCTTTTGTGTCTGGCTTCTTTCACTCAGCATGATTTTTAAAACATTTTATAAATTTTTTTTTTTTTTTGAGACGGAGTCTCGCTCTGTCGCCCAGGCTGGAGTGCAGTGGCGCAATCTCGGCTCACTGTAAGCTCCACCTCCCAGGTTCAGGCCTTTCTCCTGCCTCAGCCTCCCGAGCAGCTGGGACTATAGGTGCCTGCCACCACGCCCAGCTAATTTTTTGTATTTTTAGTAGAGATGGAGTTTCACTGTGTTAGCCAGGATGGTCTCGATCTCCTGACCTTGTGATCCGCCCTCCTCAGCCTCCCAAAGTGCTAGGATTACAGACATGAGCCGCCAAGCCCGGCCTAAAAAATTTAGTTTTAGAAACAGTCTCACTCTGTTGCCTGGGCTGGGGTGCAGTCGTGTGAAAATACCTCAGTGCAGCCTCGACCTCCTGGGCTCAAGCAATCCTCCAGCCTCAGCCTCCTGAGTAGCTGGGACTATGGGTGTGTACCACAATGCTTGACTAATAAAACTTTTTTTATTTTTTGTGGCTGGGCACGGTGGCTCATGCCTGTAATCCCAGCACTTTGGGAGGCCGAGGCAGGTGGATCACAAGGTCAGGAGTTCGAGACCAGCCTGACCAACCTGGTGAAACCCCGTCTGTACTAAAAATATGAAAATTAGCTGGGCGTGGTGGCATGCGCCTGTAATCTCAGCTCCTCAGGAGGCTGGGGAGACTTCTTCTGAAAAAAAAAAAAAAAAATGCCGGGCACGGTGGGTCATGCCTGTAATCCCAGCACTTTGGGAGGCTGAAGCGGGGGAATCACAAGTTCAGGAGATCGAGACCATCCTAGCTAACACAGTGAAACCCTGTCTCTACTAAAAATACAAAACATTAGCTGGGTGTGGTGGTGGGTGCCTGCAGTCCCAGGTACTCGCGAGGCTGAGGCAAGAGAACAGTGTGAACCTGGGAGGCGGAGCTTGCAGTGAGCCGAGATCAATCCACTGCACTCCAGCCTGGGCCACAGAGCGAGACTCGTTCTCAAAAAAAAAAAAAAAAAAAGACAGGGTCTTGCTTTGTTGCCCAGGCTGGTGTCCAACTGGCTTCAAGTCATGCTCCTACCTTGATTTCTCAAAGTGCTGTGATCACAGGCATGAGCCACTGCGCCCAGCCTAGCATCATGGTTTTTTTGTTTTTTTTTTTTTTTTGAGGTTCATGCATGTTGCAACATGGATCAGTGCTTTATTATTATTATTATTACATATTTTTATGAGGCAGAGTTTCGTTCTATCTCCTGGGCCGGAGTGCCGTGATGCTATCTCGGCTCACTGCAGCCTCTGCCTCCCAGGTTCAAGCAATGTTCGGGCCTCAGCCTCCCGAGTAGCTGGGATTACAGACACCTACCACCATGCCTGGCTAATTTTTCTATTTTTAGTAGAGACGAGGTTTCACCATGTTGGCCAGGATGGTCTCGAACTCCCACCTCAGGTGATCTACCCACCTCGGCCTCCCAAAGTGCTGGGATTACAGGTGTGAGCCACTGCACCTGGCCCAGAATACTTTCATCATCCCAAACTGAATACTCTGTCTCTGTTAAACATCAAATCAATATTCTCTGCACCACCACCCCCAGCCCCTTCTACCATTCTACTTCCTGTCTCTAAGCCAGTAAGCTTTCCTTTTTTTGTTTTGGGGACAGTCTTTCTCTGTTGTCCAGGCTGGAGTGCAGTGGTGTGATCTTGGCTCACTCCAGCCTCTGCTTCTTGGGTTCAAGTGATTCTCCTGCCTCAGCCTCCCGAGCAGCTGCTATTACAGGCCCCTACCACCATGCCCGGTTCATTTTTGTATTTTTAGTAGAGACAGGGTTTCACCATGTTGGTCAGGCTGGTCTTGAACTCCTGACCTCAGGTGATCCGCCCGCCTCGGCCTCCCAAAGTGCTGGGATTACAGATGTGAGCCACTGCGCCTGGCCTCCTTTTGGTTTGTTGATGTAGGCTGGGCTGATGGATCCTCCCCCATCTGATAGTGAGCCCTTGAGGGCTGGAACAGGATCTCTCTTCCTCAGCACTGTGCACTCCCGGCTCCCAGGCCTGTGCTTGATCCTCAGCTGATGCTCAAAATATAGTTGAAGGAATGGCAGAAAATTCCAGATGGGTGGGCAAAGGATGCAGTCCGCTGCTGGGGAGGATAGATGGGCTGAGGCAGGAGATGAATGCCTTGTGGCACTGGGTGGGTTTAGGGAGCTCTCAGGCTGTAGGTGGGGTTGGGTGCATGAGCAGAGATCTCAGGGGGCTGGCTGGGTAGAGGCTGTAGATGCCTGGAGAGAGGAAAAAGGGTCTTTGGAAGCAGAGAAGTGGGCACAGAGAGATGGGCTCCCCAGGCAGAAGTGCAGCCATGTGGCCAGGCGAAGGTGGGACCGAGGGACGGGAGGTGCGGAGGCTCCATGGTCACATTCTTAGTCGTCCTCCATGTGCGTTCAAAGCCAGGGAAGGGCCCGATGTGGTGGCTCATGCACTTTCGGAGGCTGAGGCAGGCGGATCACCTGAGGTCAGGGGTTCAAGACCAGCCTGGCCAACATGGTGAAACCCTGTCTCTACTAAAAATACAAAAATTAGCTGGGTATGGCAGGTGCCTGTAATCCCAGCTACTTGGGAGGCTGAGGCAGGAGAATCGCTTGAACCCAGAAGGCGGAGGTTGCAGTGAGCCGAGATGGTGCCACTGTCTGTTTGGGAGACAGAAAGAGACTTAATAATAGGCCAGGCGCGGTGGCTCACGCCTGTAATCCCAGCATTTTGGGAGGCCGCCGAGGCGGGCAGATCACGAGGTCAGGAGATTGAGACCATCCTGGCTAACACGGTGAGACCCTGTCTCTACTAAAAAAAAAAAAAAAAAAATCAGCCGGTCGTGGTGGCAGGCACCTGTAGTCTCAGCCACTTGAGAGGCTGAGGCAGGAGAATGGCGTGAACCTGGGAGGTGGAGCTTGCAGTGAGCCGAGATCACGCCACTGCACTCCAGCCTGGGTCACAGAGCGAGACTCTGTCTCCAAAAAAAAAAAAAAAAAAAAGATAATAATAACAATAATACAAATAAAAAGTAACAAAACCTGGGAAGGCCTGGGGGAGAGGACTCTAGCCCGTAATCCTAGCACTTTGGGAGGCCAAGACAAGAGGATCGCTTGATCCCAGGAGGTCGAGGCTGCAGTAAGCTATGATCGTGCCACTGCTCTCCAGCCTGGGTGACAGAGCAAGACCCTGTCTGTAAAAAAAAAAAAAAAAAAAAAGCCCTGAAAGGCCAGTCTTGGGCTGAGTCCTGTCAAGGCCTGGCAGCCAGGGCCTGACAGTGTCCTAGTGTCCTTGTGTCCTTGCTGAGAGGTGAATTCCTAGTGCAGGCTTGACCCACTTTAGCTGAGGAAGCCACAGGATTTGCCATTTCCAGGGGCCAGCTCTGCCCGAGGAGAGAGGCCTTCCTCATAAAGTCAGGCTTGGCTTTCTCCCAGCTGGCTGGCCTCCTTCTCCCTGATTCTAAATGCGGGCTTGTCACCGTGTGTCTGCATGTAGGCGCACGAGCGCACATCTGTGTGTGGGGGGGTGTTTGCGGTGCTGTGGGCAGCGTGGGGGTGGCATCTGTTAGCAAGCTGGGGGCCATTTCTACCCCACGGTTCTTTTTATATCTCACATTTACAGAAAGCCTGGACTTCTGAGCCTGGGCCTGTCAGTGGGCTGTCTGAGGCTTTGAGGGAAGAGACCGAGAGGCGGAGGCGTCTGAAACCCTGACATGGAAGGAGGATAGTTGGGTCAGGGGCGGCTGTTAGCTTCCTTCCACTGGCACTGATGGCACGCAGCCCGGGGCCACAGCCCTCCAGTGTCACATGGTGCACAGCTATATTTTAAGACACTGGCACCATGGTTCACGCCTCTAATCTCAGCACTGAGGTTGGAGGAGGCTGAGGTTGGGAGGCTGAGGTGGGAGGGTCACTGGAGCTCAGGGATTTAAGACCAGCCTAGGCAACATAGTGAGACCCCATCTTTTAATATATATATAGCGATTATATATATATATATATAATCTCCTGCTTCAGCCTCCTGAGGAGCTGGGATTACAGGCTTGTGCCACCACACCCAGCTAATTTTGTATTTTTAGTAGAGATGGGGTTTCACCATGTTGGTCAGGCTAGTCTTGAACTCCTGACCTCAGGTGATCTGTCTGCCTTGGTCTCCCAAGGTGCTGGGATTACAGGTGGGAGCCACTGCTCCCGGCCCTACAAATACATATATATATATATATATATATATATATATATATATATATATTTTACTTAGCTAAGTGCAGTGGCTGATACCTGTAGTCCCAGCTACTTGGGAGGCTGGGGCGGGAGAATCGCTTGAGCCCAGGAGATTGAAGCTGCAGTGAGCTATGATCGTGCCACTGCACTCCAGCCTGGGTAACAGAGATCCTGACTCAATAAATAAATAACACTGGGCATGGTGGCTCATGCTTGTAATCCCAGCACTTTGGGAGGCTGAGGAGGGCAGATCACTTGAGGTCAGGAGTTCAATATCAACCTGGCCAACATAGTGAAACCCCGTCTCTACTAAAAATACAAAAATTATCCAGGCATGGTAGTGGGGGATCCCTGTAGTCCCAGCTACTTGGGAGGCTGAGGCAGGAGAATCACTGGAACTTGGGAGGCGGAGGTTGCAGTGAGCCAAGATCGCACCACTGCACTCCAGCCTGGGTGACAGAGTGAGACTCCACCTCCAAAAAAAAAAAAAGTAAATATAATAAATAAAGGACACTCTCTCCGCCTCCACTGCTGGGTCGTCACCAGGATGAATGGTTCAGAGCAAGCCCTGAAGGGGTCCTCCCTGAGATGCTGGGAGTGTCTCCCTGAGAAGCCATGTTGGGCTGGTCCCTGTGGTCCCTGGGTGTCTCGTGGCCTAGGCTGCCCTCACCGATCCCTGCCCAGCTCTGCACACCATGAGAAGCACTGCGGGTGGCCCCTGACTCAGGAGTTCCCATAGGGAGCTGAGGCCCCCTGGGCTTATGCAGTGTCCTCTGTAACAGCTGGTAACTCCTGCAGGATTCCAAGGCATCCACCTCCTCCCACAGGGGCACATTCATGGCCTTTTCCTATTTATTTATTAGAGATGGGGTCTTGCTCTGTCTCCCAGGCTGGAGTCCAGTGGCATGACTATCACTCAATACAGCCTCAAACTTCTGGGCTCAAGCAATCCTCCCACTTCAGCCTCCTGAGCAGCTAGGACTATGGGTATGCACCATGCTGGGCTAATTTATTTTTATGTGTATTATTGTATTATTATTACTATTATTATTATTATTATTATTTTTTTTTTTTTTTTGAGACGGAGTCTCGCTGTGTCACCCAGGCTGGAGTGCAGTGACCCGATCTCGGCTCACTGCAAGCTCCGCCTCCCGGGTTTACGCCATTCTCCTGCCTCAGCCTCCGAGTAGCTGGGACTACAGGCGCCCGCCACCACGCCCGGCTAGTTTTTTGTATTTTTAGTAGAGACGGGGTTTCACCATGTTAGCCAGGATGGTCTCGATCTCCTGACTTCGTGATCCACCCGCCTCGGCCTCCCAAAGTGCTGGGATTACAGGCTTGAGCCACCGCGCCCGGCCTATTACTATTATTTTTAAGACAGAGTTTTGCTCTTCTTGCCCAGGCTGGAGTACAATGGCACAATCTTGGCTCACCACAACCTCTCCTGTGTTCAAGCGATTCTCTTGCCTCAGCCTCCGGAGTAGCTGGGATTACAGGCACCCGCCACCATGACCGGCTAATTTTTTTGTATTTTTCTAGAGACGGGGTTTCACCATGTTGTTGGCCAGACTGGTCTGGAACTCCCGACCTCAGATGATCGGCCCGCCTCGGCCTCCCAAAGTGCTGGGATTACAGGCGTGAGCCACTGCGCCCAGCCTCGTATTAATTTTATTTTTAAAAATAAACACACTGCAGCCCTAAAATCCTGGGCTCAAGCAATTCTGACTCCGCCTCCCAAAGCACTGGGACTGCAGAGGTGAGCCACTGTGTCCAGTTAATTAAAGTATATATATATATATATATATATATATTTATATGCCAAGTACGGTGGCTCATGCCTGTAATCCCAGCACTTTCGGAGGCTGAGGTGGCTGGATCACCTGAGGTCCGGAGTTTGAGACCAGCCTGGCCAAAATGGCAAAACCCTGTCTCTACTAAAAAAAAAAAAAAACAAATTAGCTGGGCGTGGTGGCGGATGCCTGTAATCTCAGCTATTCGGGAGGCTAAGGCAGGAGAATTGCTTGAACCCGGGAGGCGGAGGTTGCAGTGAGCTGAGATTGCGCCATTGCACTCCAGCCTGGGCAACAAGAGTGAAACTCCACCTCAGAAAAAAATATATATTTTTTTCTTTGAGACAGAGTCTTGCTCTGTTGCCCAGGCTGGAGTGCAGTGACACAATCTCGGCTCTCTGCAACTTTCACTTCCTGGGTTCAAGCAATTCTTGTGCCTCAGCCTCCAGAGTAGCTGGGATTACAGGCATGTGCCACCATGCTCAGCTAATTTTTGTATTTTTCGTAGAGATGGGGTTTTGCCATATTTGCCAGGCTGGTCTCGAACTCCTGACCTCAAATGATTCACCTGCTTTGTCCTCCCAAAGTGCTGGGATTACAGGTGTGAGCTACCACGCCCAACCAAAAAAATTTTTTTTATAGCTGGGGTTTCTCTATGTTGCCGAGGCTGGTCTCTAACTTCTGAGGGAAAGCCATTCTTTCACTTCAGCCTTCTGAGTACTTGTGATTACAGGTGGAGTCATGAAAATATTTTGAAACTAGATGGAGATGGTGGTTGTATTACACTGTGAATGTACTAAATGCCTCAGAATTGTACATTTTAAACAATTAATTTTATGCTATGTGAATTTCACCTCAACTAAAAAAACTTAGTTTCACCTCTCTTTCTTTTCTTTCTTTCCCTTTCTTTCTTTCTTTTTTCTTTCTCTTTCTCTCTCTCTCTTCTTTCTTTCTTTTCCCTCCCTCCCTCCCTCCCTTCCTTCTTCCCTTCCTCCCTTCCTCCCTTTCTCCCTTTCTCCCTTTCTCTCTTTCTTTTTTGAGACACAGTCTTGCTCTGTCGCCCGGGCTGGAGTGCAATGGCATGATCTTGGCTCACTGCAACCTCTGCCTCCTGGGTTCAAGCAATTCTCTGCCTCAGCCTCCCAAGTAGCTGGGATTACAGGGGCCTGCCACCACACCTGGCTAATTTTTTGTATTTGTATTTGTATGTGCATTTATTTATTTATCTTTGAGATACAGTCTTGCTCTGTCACCTAGGCTGGAGTGCAGTGGCACAATCTCGGCTCACTGCAACCTCCGCCTCCCAGATTCAAGCAATTCTCCCGTCTCAGTCTCCTGAGTAGCTGGGACTACAGGTGCCTGCCACCACGCCTGGCTAATTTTTGTATTTTTAGTAGAGACGGGCTTTGTGCAGACTTTGTGGGAGCCGGCTCCGTCGTCCACAGCAAGTGAGGTACTTTTCTTTAGTAAAGAAACCCTTTAGTGGAGGGTTTCACCTTGTTGGTCAGGCTGGTCTTGAGCTCCTGACTTCTGGTGATCCACCCGCCTCGGCCTCCCAAAGTGCTGGGATTACAGGCATGAACCACCACACACGGCCAGGCTTTTTTTTTTTTTTTTTTTGAGACGGAGTCCTGCTCTGTTGCCCAGGCTGGAGTGCAGTGGCGCTATCTCGGCTCACTGCAAGCTCCGCCTCCTGGGTTCACACCATTCTCCTGCCTCAGCCTCCCGAGTAGCTGGGACTACAGGTGCCCGCCACCACGCCCCGCTAATTTTTTGTATTTCTTTTTTTTTTGAGACGGAGTCTCGTTCTGTCGCCCAGGCTGGAGTGCAGTGGCCGGATCTCAGCTCACTGCAAGCTCCGCCTCCCGGGTTCACGCCATTCTCCTGCCTCAGCCTCCGGAGTAGCTGGGGCTACAGGCGCCCGCCACCTCGCCCGGCTGGTTTTTTTTTTTTTTTTTTTTTTTTTTTTTTTTTTTTTGAGATGGAGTCTTGCTCTGTCACCCAGGCTGGAGTGCAGTGGCCGGATCTCAGCTCACTGCAAGCTCCGCCTCCCGGGTTTACGCTATTCTCCTGCCTCAGCCTCCCGAGTAGCTAGGACTACAGGCGCCCGCCACCTCGCCCGGCTATTTTTTTGTATTTTTTAGTAGAGACGGGGTTTCACCGTGTTAGCCGGGATCGTCTCTCGATCTCCTGACCTCGTGATCCGCCCGTCTCGGCCCCCCAAAGTGCTGGAATTACAGGCTTGAGCCACCGCGCCCGGCCAGGTTTTTGTATTTCTTTAGTAGAGACGGGGTTTCACCTGTTAGCCAGGATGGTCTCAATCTCCTGACCTCGTGATCCACCCGCCTCTGCCTCCCAAAGTGCTGGGATTACAGGCGTGAGCCACCGCGCCCAGCCGCTTTTAAAATTTTTTTTTGAGAGGGAGTCTTGCTCTTCTCCCTCAGGCTGGAGTGCAATGGCATGATCTTCGCCCACTGCAGCCTCCGCCTCTCGGGTTTAAGCGACTCTCCTGCCTCAACCTCCAGAGTAGCTGGGATTACAGGCACCTGCCACCAAGCCTGGCTAATTTTGTTTTTTTTTTTTTTTTTTTTTTGAGACGGAGTCTCCCTCTGTCGCCCAGGATGGAGTGCAGTGGCATGATCTCTGCTCACTGCAAGCTCCGCCCTCAGGGTTCACGCCATTCTCCTGCCTCAGCCTCCTGAGTAGCTGGGACTACAGGCGGCCGCCATCACGCCCAGCTAATTTCTTTTTGTATTTTTAGTAGAGACGGGATTTCACCATGTTCTCCAGGATGGTCTCGATCTCCTGACCTTGTGATCCGCCCGCCTTGGCCTCCCAAAGTGCTGGGATTGCAGGCGTGAGCCACCATGCCCCGCCAATTTTGAATTTTTACTAGAGGCGGGGATTCACCGTGTTGGCCAGGCTGGTCTCGAACTCCTGACCTCAGGTGATCTGCCTGCCTCAGCTTCCCAAAGTGCCTGGATTATAGGTGTGAGTCACTGGGCCCAGCCTCTTTTTACTTTCTTTAACATGGCTACCAGAACATTTTTGTTTGTTTGTTTATTTATTTATTTAGACAGTGTCTGGCTGTGTTGCCCAGGCTAGAGTGCAGTGACGCCATCTCAGCTCACTGCAATCTCTTCCTCCCACACTCAAGCGATCCTCCTATCTCAGCCTCCTGAGAAGCTGGAACTAAAAGCACACACCACTACACCTGGCTAAATTTTGTATTTTTTGTAGAGATGAGGTTTCTTTTCTTTCTTTCTTTCCTTTTTTTTTTTTTTTTTTTTTTTCCTGAGATGGAGTTTTGCTCTTGTTGCCCAGGCTGGAGTGCAATGGCGCAATCTCGGCTCACTGCAACCTCCACCTGCCGGGTTCAAACGATTCTCTTGCCTCAGCCTCCCAAATAGCTGGGATTACAGGCATGCGCCACCATGCCTGGCTAATTTTGTATTTTTAGTAGAGATGGAATTTCTCCATGGTGGTCAGGCTGGTCTCGAACTCCTGACCTCAGGTGATCTGCCCACCTCGGTATCCCAAAGTGCTGGGATTACAGGCGTAAGCCACTGCGCCCGGCGGAGATGGGGGTTTCACTTTGTTGTCCAGGCTGGTCTCGAACTCCTGAGCTCAAGCAGTCTGCTCACCTTGGCCTCTCAAAATACCGGGATTACAGTTGTGACCCACCGCAACAGGCTAGAAATTTTAAATGTGACGTACGTTGGATTTCTGTTGGAAGGTTCTGGTTTAACACCGCTGTATCTCCAGAGACAACACATCACACCTATTTCCTTTGCCCAGAAGGTGGAAACCCCCAGGGCCACTGTGGACCCACAGCAAGACAGAGAGTTAGAGGAGCCGAGGTGGGTAGGAGAGCTGTAGCTGTCCACCCACTAACTGGAATTTTCTTTTTTTTTTTAGACAAGGTCTGGCTTTGTGGGCCAGCTGGAGTGCAGTGGCGCAATCTCGGCTCATTGCAACCTCTGCCTCCTGGGTTCAAAGAATTCTCCTACCTCAGCCTCCCTAGTAGCTGGGATTACAGGCATGTGCCACCACGTGCCTGTAATTTTTGTAATTTTTACTAGAGACAGGATTTCACCATGTTGGCCAGGCTGGTCGTGAACTCCTGTCCTCAAGTGATCTGCCCGCCTCGGCCTCTCAAAATACTGAGATTGCAGGTGTGAGCCACCATGCCTGGCCTGGACTTTTCTTTTTAATTAATTAATTATTTTTCTTTTAAATTAAATTAATTATTATTATTATTTTATTTTATTTTTTTAAGATGGAGTTTCACTTTTGTTGTGCAGGCTGAAGTGCAGTGGTATGATCTTGGCTCACTGCAACCGCCACCTCCTGGTTTCAAGATATTCTCCTGCCTCAGCCTCCTGAGTAGCTGGGACTACAGGCGCCTGCCACCACACTCAGCTAATTTTTGTGTATTTACTAGAGGCGGGGTTTCACCATGTTGGCCAGGCTGGTCTTGAACTCCCAACCTCAAGTTATCCACCCACCTCGGCCTCCCAAAGTGTTGGGATTACAGGTGTGAGCCACTGTGCCTGGCCTTTATTTATTTATTTATTTATTTATTTTAAGCCAGTCTTACTCTGTCACACAGGCTGGAATGCAGCGGTGTGGTCATAGCTCACTGCAGCCTCCACC
Organism: Macaca nemestrina; assembly: GCF_043159975.1. NCBI lineage: Eukaryota > Metazoa > Chordata > Mammalia > Primates > Cercopithecidae > Macaca > Macaca nemestrina. Next base: position 12,487,040 of record NC_092144.1, read on the forward strand.
TCCTGGGCTCAAGTGATCTTCCTGCCTCAGCCTCCCAAGTAGCTGGGACTACAGGCATGAGGCACCATGCCTAGCTAATTTTGTAAAGATGGGGTCTTGCAATGTTGCCCAGGGTGGTCTTGAACTTCTGGCCTCAAGCGATCTGCCTCCCTCAGCCTCCCAAAGTGCTGGGATTACAAGCATGGCCCACTGACTGGACTTTGGATTCATGGTTTGGTTCCAGAGGTAGCAGAACCTAACTCTCCCTGGCTGGCTGGGAGGGGAAGGGGAAAGAGATGGTTTCAATATCTTGAACCACCCTGAACTTTGGACCATCTGAAGTTCAAGGACCTGGAGATTGTTGTTCTGGATCACGAGGCGGAGGCGAGGGTGGGGTGGACGTGGCAGAAGTTAACTAGGTCTCAACCAGCAGGGGCGTGTCCTCAGGGAAATGGCAAGTGTGACTGGACGGAAACCAGAAACCAACCGGTTACAGATTCAAGTCTCATCCTTTTTTTCTTTTTTTTTTTTTGAGACGGAGTCTCGCCCTGTCGCTAGGCTGGAGTGCAATGGCGCGATCTCGGCTCACTGCAACCTCCATCTCCCGGGTTCAAGCAATTCTCCTGCCTCAGCCTCCCGAGGAGCTGGGACTACAGGCAAGTGCCACCACACCCAGCTAAATTTTGTACTTTTTTTAGTAGAGATGGGGTTTCACCATGTTGGCCAGAATGGTCTCGACCTCTTGACCTCGTGATCTGCCCGCCTCAGCCTCCCAAAGTGCTGGGATTACAGGCATGAGCCACTACGCCCGGCAAGTCTCACCCTTTTTATAATTGTGTGACACTGGACAAGTCATTGAGCCTTTTTGAGCCTTTCTGACTCTTTTCTTTTGAGACGGAGTCTTGCTCTGTCGCCCAAATTGGAGTGCCAGGGTGGGATCTCGGCTCGCTGCAACCTTCATCTCCTGAGTTCAACAATTCTCCTGTCTCAGCCTCCTAAGTAAGCTGGGATTACAGGTGCCCAGAACCATGTCCAGCCAATTTTTGTATTTTTAGTAGAGATGGGGTTTCACCATGTTGACCAGGCTGATCTTGAACCCATGACCTCAAGTGACCCACCTGCCTCGGCCTCCCAAAGTGCTGGGATTACAGGCATGAGCCACTGAGCCCAGCCTGACTCTTATTTTTCTGATCAGAAACTTTCTCCCTTGGGTCCTTTGAGGCCACGAGTTGAGACAAGGTTGGGCAACGTAGCAAAACCCTGTCTCTTTCTTTTTTTTTTTTTGAGACGGAGTTTCACTCTTGTTGCCTAGGCTGGAGTGCAATGGCGTGATCTCGGCTCACCACAACCTCCGCCTCCTGGGTTCGAGCGATTCTCCTGCCTCAGCCTCCCGAGTAGCTGGGATTACAGGCAGGCACCACCACGCCCGGCTAATTATTTATTTATTTATTTATTTATTTATTTATTTATTTATTTTTTGAGACAGTCTGGCTCTGGCCAAAACCCTGTCTCTTAAACAAGCAAACAAAAAAGGTTAGGTGCAGTGGCTCACACCTGTAATCCCAGCACTTTTGGAGGCCAAGGTGGGCGAGGTCAGGAGTTCGAGACCAGCCTGGCCAACGTGGTGAAACCCCCTCTCTAGTAAAACACCAAAATTAGTGAGGCATGGTGGCAGGCGACTGTAGTCCCAGCTACTCGGGAGGCTGACACAAGAGAATTGCTTCAACTCGGGAGGTGGAGGTTGCAGTGAGGTGAGATCATGCCACTGTACTCCCGCCTGGGCAACAGAGCAAGACTGTATCTCAAAACAAAACAAAACAAAACAAAAAAACTAAATAAATAAAAAATAAAAATTAGCTGGGCGTGGCATCCACCTGTAGTCCTAGCTACTGAGTAGGCCCAGGTGGGAGATTTGCTTAGAGTCAGGACTTTAAGGCCAGCCTGGGCAACATAGTGAGATCCGTCTCTATTTGATTTATCTATTTATTTGAGAGAGGGTCTGGCTCTGTTGCCCAGGCTGGAGTGCAGTAGTGTGTTCATAGCTCACTGCAGCCTCGACCTCCTGGGCTCAAGTGATCCTCCCATCCCAACGTCCCAAGTAGCTGAGACCACAGGAGTGGGGCAGGCCAGGCACGGTGGCTCACGTCTGTTATCCCAGCACTTTGGGAGGCCAAGGCAGTGGATTGTTGGAAGTCAGGAGTTTGAGACCAGCCTGACCAACATGGAGAAAGCCCATCTCTACTAAAAATATAAAATTAGCCAGGCGTGGTGGTGTATGCCTGTAATCCCAGCTACCCAGGAGGCTGAGGCAGGAGAATCGCTTGAACCCAGGAGGCAGAGGTTGCAGTGAGCAATCATACCATTGCACAGAGCGAAACACTGTCTCAAAAAAAAAAAAAAAAAAAAAAAAAGAAATGAGGTCTCACTGTGTTGCCCAGCCTCATCTCAAACTCCTGGACTCAGGTGATCCTCCCGTCTTCGCCTCCCAAAGTGCTGGGATTAAAAACAAAGTAGCCAGGTGTGGTGGCACTCACCTGTGGTCCCAGCTACTTGGGAGGCTGAGGTGGGAGGATCAATGGAGCCTAGGAGGTCGAGGGTGCAGTGAGCTATAATGGGACCACTGCACTCCAGCCTGGGAAACAGAGTGAGACACTGTCTCAACAACAACAACAGAAAAACAAAACAAAACAAAACAAGAAGAAGAAAAAGAAAAAAAGAGACTGCCTCTGTCTTTCCAGTTTCGGTTTTCTTTCTTTTCTTTCTTTCCTTTCTTTCTTTTTCTTTCTTTCTTTCTTTTTTTTTTTTTTGGAGATGGAGTTTCACTCTTGTTGCCCAGGCTGGAGTGCAATGGCACGATCTCAGCTCACTGCAACCTCCACCTCCTGGGTTCAAACGATTCTCCTGCCTCAGCCTCCCGAGTAGCTGGGATTACAGGCATGCGCCACCACACCTGGCTAATTTTGTATTTTTAGTAGAGACGGAGTTTTTCTATGTTGGTCAGGCTGGTCTCGAACTCCCAACCTCAGGTGATCCACCCACCTCGGCCTCCCAAAGTGTTGGGATTACAGACGTGAGCCACCGTGCCTGGCCTTGCTTGCTTGCTTGCTTGCTTGCTTGCTTGCTTGCTTTCTTGCTTTCTTTCTTTTCTTGTCTTTCTTGCTTTCTTTTTTTTTTTTTTTTTTTTGAGACAGAGTCTCGCTCTGTCGCCCAGCCCAGGCTGGAGTGCAGTGGCGCGATCTCGGCTCACTGCAAGCTCCGCCTCCCGGGTTCACGCCATTCTCCTGCCTCAGCCTCCCGAGTAGCTGGGACTACAGGCGCCCACAACCGTGCCCGGCTAATTTTTTGTATTTTTAGTAGAGACGGGGTTTCACCGTGGTCTCGATCTCCTGACCTTGTGATCCGCCCGCCTCGGCCTCCCAAAGTGCTGGGATTACAGGCGTGAGCCACCGCGCCCGGCCTTTTTTTTTTTTTTTTTTTAAGACAATGTCTTCTTGCTGTGTTGCTCAGGCTGGAGTGCAGTGGTGCGATCTTGGCTCACTGCAATCCCTGCTTCCTGGGTTCAAGCAATTCTCCTGCCTCAGCCTTCCGAGTAGCTGGGACTATAGGCATGCCCCGCCACACCCGGCTAATTTTTGTATTTTTAGTAGAGATGCAGTTTCACCATGTTGGCCAGCCTGGTCTCAAACTCCTGACCTCAAATGATCCACCTGCCTTGGCCTCCCAAAATGCTGGGATTACAGGCGTGTGCCCAGCCTGCCACTTTCTGTACCTCTCCTAAGCAGCCACTCCTCTCACTGACACAAGAACATTGCTTCAACCCGGGAGGCAGAGGTTGCAGTGAGGTGAGATCGTGTCGCTGTACTCCAGCCTGGCTGACAGAGCAAGACTGTATCTCAAAAAACAAGCAAACAAACAAACAAATAAGTAAATAAATACATTAGTTGGGCGCTGTGGCACCCACCTGTAGTGGCCCACAGCGCCCATTCATCCAGTTAGAATTAAGAGTGGTCTCTCCGGGCATGGTGGCTGACGCCTGTAATCTCAGCACTTTGGGAGGCCGAGGCGGGTGGATCACCTGAGGCCGGGAGTTCGAGACCAGCCTGACAAACTTGGTGAAACCCCGTCTCGACAAAATATACAAAATTAGGCGGGCATGGTGGCGCATGTCTGTAATCCCAGCTACTCAGGAGGCTGAGGCAGGAGAATCGCTTGAATCTGGGAGGCAGAGGTTGCAGTGAGCCAAGTTCGCGCCACTGCCCTCCTGCCTGGGCAACAAGAGCAAAACTGTCTCAAAAAAAAAAAAAGGGTGGTCTCATGTTTGGCTGTTTGCCATCTGGCCTCTAGGTGGCGCTGTCGACCTGACTCCTTGGCTTGTTCCGGCTGTGCAACCTCAGGTAAAATAAGGCCCCCTGGAGCCTGGAGCTTGGGACACTACCTTGAGCAAGGCCCTGGACCTAACTTTGTGGAGTTCCGAATCTAATTTGATTGTCCAATTGATTTACTTTTTGTTTTCTTTTTTTTTGAGACAGGGTCTCATTCTGTCACACAGGCTGTAGTGCAGTGGTGGTGCGATCTCGGCTCACTGCAACCTCCGCTTTCCCAGTTCAAGGAATTCTTATGTCTCAGCGTCCCGAGTAGCTGGGATTACAGGCATGCACCACCACATCTGGCTAACTTTTGTATTTTTCCTACAGACAGGGTTTCACCATGTTGGCCAGGTTGGTCCTGAACTCCTGACCTCAAGTGATCCACCTTCCTCGAGCTCCCAAAGTGCTGGGATTACAGGTGTGAATCATGGCTCCTGGCCCTTTTTCAAAAATTTCAAAAATTATTATTTTTTTGAGACACAGTTTCATTCTGTTGCCCAGGGTGGAGTGCAGTGGGGGTGATCTCAGCTCACTGCAACCTCTGACCTGAGGGTTGAAGGGGTTCTCTAGCCTCTCAGGCTCCTAAGTAGCTGGCATTACAGGCGTGAGCCACCGCACCTGGCCCAAGTTCTAGATTCTTTTTGTTTGTTTGTTTGTTTTGAGATGGAGTCTTGCTCTGTTGGGATCTTGGCTCACTGCAACCTCTGCCTCCCAGGTTCAAGCCATCCTGCTGCCTCAGCCTCCCGAGTGGCTGGGACTACAGGCACGCGCCACCACACCCAGTTAGTAGAGACAGGGCTTCACCATGTTGGCCAGGATGGTCTCGATCTCTTTTTTTTTGTCGTTTTTTGAGACAGTGTCTCGCTCTGTGGCTCGCTGCAAGCTCCGCCCAGGTTGAAGTAATTCTCCCAGTAGCTCAATTACTACAATGGTGGGGTTACTACAATGGTGGGGATTACAGGAACTCACCATTCTGCCTGGCTAATTTTTGTATTTTTGTAGAGACTGGGTTACACCATTTTGGCCAGGCTGGTCGTGAACTCCTGACACCTCAAATGATTCGCCCTCCTCGGTCTCCCAAAGCAGTGGGATTACAGGCATGAGCCACCACACCCAGCCTCAAGTTTAAAACATTTTTCCAAGCTGGGCATGGTGGCATGTGCCTGTAGTCCCAGCTACTTGGGAGTCTGAGGCAGGAGGATCCCTTGAGTCTACAAGTTTCAGGCCAGCCTGGGTAATATAGCAATACCCTGACTTAAAAAAAAAAAAAAGTGCTTGATATAATCCCGTTTGTTGATTTTTCCTTTTGTTGCCTGTGCTTTTGGGACCTCGCACAAAAAATCTTTGCCCAGACCAACATCTGAGCATTTTCCCAATGTTTTCTTATTTTCTTGGTTTTTTTTTTGAAACGGAGTCTTGCTTTGTCGCCAGGCTGGAGTGCAGTGGCGTGATCTCGGCTCACTGCAGCCTCTGCCTCCCGGGTTCAAGCATTTCCCCTGTCTCAGCCTCTGGAGTAGCTGGGACTACAGGTGTGTGCCACCACACCTGGCCAATTTTTTTGTATTTTAATAGAGATGGGGTGTCATCATGTTGGCCAGGATGGTCTTGAACTCCTGACCTCGTGATCTGCTCGCCTTGGCCTCCCAAAGTGTTGGGATTACAGGCATGAGACACCTCACCTGGCCTTCTTTGTTTTTTTTTTTTTTTTTTTTTTTTTTTTTTTTTTGAGGCAGAGTCTCACTCTGTCACCCAGGCTGGAGTGCAATGGCGCAATCTCGGCTCACTGCAGCCTCTGCCTCCCCGGCCCAAGCGATTCTCCTGCCTCAGCCTCCTCAGTAGCTGGAATTACAGGCACCCACCACTGTGCCTGGCTAATTTTTGTATTCTTTTTTTTTGTTTTTGAGACGTAGTTTCGCTCTTGTTGCCCAGGCTGGAGTGCAGTGGTGTGATATTGGCTCACCGCAACCTCTGCCTCCCAGGTTCAAGTACTTCTCCTGCCTCAGCCTCTCTAGTACCTGGGATTACAGGCATGTGCCACCATGCCCGGCTAATTTTGTATTTTTAGTAGAGAAGAGGTTTCTCCATGTTTGTCAGGCTGTTCTCGATCCTGACCTCAGGTGATCCACCCACCTCGGCCTCCCAAAGTGCTGGGATTACTGACGTAAGCTACCGCACCCAGCCTAAATATTTATATTTAAGATGACGCATATCTCAAGTACACTTGATTTGATCTTTACAAATTATATGAATGTATTAAGTCATCACATGTACCCCCAAAACTATGTACATCTATGATGCATCAATTAAAACAGCTATCGAGTGTGGTGGCTCATGCTTGTAATTCCAACTACTCAGGAGGCTGAGGCAGAGGATCATTTGAGGCCAGGAGTTGGAGACCAGCCTGGGCAACATAGTAACAGATGCAATCTGCACACAAAATTGCTCGGTGTGGTCATGTGCACCTGTAGTCCCAGCTACTTGGGAGACTGAGGAGGGAGGATTGGTTGAGCCCAGGAGCTCCAGACTGTAGTGAGCTGTGATCACGCCACTGCACTGCAGCTTTGGTGACAGAGCAAGACCCTGTTCATATGTCCAAAAAAAAAAAAAATATATATATATATAAAAAAATATATATATATATCAGAGTGGGCAGGAGGGAGGTCCCCTTTTGCAGGACTGCAGGGGCAGGTATGAGAGAACCAAGGGTGGGTGAGTGGGGCTGGGCCTGATGTAGAAGTGTGCAGGGCTGGTAGGGGCCTGGGGCTGGGGGAAACTCACAGGGGGAAAGGTGGTAGGCGTGACGGGTGTGACAGGAGACCGCAGCGTGGGACCGGCCATCATTCCAGGCAGGGCAGAGGCGGCAGACACAGGAGTCCAGATGGGACGTAGGCACCCTGTATAGCAGACGCGGCTGTCATCGCCGATTCAGGATGTGGGTAGGATGACATTGGTTTCCGTGTCTGTCCCCTCTGCAGTCTCTCCTCCACGATGGCTGCCCTCATCTGCTCATCCTCACTTGGCCTTCAGCGGTGCTCAGCTGACATAGATGAGGGAATAGGAGTGACTTGTCATCACAGTCGCCGTGTACTTGAGACAAACGCTCAGGGGGAAGCCAGTTCCCACAGGACTCACAGCGGGAGACACAGCGGAGCGTCCAGTGCTTCCTCGGCTAGCCGTGTCCCATGATGGCAGGTCATTTGCGGACACCGTCTGCACCTCCTTTATCGGTTGTGTTACTGCTCTGGGTTGAATAGCATCTGCCTTAATCCGTTTGGACTGCTATAACAAAATATCATAGACTGGGGGATTCATAAACGACAGAAACGTGTAGCTCACGTTTCTGGAGGCAGGGAAGTCCAAGAATAGGACTTTTTTTTTTGAACGGAGGTTCACTCTTGGTGCCCAGGCTGGAGGGCAATGGTGCGATCTCGGCTCACTGCAGCCTCCGTCTCCCAGGTGCAAGCGTTTCTCCTGTCTCAGTCTCCTGAGTAGCTGGGACTACAGATGTCTGCCACCATGCCTGGTTATTTATTAATTTTTTTTGTATTTTTAGTGGAGAAGGGGTTTCACCATGTTGGCCAGGTTGGTCTTGAACTCCTGACCTCAGGTGATCTGTCTGCCTCGGCCTCCCAGGATGCTGGGATAACATGCGTAAGCCACTGGGCACAGCCAAATGTCTGCTATTGTAAGGCACACAGCCTGTGATAATTTATTTTTTTATTTTATTTTATCTTTTTTTTGAGACGGAGTCTCGCTGTCGCACAGACTAGAGTGCAGTGGCCGAATCTCAGCTCACTGCAAGATCCGCCTCCCGGGTTCATGCCATTCTCCTGCCTCAGCCTCCCGAGTAGCTGGGACTACAGGTGCCCGCCACCACGCCCAGCTAGTTTTTTGTATTTTTTAGTAGAAACGGGGTTTCACCGTGTTAGCCAGGATGGTCTCGATCTCCTGACCTCGTGATCCTCCCATCTTGGCCTCCCAAAGTGCTGGGATTACAGGCGTGAGCCACCACGCCCGGCGGATATTTTATTACAGCAGCTACAGGAAGAGACTAATACAACTCCTATTTCTTTTTTTTTTTTTTTTGAGACAGAGTCTTGCTCTGTCGCCCAGGCTGGAGTGCAGTGGCCGGATCTCAGGTCACTGAAAGCTCCGCCTCCCGGGTTTGCGCCATTCTCCTGCCTCAGCCTCCTGAGTAGCTGGGACTACAGGCGCCTGCCACCTCGCCCGGCTAGTTTTTTGTATTTTTTTTTTAGTAGATACGGGGTTTCACTGTGTTAGCCAGGATGGTCTCGATCTCCTGACCTCGTGATCCACCCGTCTCGGCCTCCCAAAGTGCTGGGGTTACAGGCTTGAGCCACCGCGCCCGGCCACAACTCCTATTTCTTTAATTTTTTATTTTATTTTATTTTTTTGAGACGGAGTTTCCCTCTGTCTCCCAGGTTGGAGTGAGGTGGCACGATCTTGGTTCACTACAACCTCTGCTTCCCAGGTTCAAGCCAATTCTCCTGCCTCAGCCTCCTGAATAGCTGGGATTACAGGTGCGCACCACCACACCCGGCTGATTTTTGTATTATTAGTAGAGACGGGGTTTCATCATGTTGTCCAGGCTGGTCTTGAACTCCTGACTTCAGGTGATCCACCCACCTCGGCCTCCCAAAGTGCTGGGATTACAGGCATGAGCCACTGTGCCTGGCCCAACTCCTATTTCTTTAATTTTCTTTTTTGAGATGGGTCTTGCTAGGTTGCCCAGTCTGCTCTCAAACTCCTGGGCTCAAGTGATCCTCTCGCCTTAGCCTTAGCTGGGACTTCAGGTGCATGCTACCACATCTGACTTCTTTAATTTTGTTTTTTTTTCTTTTTTTAAGATGGTGTCTCCCTCTCTCACCCAGGCTGGAATGCAGTGGTGCGATCTCGGCTCACTGCAACCTCCGCCTTGCGGGTTCAAGCAATTCTCTGCCACAGCCTCCCGAATACCTGGGATTACAAGCACTCAACACCACACCCGGCTAATTTTTGTGTTTTTAGTAGAGACGGGGGTTTCACCATCTCGGCCGGGCTGGTCTTGAACTCCTGACGTCGTGATCCACCCGCCTCGGCCTCCCAAAGTGCTGGGATTACAGGCATGAGCCACCATGCCCGGCAACTTCTTTAATTTTTTAAAAAGCCATCCATTTTCTTCCCCTCCGCAGTTTTTTTTTTTTTTTTTTTTTTTTTTGAGACGGAGTCTTGCCGTGTCACCCAGGCTGGAGTGCAGTGGCATGATCTTGGCTCACTGCAACAACCTCTACCTCCCAGGTTCAAGCGATTCTCCTGCCTCAGCCTCCTGAGGTGCTCTGGCTGGGGCCCCCGCACAGTCATGGCTGTCTCACAAGTCCTCCAGCCGGGTGATGTGACCGTTCCATGTCCCCACCCCAGTTCTCTGATGGCAGCTGAAGGGGATCAGGATACGTTACCCTTAAAAATATATCACTTAGAGACTGGGCACAGTGCCTCACGCTTGTAATCCAGCACTCTGGGAGGCCGAGGTGAGTGGATCATTTGAGCTCAGGAGTTTGAGACTAGCCTGGGCAATGTGGCAAAACCCCATCTCTACCAAAAATACAAAAAATTCACCAGGCATGTGGTGGCATCCACCTGTGGTCCCAGCTACTTGGGAGGCTGAGGTAGGAGGATGGCTTGAGGCTGCGAGGCTGAGGTTGCAGAGAGCTGAGATTGCACCACTGCACTCCAGCCTGGGAACAGACCAAGACCCTGTCTCAAAAAAAAAAAAAAAAAAAAATCAATCAATCTATCTATCTATCTATCTATCTATCTATCTATCTATCTATCTATCATCTAGCTAGCTAGCTATCAACTGTAGCATAATAATTATTCTGAGCTGAATGCAATAGAAAATCAGTAGATGGCCAGGCACGGTAGCTCACGCCTATAATCCAGCATTTTGGGAGGCCAAGGTGGATGGATCACCTGAGATCAGGAGTTTGAGACCAGCCTGGCCAACATGGTGAAACCTTGTCTCTACTAAAAATACAAAAAATTGTCTGGGCGTGGTGGCTCAAACCTGTAATCCCAGCACTTTGGGAGGCCAAGGTGGGCGGATCATGAGGTCAGGAGATCGAGACCATCCTGGCTAACATGGTGAAACCCCGTCTCTACTAAAAAATACAAAAAACTAGCCGGGCGAGGTGGCGGCGCCTGTAGTCCCAGCTACTTGGGAGGCTGAGGCAGGAAAATGGCGTGAACCCGGGAGGCGGAGCTTGCAGTGAGCTGAGATCCGGCCACTGCACTCCAGCCTGGGCGACAGAGCGAGACTCCGTCTCAAAAAAAAAAAAAAAAAAAAAGGTGACATATCCTGGCTAACCCGGTGAAACCCCGTCTCTACTAAAAAATACAAAAAAACTAGCCGGGTGTGGTGGCGGGCGCCTGTAGTCCCAGCTACTGGGGAGGCTGAGGCAGGAGAATGGCGTGAACCCGGGAGGCGGAGCTTGCAGTGAGCTGAGATCCGGCCACTGCACTCCAGCCTGGGCGACAGAGCGAGACTCCGTCTCAAAAAAAAAAAAAAAAGAAGGTGACATAAATTTCCCTCTGTGGAGGTGTCCCCCCATCTCCTTACCAGGGAGAGCAGAGCGACTCCTCTCACTACAGATAGTCCCAAGATAAGTCTACATAAACAACCTTTCTAAAATAACTCTCTGTCTCCCTCTCTCTCTCTCTTTTTTTCTTTTTGAAACAGGATTTTTCTCTGTCACCTAGGCTGGAGTGCAGTGGCGTGATCATAGGTCACTGCTGCCTTGATCTCCTGGGTTCCTTTGATTCTCCCACCTCAGCCTCCCAAGTAGCTGAGACCACAGGCATGCACCGCAATGCCAGGCTAATTTTTATATTATGTATTTATTTATTGTTTGAGACAGAGTTTCACTTTTGTTGCCCAGGCTGGAGTGCAATGGCATGATCTTGGCTCACTGCAACCTCCACCTCCTGGATTCAAGTGCTTCTCCTGCCTCAGCCTCCCAGGTAGCTGGGATTATAGGCATGCGCCACTATGCCTGGCTAATTTTGTATTTTTAGTAGAGACGGGGTTTCTCCATGTTGGTCAGGCTGGTCTCGAACTCCCGACCTCAGGTGATCCGCCCGCCTCAGCCTCCCGAAGTGCTGGGATTACAGGCGTGAGCCACCACTCCCAGCCAATTTTTGTATTTTTTGTAGAGATGGGGTTTCACCATGTCGCCCAGGCTGGTCTCGAACTCCTGGGCTCAAGTGATCCTCCAGCCTCAGCCTCTCCAGTAGCTGGGACCACAGGCATGTACCACCACACTCTGCTATTTTTCATTTTTAGTAGAGACAGGGTCTCGCCATGTTGCCCAGGCTGGTCTCGAACTCCTGAGCTCAAGCAATCCACCCACCTTGACCTCCCAAAGTGCTGGGGTTACAGGCATGAGCCACCCAGCTCAGCCGATGCTTGGGCTTTTGAACCTCAGGGCATTTCTATGACAATCATGCCCTTTCAGCCTTCTAGGTGATGAGGCTCAAACAATGGCCTGAGGGGATGTGAGACCTGGGACTAAGCCAAGCTCCCCTCCTCTTCCTCATCCCCTGTGTCTCCTGGGCAACTAACACTCCAGCCTGATGATGTGGACTGTGGAGGCCTCGGACCACCTCTTAGCACTTGGGTATAGACTTGGCCTTTGAGTTCAGGGCTTATGGCGGGCTTCGGTGGTGAACTTCATTCCTGGGGGGACAGATGACTGCAGCCTCATTGGCAGCAGAAGGAATTGCACGAACCCTGGCTTTCTCCAGTGGCTCCTGGACACACTCAACCCCAACACCATGGGAGGGGGACCAGAGGCCAACTCTGCCTTGGACGGGCAGCTTGTTTAGAAGCCTGTGTTGGTTGCAGGTTGCCAGGCTCCCTCCCTTCCATTAAAAAAAATTATTATTATTATTATTATTATTTTTTTTTTTTTGAGACGGAGTCTCGCTCTGCCGCCCAGGCTGGAGTGCAGTGGCCGGATCTCAGCTCACTGCAAGCTCCGCCTCCCGGGTTCACGCCATTCTCCTGCCTCAGCCTCCCCAGTAGCTGGGACTACAGGCGCCCGCCACCTCGCCCGGCTAGTTTTTTGTATTTATTAGTAGAGACGGGGTTTCACCGTGTCAGCCAGGATGGTCTCGATCTCCTGACCTCGTGATCCACCCGCCTCGGCCTCCCAAAGTGCTGGGATTACAGGCTTGAGCCACCGCGCCCGGCCTATTATTATTTTTTTTGAGACGGAGTCTCACTCTGTCGCCCAGGCTGGAGTGCAGTGATGTAATCTCAGCTCACTACAACCTCTGCCTCCCAGGTTCAAGCGATTCTCCTGCCTCAGCCTCCCGAGTAGCTGGGAATATAGGCATGCACCACCACACCCAGCTAATTTTTGTATTTTTAGTAGAGATGGGGTTTCACTATGTTGGCCAGGCTGGTCTCAAACTCCTGACTTGGTGATTTTACTGCCTTGGCCTGCCAAAGTGCTGGGATTACAGGTGTGAGCCATTGTGCCCAGCCTTAAAAAAAAAACAAAACACCTTTTTTTTTTTTAGTGACAGGGTCTTGCTATGTTGCCCAGCTGGTCTTGAACTACCAGCCTCAAGCGATCCTCCCAAAGTGTTGAGATTACAAGAGTCAGCCACCGCACTCAGCCTCAAAACTTTGACTTCTTGTTGGACTGATCTTTTCCTAGATGTCATTATTTTATTTATTTATTTTTACTTTTAATTTTTTTTAGAGATGAGATCTTTCTACATCACCCAGGCTGGAGTGCAATGGTTATTCACAGGTGTGATCATAGCTGGTCTTGACCTCCGTGGGCTCAAGTGATCCTCCTGCCTCAGCCTCCTGAATAGCTGGAACTACAGGTGCGTGCCACCACACTTGGCTTACCATTATTTTAGAAGGACTTATACCTGTCTTCCCATCTGGAGTCTGCAGATTTCTTGCCTGAGGTAAGCTCACGCAGGGCCTGTTGTCTGGAACAAGACCTGTTCAAAATGTTTGCCTTAATGCTATAGTAGTAATGGTGATAGTCAATAATAGCTTGCTATGGGTCAGGTACTGTTCTGAGAACAGAAGTTCTCAAAGGAGTCTTGGACTCTGAGGATGGCTGAAACACTTTGGGGTGGGGGTGTCCACAAGACCAAACTATTATTATCTGAGACAGAGTCTTGCTCTGTTGCCCAGGCTGGAGTGCAATGGCACGATCTTGGCTCACTGCAACCTCTGCCTCCTGGGTTCAAGTGATTCTCCTGCCTCAGCCTCTCGAGTAGCTGGGATTACAGGCGCCCGCCACCATGCCTGGCTAATTTTTGTATTTTTAGTAGAGACGGGGTTTCACATGTTAGCCAGGCTGGTCTCTAACTTCTGGCTTCAAGCAATCTGCCCGCCTTGGACTCCCAAAGTGCTGCATTACAGGCTTGAGCCACCTCGCCTGGCCCAGGATGGCTGCTCTCAGTTCAGACCTAAGCTTTGGGAGAACTGGGAACCTGTGCATGGAGGGCGGGGTGCACTGCCCTGCACCCCAGCAAGGACAGCTGCCAAGGACCTGGATAGGATCTTCGGTTTTTTGCTTTCCTGAGCTCCCAACTCAGCCAGCTCATTCCACTGGGGCCCGTGACAGGAGAAGCTTGCATTGCTCTCTGTGTCACTGGGACAATTACCCAGACATTGCAAATAGCAAGGGACCGGAGAGCTGCAGTTTCCTCCGTCTTCGCCACTTTCTTTTTTTTCTGAAACGGAATTTAGCTCTTGTTGCCCAGGCTGGAGTGCAATGGCGCGGTCTGGGCTCGCTGAAACCTCTGCCTCCCAGGTTCAAATTATTCTCCTGCTTCAGCCTCCCAAGTAGTTGGGATTACAGGCGCCCACCACCATGCCTGGCTAATTTTTGTGTTTTTAGTAAAGACGGGGTTTCACTATGTTGACCAGGCTGGTTGTGAACTCCTGACTTCATGTGATCCACCCACCTCGGCCTCCCAAAGTGCTGGGATTATAGGCGTGAGCCACCGCGCCCGGCCTTTTTTTTTTTTTTTTTAAAGACAGAGTCTCACTCTGTCACTCAGGCTGGAGTGCAGTGGTGGGATCTTGGCTCACTGTTAACCTCCGCCTCTCAGGCTCAGGTGATTCTCGTGCCTCAGCCTCCGGAGTAGCTGGGATTACAGGTGTGTGCAACCACGCGTGGCTAATTTTTTTTTTTTTTTTTTTTTAGTAGAGATGGGGTTTTGCCATGTTGGCCGGGTTGGTCTCGAACTCTTGACTTCAAGTGATCCATTTGCCTTGGCCTCCCAAAGTGCTGGGATTACAGGCGTGCACAACAATGCCTGGCCTCTTTGTCGCTTTCAAACACTGCTTCTAGGAGCTAACAAAGTGCCTCTTTGTATGATTCCCCAAGAGAGACCCACCCAGGCAGCACCTAGCTAAGGGATAAAGACCACGCCCATCCAAAAACCCTTTGATTCAACTTTTTTTATTTTTTTTTTTCTTTTTGAATGTCATGCAATAATTCACAGTCCCAAGCCCACGGTTTTCAAACAAGGTAGGAAAAAAGGAAAAAAGAAGCAAAGGAATCGGTGGTCATGGTGGGTTTTTTTTTTTTCTTCTTTTGTTATTTCAAGCAGGACCAAATGTCAGAAAAAAATGCCTCTTTTCTCAATCATTAATTTTTTTGTCCTTTTTAAAATTGTTTATTGTTATTATTTTTTTTAATTGATTTCTGCAGGCAGTAATAGTAGGGTTTGGTATAACCGGCAAGCACTCCTGTGTGTGTCTGAGAACGTGTGTGGATATGAGTGTGTCTGGTGATGGGTGCTGGGCGCTGGGGTTCCGGTTCCTTCCGGCTTCTTTGCCGCACTCGGCCACCAGCTCTCGTTCATCAGGGAAAGGAAAGATTCAATTGAGATGATAAAACTCATCAATAGAAGCTATTTTTTTTCTCCCCGTTTTTCTTTTAAAAATGTTTTTTTGTTTTTTTGTTTTTTTCCATGTTCCCCAAAGTTCTCCAAAAATGGCTGAGTTAATTCAAATCCCTTGGCGGTGTGGTTTGTCTGCCCCCTGCCTCCCACCCGAGAGCCCGTCGTAGGTGGGGGGGATCGGGGCTGGGTGGGGGGCGCCGTGGCTGCCCAGGAGGGTCTCTTCTGGCCGAGGGTCTCTGCGGGACACCCTTGTGGCCCAGCCCTGGCCTCTCCAGAGTCTGGGGTCTCCCGGCTGGCCCTCTCCCGGGCCCTCTATGCTGGGCCCCCGCGGCCTCTGCGCGGCTCCTCGGGTGGGGTGTGTGCGTGGGGTGCGTGGGGGGCCGGGCGGGCGCCACCTCGCCCGGGCTTAGCACCAATCGTCGTCGCTCTCGCTGTAGGGTTCGTGCAGGCCCTTCCTGGAGCCCGGCCCGCGGGGCCTGGCCAGTCCGTGCGCCGGGTAGTAGCCGTTGGGGAGTCGCCGGCCGTGCCGGGAAGGCGAGGCGCAGGCCGGGCCCGAGGCCCGGGGAGTCCTGGGCGAGCGCCCGGTGGCGCCCGAGGACGCGTGTCGTGCTGGGGGTGGCGCGTCGTAGGCCCCGGCCATGGCCTCCCCGCCGCCCCCGCTGCCCGGGCCGTCGGCCTCGTCGTAGTCGGAGCCCCGATAGTAGCCGTGGTGCCGGGGACCCGGGGGCCCTTCGGACACGTGCGGGCCGGATGCCGGCCACCGGGCCCCACCGTGGCGACAGGCCCTTGGGGACTCGCTCCGGGCCGGGCCTGGGACCCGCCGCTCCATCCTGGGCGAGCGGCCGCTGCTGTGGCCCCCCGTGGGCGGCCGATCTCCCGCCAGAGGCTCGGCCGTGGGGCCTGGGTACCTCCGAGGGCCGCTGGTGGCCGCCCGGCCCGGCCTGGCCACCGCCTGCTGCTGCTGCTGCGGGGGACCCGAGCCGCCGGCCTTACGGATCACAGGGGAATAGGACACGTGTGGCCGGGGGGTGGAGGGGGTCTGGGGGAGCTGGCGGCGGCCCCGCCGCGGAGTGCTGGTACCAGATGTTGAGGGGGCTGGGCTTCCACTTACGGAACTACTGCCCTACACGAAAATTGAAACAAAGGAAATCAAAAAAAAAGATACAACAAAATCAAAGGAGACACAGGATTGGGAGGAAGAGAGGGGAGCCAAGGGAGAAGGGCCGGGAGGGGAGGGAGGAGGAGGGGGGGAGGAGGAGGGGGGGGGACACAGGACATTTGAATGGAAAAAAGCAACAGCCACAGGGAGGAGGGAGGGGAGGAGGGAGAGTGAGACAAGGAGGGAGGGGAGGAGTCGAAAACCAACACAACAAAGTGAAAAGAGAAATGAGAAATGGAGTTTTGTAAGTTTCGGGGTTAAAAATAGCAGAAGTTTCAAAAATTACTCACAGGCGTCCAGAAGACAAATTATAATCGAAACAAAAACGGAAGCCGGGTTAAAGGAAAGCGAAAGGTCGGGCGGGCGCGGCCCAGAACTCAAATGTGATCCACAACCGAGGAGGAAGCAGCTGCGGGCGGCGGGGAGGGGGCGGCGGGTGGGCGGGGGTGTTGGGGGGACAGCATGGGCAGCTGATGTGGCCGGGAGCCGTGTCTGCTCCGGCCGCCGGGCACCCCTGTGGCTTGGGGGCAGGATGGGAGGTGGTCACAGCCGGGATCGGGGGACCTTTGCCCAGAGTGGCTGTAGGGTAGGGGGTCCCCTTCTCTCCTCCCCGCCTCCCCACCCGTGAGCCCAGCCTGGGGTCACTTGCAGCCGCACCCACCTGCCGGTGCACCATGTGCTCTCGGCCCTCGCTGGGTGAGCGGGACCAGCGCTGGTCCCGGGCCCGCGCCCGGCCGTGGTCTGGCCGTTCCTGGGCATAGCGGTCCTTGTCAGGGGGCGGGGGGTGGTGGTGGTGGTGGTGGTGGTGGTGCTGTCTATGCTTCCGATCCTTGGGCCGGCCCCGCTCCTGGTCCCGCTCCTTCGACGGCAGGTCCCCGGATTGAGTGGTCATGCTCAGGTCTGTCCCCAAGCCTGGGCCGGGCGAGGGTGGGACAGACAGGTGGTCGTGAGGGACAAGTGGTGCAGATGCACACACAGGAGGCCACCCGGAGGGTGTAGGGCCCTAGAGATCCCCTAGACCAAGGCAGGTCAGTGGGTCGGGGGGACGGGGCCGTACCCAGGTTCCTGCAGCCGCTGCCTGGCCCCCTCTGTCCCCTCTCCAAGGAGGCCTTTCCCTTTCTCCTTCCTCAGTGTCTCCCCCGCCCTGCCTTCTCCTCCCCTCTCCTCTGTTCCGCTTGTCCCTGAGCCCCACGGGGCTGCCCATCTGTGTCCATGTCGGTGCCCACCTGTGTCCACGTCGGTGTAGCGGCCCAGGGAGCGCTCAGAGGTGCGGTGGCTGCGGTCGCGGCGCCGCTGGTGGTGCCGCTGGTTCTCCTCGGGTGGGACCCGCTCCAGTGAGTAGTCATCCAGGCGTCGGGCCTTGGGGCCCAGCACGGAGGCTGAACGCTTCATGGGGCTGGTGTCTGAGATGGTCTGGGAGGGGGACAGGCCAGTGGGCTGGGGTCAGCAGCTAGCACCAAGTGGTCCCGGTCCTTCCTGCCCCATCGCAACAGCCTGGCGGCGGCCTCTGATGACTGGAGTGTGACCATCCTGGGGCAGGGGCCAGGGGGTGCCGTGGGGCCTTGGCTCCCCCTGATCATTCAGGGCTCTGAGTGTGGCCAGGCCTCTGAGGGTGGAGCGTGAGGACTCCTCTGTCCCTCAGAGACAAGACTGCTCCTTTTGAGCCCATCCTGGGTTCTGACCAGAAAGATCTGACCCTCATCCTCCAGCCCCTGGGGCCCAGCCAGGGTTGGGCAGGCTCAGGCTGGCCAGAGGGAAGCCCTGCCCTCATACATCCAGGGTGCAAACCTGGGAGCCCTGACTGCTGCCCTCGTCCCTGCCCCAGCTTGCTCTCCTGGGAAGGTGAGAAGCCTCCGACTCTGTGGCTGGCTGACCTATGGGCTCAGGACCAGGTGCCCGGCAGGGCAGCTCCAGGTCCTCCCGGCTAACGGGGCTGTGCTCGCTGCCCCCGCAAGTCTGAGTCCTTCTGGTGAGGCCCACGCTAGGGAGCTCTGGGTGGGGGTGGGGGATACCCAGGCACCTGAGGCTCTGGGGGCCCACTCTTTTCCCGGGTGCTGCACCCCTGGGTCAAGCCCTGACACAGGTTTCTCTGCAGCAGGCAGAGGAGGGAAGGAGGGAGATGGGGCAGATGTCCACCTCCCAAGGTCCAGCCCAGCTGAGCACTGGTGGCTCCAGGTAGGAGCTGCAGGACCACGGGTTGGTGGTGGTGTTAGGGGAAGAAGCCCCCCAGAAAGAGGTGCAGGGTGGGCCAGGCTCTTGGAGAGCCCGTGTCCTCTGGCGTAGGGGGCCCTGAAGAAAAGGTGGTAGGAGTGAGGATGGGGATGGCCCCGCCCACCGGGGCGTATGGGTGGGGGGCACACACAGGACACCACACACAAGGATTGGGCTCCATGGGGGAGAGGGTGAGATTGGCAAAGAAAGGGTGGGGTCTGAGGGTGAGGGTGAGAGATGACGGGACTCCCTGGAGGGGGGGTGGGGAGGAAGAGGGGGCCGGAGCCCTGCTGGGCGCTGGGCAGGCGCGGTACATACACTGAGGTTATTCCCACGTGGCCGGCCCCTTCTCCTCTGTCACAGCCCCATGGGATGGTGCACACAGAAAAAACAGAAAGAAGAAAATAAATATAAAAGGCAAGAGGGAGAGTGAGGAGGCGGTACATGGAGAAGAAGCCAGGGAGGGGGGTGGCACTGGCATCAAGAGAAATTGGAGGGAGAAGGCAGGAAGGAAAAGAAAAGTTAAAAGTCCTGGCGGGTGGGTGTCCTGGGCCCCCAGGGCTGGATGTCCTCCATTCCCATGGGTACAGAGGAGACAGACAGGAGACACAGACAGACAGATGGCAGAGGCATGGGACCGAAAGACGGGATGGCGCAGCCTCGAGCCCCTGGCCCTGGGCTCTGCCTCATGCGATGCATACCCCAACCCCTGGCTCCAGCTGATGCTCAAAGCTTCCACGTGGTGGCCGTCAGCTGGGCTTGTCCCAACCCCCTCCTGGGGCCCAGCAGCTAGGTCCTGAGGGGGCAGCAGCATGCACACTGGGTGCTCTCCAACCCATGTTCCCAGCAGCCAGAGGCCAGGCCCTCAGGTGACCCTGGTCCAGCCAGGCACAGCGCAGCCTCCTGCCCCGTGCAGACGCCACACACAGCACACAGAAAGCTCGCCACAGCCACACATGCCACGCGCCCGGGCCAGGCTCTTGAAGCCACGCCCTGTTCTCCTCCAGAGGCCGGCTGTGTGCATGGGCCGCCGCTGCTCAGGCCGGGGGGGCAGCCAGCTATGCCTCTGGGCCCTCTGTCCCACGAGTCCAGGGCAACTAGATCATCTGCAGGTGGGCCTGGCAGCTGGGTGAAGCGGCCACACACAGACACACATCAAGCACACACCCCTGTCTCCCCCAGTGACCCCCACAGAGACCAGACAGAAAATAGGAACCCAGCTGCCCCCAGACCCACCCCAGACTCTGCTACTTCATCCTAGGACCTGTCAAGTTCCCATATACAGACACGTGTGCTCGTACATGTGTGCATGTGTGAGGACATGTGCAGTGTGTATATGCCCACGTGCACACGCATGTGTGTGTGTATGCAAGCATCTGAGTAGGCGCACAGCTGCACGTGTGTGTGCATGCATGCTGAGCATGTGTGTGTGTTTGTGTAGGGGTGATCTTCGCGGCAGGTGTCACCTGGCCCTGTTGAACCCTGCTGCACCCACTAATCTTCCACAACCTCCCCTGTCTGCAACCTCCAACCAGGGCAGCCAGAGACCATTTTGCAGTGGCCACTGCCCTCTGCCCCAGGGGAGCACTTTCCTCTCCGTCCTCTGTGAGGGAGGAGGGTCTGCAGGTGCTCCAGGTGTGGCCAGGTGGTGGGTGGGGCCTGCAGACTGCTTCAGAGGCCCAAGGAGTCTCTACCCAGGCCTGAGTCCGGCAGGGATGGGATGCACTGGGCTGCTTGTTGCGGGGGGCCCGGCCCCACCTGGTGCAGAGTTAGGGGTCCAGCCCCAGGGCAGTGGTGATAGCCCTCACCTGGTTCTCTGCAGGGAGGCGGGGCATGGAGGCGGCCCGGCCCTGGCCTTCCATGGGGAGGTAGTGCTCGCTGTCGGAGTAGCCATCTCTGCCCATCTCTCGCATCTCCACGGACTGCGGAGCAGATGGCGAAGCTGGATGAGCCCTGGGGCCTGACCTCCAGATCCCTGGTGTCTGCAGATGGAGGGAGCTGCGGGTGTGTGTGTGTGTGGGGGGGCCCAGATCCCTTCCTCCTGAACCACCCGGGCCCTGGGAGCCGTTGGGGAGTTGGGGGACAGAGGCACCTGAGAGTTAGGCTGGCTGTTGGGCATGTCGGTGGGGGGACCTCGTTCGGGGCTCCACGTGCCCGTCTTCTGGAACATCTCCTGGGCACGCTGGGTCACCCAGGACGGGCTCTCCTTGAGGCCGCTTTCGTGAGCCATCCTGCATGGGGGACAGAGGCCGGGGTAGCAGTGGGTGCTTAGGCGGCTTCCAGAACGTGGAGACCGTGACACCCCTGCACTCCACCTCCCTAGTAGGGGCCACACTCACAGGGCTCCTCCTGGGTCCAGTTGGGCGGAGGGGAGGGCGTTCTGGCCAGGTCCCCCTTCCTGCGTTGGGGACGGGGGCTCCATGCGCTGGAACATGAGGGGTGTCCGGTCCTGGGGAAGGGAGCAGAGAGTAGTGTGTGGACAAGGGCAGGGTGGTGGGATGGTGGTACC
The DNA here is from genome assembly GCF_043159975.1 of Macaca nemestrina. NCBI lineage: Eukaryota > Metazoa > Chordata > Mammalia > Primates > Cercopithecidae > Macaca > Macaca nemestrina. The sequence goes on from NC_092144.1 coordinate 12,508,206, forward strand.
CAGAAGGCACTGCGACATCCCCAGTATACACACACAAGATACACACACACACACACACACAAGACACACACACACACACACTCAGATCTCGTCCATCTAGACCCTTCCTTCCAATTCCACACAGAACTGGACCACTTCTCACTCCTCCACCCAAGTCACAGCCCCAGCCTGGTCCCGCCTCCTCATCTCCCACTGCAGGCACCTTCTCCGAGGTCTCCCGCTCCTACCTTCAACCCCACTGTTCCACAAGAGCCACCAGAGGGTGCCCATGAGCACCTGAGTCGGGTCTGATCTCTCCTTTGCTTAGAACCCTCCATGGCTCCCACTTCACTTGGGGTAAAAGCCAGGGTCCTTCCTGCAGCTCCCATGACCCTGAAGGATCTGCCCTACCACCTCCTTGCCCTTGTCTCCTCCCTGCTCTTTTCCGTCACACTGGCCCCTTTGCTGTTCCCCAAACAACCTAGGCACAGTCCAGCCTTAGAGCCTTTGCACTGGCTGTTCCCTCTGCCTTGAACACCCTTCCAGGTATTGCTTAGCTCCCTCTCTCTCCCCTTTTCCTTCAAGCCTTTGCTTACATTTCACCGTCTCAGGGAGGTTCCCCAACTACCCATTTCCCATTGCATCCCCTCCTCCCCTGGGTACTCCTATCTTCTGGATTCTTTACCACCTTCCCCCATGACACTTCTTTCTCTTTGCTGGATGCCGCACGATTCAGTCATTTGCTACCATTGGCATTTCCCCCCTTGGAATATCTGCTCCCTGAGGGCAGGGACTCTGGCCTGTTTTGTCCATGGGTGAGCCCCTGAGGACTGAGAACAGCACCCTGCACACAGTAGGTACTCAGTAAGTGTTGGTGGAGCAGCTGAATGAATCTACATTATGTGTCTTTGGCAAGAACTTTTTTTTTTTTTTTTGAGATAGAGTCTTGCTCTATCACCTAGGCTGGAGTGCAGTGGTGTGATCTTGGCTCGCTGCAACCTCCACCTCCCAGGTTCAAGTGATTCTCCTGCCTCAGCCTCCCAAGTAGCTGGGACCACAGGTGCATGCCGCCACATGCAGCTAATTTTGTTTTTTGTAGAGATATGGGTCTTTCTATGTTGCCCAGGCTGGTCTCCCACTCCTGGCCTCAAGTGATCCTCCCATCTTGGCCTCCTAAATAGCTGGGACTACAGGTGTGCACCACCATGCCTTGCTAATGTTTTATTTTGTAGAGATGGAGTCTCATTGTGTTGCCCAGAGTGGTCTCAAACTACTGGCCTCAAACGATCCCTCTGCCCTGGCCTCTTAAAGCACTGAGATTACAGGTGTGAGCTGCCGTGCCCAGCCCCTACTTTTTTTCTTTTTTTTGAGACAGAGTTTCGCTCTTGTTGCCCAGACTGGAGTGCAATGGCACGATCTCGGCTCACCGCAACCTCTGCCTCCCAGGTTCAAGCAATTCTCCTGCCTCAGCCTCCCGAGTACCTGGGATTACAGGCATGCACCACCACGCCCGGCTAGTTTTGTATTTTTAGTAGAGACGGGCTTTCTCCATGTTGAGGCTGATCTCGAATTCCTGACCTCAGGTGATCTGCCCGCCTCGGCCTCCCAAAATGCTGGGATTACAGGCCTGAGTCACCGGGCCCGGCCTAGTCCCTACTTTTCAGGGACCTGCCCTGGGGCTTTGCCACCCTCATATTCCAGTTGGTTCCCATGGTGACATGCAAGCCACTGTCCCTAGCCCATATGTCCCCAGAGCGGCGAACAGCGCACCTGCTCCTCGCGCATGGCCTGTAGCTTCTTGGCCTTGCTCTGCCGGTAGTACTCCATGATCATCATGGCCGCGTAGATCTTCCCCACGGTGAGGTCCGTGGCTGGGGGCACACACAGGGCGAGCTCACCATGGGCAGGCCTCCTTAGGGCCCTTGTCCTGGGTCCCTGTGTATACCAGCCGGGGCCGACACTCTCCCCAGGCCTCCTCTTTCCCTCCCCCTCCATCTGTCCTGATGGATCGGATCCCAGGGCTGGGCTTGGCTCTTACACTTGTGAGGTGTGACCAGCAGGTCTAGCGTCTTCTGGGACAGGTTGGGCCAAATCGCCATCATCTCCTTCCGCAGCTCAGCGTCCATTTGCTGTTTGTCCGCTCCTCCTGCAATGGGGGTGCAGACAGACCCTGACTGTCTGCCTGGGTGTCAGCTGGACTCTGGGTCAGCTGCAAAGCCAGAGGCTCCCGAGAACGAGACCCCAATCTTTCTGGTCTCTGTGGGGTCTCCAGTTCCCTGAGGGCCTGGCCCAGAGGAGGCCCTGGCCAGTGCTGCTGCAATGACCTTGTGGGCTCTGGTTCTCGATGGGGCCAGGACCATGAAGCAGCTGTGCAGGAGACAGCCCAACATGGAGAACAGCTGGGCAACTTGGGTCCCAATCTTGTCTCCCAGTTATCAGCTGCGTGACTTAGGTTACTCTACCACTTAGTGCTTCAGTTTCTCCATCTGTGAAATGGAGACAATAGCAAGAGTACTTGCCTCACCTGGGTTTTTTTTTTTTTTTTTTTTTTTTTGAGATGGAGTTTCACTCTTGTTGCCCAGGCTGGAGTGCAATGGCACAATCTCAGTTCACTGCAACCTCTGCCTCCTGGGTTCAAGCGATTCTCCTGCCTCAGCCTCCCGAGTAGCTGGGATTACAGGTGTGCGCCACCATGCCTGACTAATTTTGTATTTTTACTAGAGACGGGGTTTCCCCATGTTGGCCAGGCTCATCTCAAACTCCTGACCTCAGATGATCCACCCTCCTCAGCCTCCCAAAGTGCTGGGATTACAGGCATGAGCTACTGCGCCTGGTCTGTTTTTTATTTTCTCTTTTTTTTTTTTTAACAGTGTCTCTCTGTTAAAAAGATCACAGTGACGTGATCTTGGCTCACTGCACCCTCCACCTCCCAGGTTCAAGAGATTATCCTGCTTCAGCCTCCTGAGTAGGTGGGACTACAGGCGCGCACCAACCATGCCCGGCTGTTACCTGGTTATTTGATGATCAAAGTAATGTGCATGCAGCCTTGGGACACTGTCTGCTGTAGGATTATTGTTGCAGTGACCCATCTGTCCAAGGCTGGGACGGACGCCCTGGAGCATCCCCAACAGAGGAGGTTTTGGTTTTGGTTTTATTTTGATTTTTGAGACAGGGTTTTGTTCTGTCGCCCAGGCTGGAGTGCCATGGCGCAATCATTGCTCACTGCAGTCTCGACCTCATGGGCTCAAGCGATCCTCCCACCTCAGCCTCCCAAAGTGCTGGAATTACAGATGAGAGCCACCGTGCGTGGCCCAGAGGAGATCTTTTCCCAAGTCTCCAATGCCATGGACGTGCCCTTGGCCTACAGCCAATCCCTGGTCCCTCACCCCAGTCATGGTGGTCACTAAAGCTCTCTGCCGGTGTTTCCTGGCCCTCCTGAGTACAGGAGAGGGTTCCTCCTGTGGTTGGTAGGGCCATGTGATGAGTTCTTGCTAATAGAGTGTGCACCATGTAATGTGCCACTTTGGGGCCAGAGCATTTATTATTATTTTTGAGATGGAGTCTCGCTCTCACTCAGGCTGGAGTGCAATGGCACGATCTCGGCTCACTGCAACCTCCACCTCCCAGGTTCAAGAGATTCTCCCACCTCAGCCTCCCGAGTAGCTGGGATTACAGGCATCTGCCATCATGCCTGGCTATTTTTATATTTTTGTAGAGACAGGGTTTCACCATGTTGGCCAGGCTGGTCTCGAACTCCTGACCTCAGGTGATCTGCCTGCCTCAGCCTCCCAAAGTGCTGCGATTATAGGCATGAGCCACTGCACCCAGCTTATTAAAAAAAATTTTTTTTTAATCTATCTATCATCGATCGATCAATTGATCGATCGATTGACAGGGTCTTGCTCTGTTGCCCAGGCTGTGGCACTATCCTTGTTCACCGAAGCCTCGAGCTCCTGGGTTCAGGCAATCCACCCACGTCAGCCTCTTGAGTAGCTGGTTCTATGGGTGCGCACCACCACGCCTGGCTAATATTTTTTTGTTTTTGGTTTTGTAGAGAGTGGGTCTCACTGTGTTACCCGGGGTGATCTCAGACTCCTGGACTCAAGTGATCCTCCTGCTTCAGCCTCCGAAGACACTGGGAATACAGGCGTGAGCCACTACACCAGGGGCCAGGCTATTTAACTGTCACAGCAGGACCCTCCCAAGTTCTCTTTCTGTCTGTCGCATGGCTGGTGATGTTATGGACAGTGTCTGTCCCCTCAGGCCTGTCCCTAAGTGACTCTGAAGAAATGAGCTCCCTGTCAGTCCATAAAGGACATCTAACAAGAGTGGATGAATCTTAAATTCATCTGAGAAAAAAAAAAAAAAAAGGAAATTAAAAAAAAAAAAAAAAAAAAAAAAAGAGTGGGAGAACCTTTATTGGTTTGTGCCAGCGAGATCCTGGGGCTATTTGTTTCACAGCTCGGCCTCATCTGCCCTGATACATCAGACTGGCTCCCACTTCTACTAATGTTTCAGGGCCCCAAATCTTGGGCACAGGGGTGCTATTCCAGACATTGGTCAGTAGGTTTGGAAGGAACATTAACCCACAGCCACTGTGGGATGCATGCGGAGCAGAGCGTGAAGACTCTTTTGGGGCCAAACATTAACCCTGTAGTTGCTGGATTGTGAGGGGAGGTCCAGGAGGTCTGGGGGAAGGGCAGGGGCTAGTTATCAGCTGCTAGAGAGGTATTTCTTTTTTTTTTGAGACGGAGTCTCGCTCTGTCGCCGGGGCTGGAGCGCAGTGGCCGGATCTCAGCTCACTGCAAGCTCCGCCTCCCGGGTTTACGCCATTCTCCTGCCTCAGCCTCCTGTGTAGCTGGGACTACAGGCGCCCGCCACCTCGCCCGGCTAGTTTTTTTGTATTTTTTTAGTAGAGACGGGGTTTCATCGTGTTCGCCAGGATGGTCTCGATCTCCTGAACTCGTGATCCGCCCGTCTCGGCCTCCCAAAGTGCTGGGATTACAGGCTTGAGCCACCGCGCCCGGCCGAGAGGTATTTCAATAGTATTCTATTTTATTTTTATTTTTAAAATTTATTTATTTAATTATTTATTTTTTGAGACAGAGTCTCACTCTGTCACCGGGCCGGAGTGCAATGGCGCGATCTTGGCTCACTGCAACCTCCGCCTCCTGGGTTCAAGTGATTCTCCTGCCTCAGCCTCCAGAGTAGCTGCGATTACAGGCACCCACCACCATACCTGGCAAATTTTGTGTATTTTTATTAGAGACGGGGTTTCACTATGTTGGCCAGGCTGGTCTCGAACTCCTGACCTCGTGATCCGCTCACCTTGGCCTCCCAAAGTGCTGGGATAACAAATGTGAGCCACCGCGCCCGGCCTATTTTCATTTTTTTAAAGAGACAGACTCTTACTGTGTTGCCCAGGCTGGGGTGAAGTGATAGGATCCTGGCTCACTGCAGCCTTGAACTCCTGGGCTCCAGATATCTGGCCTCAGCCCCTTTTTATCTTTTTTTTTTTTTTTGAGACAGAGTCTTGCTCTGTCTTTCTCAGGCTGGAGTGCAGTGGCATGATCTTGGCTCACTGCAGCCTCTACCTCCCGGGTTCGAGCGATTCTCCTGTGTCAGCCTCCCGAGTAGCTGGGATTACAGGCGTGCGCCACCACACCCAGCTAATTTTGTATTTTTAATAGAGATGGGATTTCACCATGTTGGCCAGGCTGGTCTCCAACTCCTGACCTCAGGTGATCCACCTGCCTCAGCCTTCCAAAGTGCTGGGATTACAGGAGTGATATACCACGCCTGGCCTCCTCAGCCTCTTGCATAGCTGAGACTACAAGAGTGTGCCACCACATTTGGCTAATCTTAATTTTTTTTTTTTTGTCTTGCTATGTTGCCCAGGCTGGTCTTAAATTCCTGACTTCAAATGATCCTCGTGCCTCAGCCTCCCGAAGTTCTGGGATTCCAGGCATGAGCCACTGAATCTCTGTACCTGGCTCTTGACATCAACCTATAACAGTTTTAATTCCCTCATGGGGAGCAGCTGGAATTCGTGGCTATGTTTACTGTCTACTATAGCCAAGTGAGGTGCCCTCGGTCTCTGTGGCCCCTTCTCAGAGACAGAGAAAGAAGAAAACATGACATTTCCTATTAAAAGTTACTTTATCGGCCGGGCGCGGTGGCTCAAGCCTGTAATCCCAGCACTTTGGGAGGCCGAGACGGGCGGATCACAAGGTCAGGAGATCGAGACCATCCTGGCTAACACGGTGAAACCCCGTCTCTACTAAAAAATACAAAAACTAGCCGGGCGAGGTGGCGGACGCCTGTAGTCCCAGCTACTCGGGAGGCTGAGGCAGGAGAATGGCGTGAACCCGGGAGGCGGAGCATGCAGTGAGCTGAGATCCGGCCACTGCACTCCAGTCTGGGCGACAAAGTGAGACTCTGTCTCAATAAAAAAAAAAAAAAAAAAAAAGTTACTTTATCAGCCTGAGCAACATAGGGAGACCCTGTCTTTAAAAAAAAAAAAAAAAAAAAAAAATGCTGGGCGCGGTGGCTCAAGCCTGTAATCCCAGCACTTTGGGAGGCCGAGACGGGCGGATCACGAGGTCAGGAGATCAAGACCATCCTGGCTAACACAATGAAACCCCGTCTCCACTAAAAATACAAAAAAATTAGCCAGGCGTGGTGGCGGCGCCTGTAGTCCCAGCTACTCGGGAGGCTGAGGCAGGAGAATGGCGGGAACCCGGGAGGCGGAGCTTGCAGTGAGCCGAGATTGCGCCACTGCACTCCAGCCTGGGCGACAGAGCGAGACTCCGCCTCAAAAAAAAAAAAAAAAAAATTAGCTGGGTGTGATGGTGTGCACCTGTAGTCCCAGCTGCCTGGGAGGCTGAGGTGGGAGGATCACTTAGCCTGGGAGGTGCAGGCTGTAGTGAGCTGTGATTGTGCCACTGCACTCCAGCCTGCGAGACAGAGTGAGACCCTGTCTCAAAAAAAAAAAAAAAAAAAGTTTCTCATGGAGAAAAAGAAAATGCCTGCTGTGGTAACTGAACTGAGTCCCACCCCAAATTCACATATTGAAGCTTTAACCTACAGTGTGACTATATTTGGAGATAGAGCCTTGAAGGACATAATGAAGGTTAAATGAGGTCCCTAGGACCCTAATCCAATATGGCTGGTGTCTCCCCATTTTTGAGAGACAGGGTTTGCTCTGTTGCCCAGGCTGGAGTGTGGTATGATCATAGCTCGCTGCAGCCTCCAACTCCTGGGCTCAAGTGATCCTCCTGCCTCAGTCTCCTGAGTAGCTGGGACTACAGGCACATACCATCATGCCTGGATAATGAAAATTAATTAATTAATTAATTATTTTTGGGACAGAATCTCACTCTATCGCCCAGGCTGGAGTGCAATGGCACGATCTTGGCTCACGGCAACCTCCGCCTCCCAGGTTCAAGTGATTCTCTTGCCTCGGCCTCCCAAGTAGCTGGGATTACAGGCACATGCCACTGTGCCTGGCTAATTTTTTGCATTTTTAGTAGAGATGGGGTTTCACCATGTTGGCCAGGCTAGTCTTCAACTCCTGACCTCAAGTGATCCGCCCCCCTCGGCCTCCCAAAATGCTGGGATTACAGGCGTGAGCCATCCCGCCTGGCTGAAAATGTTTCTTTTTTTGTAGTCCTGGGGTCTCATTATGTTGCCCAGGCTGATCTCAAACTTGTGGCCTCAAGCAGTCCTCCTGCCTTGGCCTCCCAAAGCACTGGGATTACAGGTGTGAGCCACTGCACCCAGCCTCAAGTACAGAATAATTATATTAACACTGGGACTGTCAGGAATAGGAGGTGTCTCTGCAAGTGGGCAAGAGTCACCCACGAATGGTTCATGTTCCCAGGTGGGGCTGCCCAAGGCTGTCTCCCTCCCCGCTCTCATCCTCATGCCTTTGGTAAACATTCTCTGTGGCGGGGTCTGTCCTGTGCACTGTAGGGCATTCAGCACCATTCCCAACCTCCACACATAGTCTCTCTTCACCTTGCAATCCTAGAGTACTGTCCACGGATTCGTATGTGGGCAGCCCAGTGTAGAACGCCCTTGCTGTGAGCTCTCCGCAGAAGTTAGAATGTCACTGCGGGCTGCTATTTGGATATGCTAACTGGGCTTACGTTTAATATGCTAATTGATTCAGGCAGGTGGTTGGCTCTGCCCTCAATGCCTGGGGTTGGGGGCTTGCAAGAGGATAGGGACCAGCCTGGCCAACATGGTGAAACCCTGTCTCTAGTAAAAACACAAAAATTAGCTGGGCGTGGTGGCGCATACCTGTAATCCCAACTACTCGGGAGGCTGAGGCAGGAGAATTGCTTGAACCCGGGAGGCGGAGGCTGCAGTGGTGAGCTGAGATTGAGCCACTGCACTCCAGCCTGGGAAACAGAAAGAGACTCCATCTCAAAAAACAAAAACAAAACAAAACAAAAACAAAACCAGATTCTTCTGGGCAGAGAGAACAGGGGGGTGGGTGGGAGAAACAGATGGACAGGGAAGAGAGAGAGAGACAGAGACAGAGAGAACGAGATGGACCTGCCCACTTTCTCCCAATCTCCAGCAATGAATGGTGGCACCACTTTCGAGAATCTGAAGAATGACTGAGGTTAATCTGTCCCCCCTTGCGGCCCCTTAACCTGCTGGAAAGGAAGCTCAGTGTGCTTAGAAAGTGAACTGAACTGTGAAAACAAAGTGTGTCATGCTCTCCTGAGACTCGCATCTGCTCAAAGGGCTGCCATTAGTGCCACTCTTCCATTGCTGTCCCCACACCCTCCTGACCTTCTTTAACCCCGAGAGCCTGGCTCAGCTGTGGAACGCCAGAATGAGGCCTGGCACTCACTGAGGATAAGAGGTGGAGGGGCCCCTGGCTCAGAAATCTGGGGAATCGGCCGGGTGTGGTGACTCACGCCTGTAATCCCAGCACTTTGGGAGGCCAAGGCGGGAGGATCACGAGGTCAGGAGACTAAGACCATCCTGGCTAACACGGTGAAACCCCGTCTCTACTAAAAATACAAAAAATTAGCCGGGTGTGGTGGCGGGCGCCTGTAGTCCCAGCTACTCGGGAGGGTGAGGCAGGAGAAGGGCGTAAACCCGGGAGGCGGAGGTGAGATCAGGCCACTGCACTCCAGCCTGGGTGACAGAGCGAGACTCCGTCTCAAAAAAACAAAACAAAACACACACACACACAAAAGAAATCTGGGAAATCATTGTCTTCAGGGAACTCAGTGGCATCTGGGGTATAAGTAACAACTGCGACAGCCAAACGCAGGAACATCTCCGGGACTCTTTGAAACCCTCAGGAAGGGAATCCAGTAGGTGTCACACAGGCTGGACTTTCTGGGGTTCTGAGCAGTAAGGACTAGCTCAGCAGGCTGGTGTTGTCCAAACCCTGCACATTCCAGTGGAAGGACTGGTCCTTGACTTGCTCCTAGGAGGTGATCTGTAAGCCTTTGAAATGTCCTGCCTGAAAATAGTGTCTGTATTTAGCAAGGAGCCTTGGGCCACACTGTATAGTTCATTATTATTTTTTTTTTTTGAGTCTCGCTGTGTCTCCCAGGCTGGAGTGCAGTGGCGCGATCTCGGCTCACTGCAAGCTCCGCCTCCCGGGTTCACGCCATATTCCTGCCTCAGCCTCCCGAGTAGCTGGGACTACAGGCGCCCGCCACCATGCCCAGCTAATTTTTTGTATTTTTAGTAGAGACGGGGTTTCACCGTGTTAGCCAGGATGGTCTCGATCTGCTGACCTTGTGATCCACCCGTCTTGGCCTCCCAAAGTGCTGGGATTACAAGCATGAGCCACCATGCCCGGCCTTTTTTTTTTTTTTTTTTTTAATGGAGTCTCGCTCTGTTGCTTAGGCTGGAGTGCTGTGGCGTGATCTCAGCTTACTGCAAACTGCAAACTCTGCCTCCTGGGTTCACACCATTCTCCTGCCTCAGCCTCCCAAGTAGCTGGGACTACAGGCTCCCACCACCACACCCAGCTAATTATTTTTGGATTTTTTAGTAGAGATGGGGTTTCACCATGTTAGCCACGATGGTCTCAATCTCCTGACCTCGTGATCCGCCCGCCTTGGCCTCCCAAAGTGCTGGAGTAACAGGCGTGAGCCACCCCGTGCCTAGTCTTTTTTTTTTTTTTTTTTTTTTAAAAAAAGAGATAGGGTCTCACTATGTTGCCCAGGCTGTTCTCAAACCCCTGGCCTCATACGATTATAGGTGTGAGTCACCGTACCTGGCCCATAGAGTTCATTCTGTTTATTTATTTTGAGATGGAGTTTTTGCTCTGTTGCCCAGGCTGGAGTGCAATAGTGCGATCTCGGCTCACTGCAACCTCTGCCTCCTGGGTTCAAGTGATTTTCCTGCCTCAGCTTTCCGAGTAGCTGGGATTACAGGCGCCCACCACCACGCCCGGCTAATTTTCCATACAGTTAATTCTAACAATGTGATTTATAGTTGGGGTCTTGAGCCACGTGGTATCAGTTTGACCTTTTGAGGGACTGGAGACTGAGTAACTATGGTCAGCCCTGCCTGCATGACAAACCCTCAATAAAATCCCTGCGGCACCAAGGCTCAGGTGAGCTTCCCTGGTTGGCAGTACAGTGACAACAGTGCGTGTTGTCACACATTGCAAGGAGAATTAAGTGTTATCTGCACAACTCCACTGGAGCAGACAACTGGAAGCTCATGCCTGGTGTCTCCTGGACCCTTCCCCAGATCCCCTTCCTTTGCACATTTTATGTTTTTGGATTTTGTTTGTTTGAGACAGAGTCTTGCTCTGTCACCCAGACTGGAGTGCAGTGGCACGATCTCGGCTTAATGTAGCTCTGTCTCCTGGGTTCAAGGGATGCTCGTGCCTCAGACTCTGGAGTAGCTGGGACTACAGGCATGAGCCACCGCACCCGACTAATTTTTTTTTTTTTTGATACAGAGTTTTGCTCTTGTCGCCCAGGCTGGGGTGCAATGGCGCAGTCTCAGCTCATTGCAACCTCCACCTCCCAGGTTAATGTGATTCTCCTGCCTCAGCCTCCTGAGTAGCTGGGATTACAGGGGTCTGGCACCATGCCTAATTTTTGTATTTTTGGTAGAGATGGGGTTTTGCCATGTTGGCCAGGGTGGTCTCAAACTTGTGACCTCAAGTGATCTGCCCAACTTGCCCTCCCAAAGTGCCGGGATTACAGGTGTGAACCACCACGCCTGGCCCTTTGCAGATTTTTTTTTTTTTTTCTAATAGAGTCTCACTCTATCCAGCCTGGAGTGCAGTGGCAGGATCTCGGCCCATTACAACCTCTGCCTCCCGGGTTCAAGTGATTCCCCTACCTTAGCCTTCCAAGTAGCTGGGATTACTGGCGCCAGCCACCATGCCTGGCTAATTTTTGTATTTTTAATAGAGACAGGGTTTCACCATGTTGGTCAGGCTGGTCTCGAACTGTGTGACATCAAGCAATCTGCCCATTTCACCCTCCCAAAGTGCTGGGATTACAGGCGTGAGCCACCGTGCCCGGCCCTTTGCAGATTTTAATCTGTATTCTTTCACTGCAATAAACTGTGAGTATAAAAACTTTTCTCAGTTCTGAGTTCTCCCAGGATATCACTGAACCTGTGGGTGGTTTTGGGACCCCTGAACACAGATCCTCAGAGTGCCACAGCAGCTGAGTTACGATGGCATTACATGCGAAGAGTGGGGGTGTTGTTAGACCCGTTGTACAGATGAAGGAACTGTGGTAGGCAGACTTCAAACCTGCCCTTCCGCCAAGATTCTGTTTATTCAAACACTAATCTAGGGATCACTGCCCAGGCTATGAAGGGACTTTGCAGATATAATTAAAATACCAGAGGCCCAGTGAGGTGGCTCATGCCTGTAATCCCAGCACTTTGGGAGGCTGAGGCAGGCAGATCACGAGGTCGGGAGATCGAGACCATCCTGCTAAAATGGTGAAACCCTGTCTCTACTAAAAATACAAAAAATTAGCCGGGCGTGGTGGCGCATGCCTGTAATACCAGCTACTCGGGAGGCTGAGGCAGAAGAATCGCTTGAACCTGGGAGGTGGAGGTTGCAGGGAGCCGAGATTGCACCACTGCACTCTAGCCTGGGTGACAGTATGAGACTCCGTTTCAAAAAAAAAAAAAAAAAATGCTGGGCACGGTGGCTCACGCCTGTAATCCCAGCACTTTGGGAGGCTGAGGTGGGTGGATCACCTGAGGTCAGGAATTCAAAACCAGCCTGGCCAACCTTGGGAAACCCTGTCTCTACTACAAATACAAAATACAAAAAGAATTAGCTGGGCGTGGTGGCAGGCACTTGTAATCTCAGCTACTCGGGAGGCTGAGGCAGGAGAATTGCTTGAACCTGGGAGGCAGAGGTTGCAGTGAACTGAGATTGCACCACTACACTCCAGCCTTGGCAACAAGAGCAAAACTCTGTCTCAAGAAAAAAAGTTAAAATATCAAGTCAGCTGACCTCAAAATACAGAGATGATCAGGGTAGGCCTGCCCAATCAGGTGAGCCCTTGAAAAGCACAATATTCTCTCTGCTTGGTGGCAGATGGGGAAGTCGAAGAGAATGGGAGCACATGGACGATACATACACTTCCAGGAGCAAAAAGCTAAAAAGCCAGTGATAAAACAAGACCTCAGCCCTACAACCACAAGGACTTGAATTCTGCCAACACCTGAATGAACCTGGAAGTACATTCTCCCCCAGATCCTCCAGATAGGAGCCCAGCTTGGCTGACACCTTGATTTCAGCCTCGTGAGACCCTCAGCAGACAGCCCAGTACAGCTTCTTGGACTTCTGACCTACGGGACTGTGAACTGACAAATGGGTGTGTCTTAAGCTGCTATATCTGTGGTCATCACATAGCTCATTGCAGTCTTGACCTCCTGGTCCCCAGTGATCCTCCCACTCCAGCCTCCCAAGTAGCTGGGACTACAGGTGCCCATCACCACATCTGGCTAATTTAAACAGTTTCTATAGAGATGGGGTCTCTCTGTGTTGGCCAGGCTGGTCTTGAATCCTGGCCTCAAGTGATCCTCCTGCCTCGGCCTCCCAAAGTGCTGGGATTACAGGTGTGAGCCACTGCGCCCAACCTCCTTGTGCTCTCTTTACCTTCACTTTGTTCCTGGCACTAACAATATTCGTCCTCCACCCCTCCAGTCCCCCACCTTCCCTGCCACTTCCTCCTTGAGTCTTGCCATGTGGCCTTGGCTCTTCCTCCCTTCTTCCTCTCAAGACCCTGGAAGGAAAATGTGTCCCAAGGCTCAGTCTTTCTTCCTCCTGACTTCCCAGTGGTTTCAGCTGGGCTCAGCCCCTTCCTACCTGTTGGACTCTCCACCCGCTCTTCTCCCACCCGCTCCTTCTCTCTGGTCCCATTTGTTTTTCTTTTCCTTCTTTCTTTCTTTTTTTTTTTGAGACAGAGTCTTGCTCTGTCCCCTAGGCTGGAGTGCAATGGTTTGATCTCAGCTCACCACAACCTCTGCCTCCTGGGTTCAAGCCATTCTTGTCCTCAGCTTCCCAAGTTGCTGGGATTATAGGTGTGCACCACCACGCCCGGCTAATTTTTGTACTTTTAGTGGAGATGGAGTCTTGCCATGTTGGCCAGGCTGGTCTCGAACTCCTGGCCTCAAGTGATCCCCCTTCCTCGGCCTCCCAAAGTGCTGGGATTACAGGTGTGAGCCTCAGGTCCCCATTTCTTCTGGTGATTGTGCGCCTCTCTCTCTGCCCTGCTGTCCTTAATCAGCTGCCAAGTCACATCACATCCCCTTTCAGGCCTCTGAAATGCACTCCAGACAGGGGACCCCTGACCCCTCCGCCAAAGCTGCCCTGGTCAAAGTGACCATAATGACCAGTCACTTGCGATCCTCATTATGCTTGGCCTCTGGGCAGTGTCTGACGTGGCTGGTCCCCTTCCTCCTGAAGCCGCCCTTCTAAGCATAGAAACTGCCTCCAGGAGCTCACACTGCCCTGGTCTCTGCCCGCCTCCCTGGCCTCCCCTTCTTCTTTCCCCCTAATGATGGAGAGTGAGCCCTGAGCTATGTCTTTGGGGGAATCTCTCAGTTTTATTTATTTATTTATTTATTTATTTGAGACAGAGTCTTGCTCTGTCACCCAGGCTAAAGTGCAATGATGTGATCTCGGCTTACTGCAACCTCTGCCTCCCAGGTTCAAGTGATTCTCCTGCCTCAGCCTCCTGAGTAAGTGGGATTACATATGCCTGCCACCACACCTGGCTAATTTTTGTATTTTTAGTAGAGACGGGGTTTTACCATGTTGGCCAGGCTGGTCTTGAACTCCTGACCTCAAGTGATCCACCCACTTCAGCCTCCCAAAGTGCTGGGATTACAGGCACACGCCACCACACCCAGCTAATTTTTGTATTTTTAGTAGAGACGGGGTTTTACCATGTTGGCCAGGCTGATCTTGAACTCCCGACCTCAAATGATCCACCCACCTCGGCCTCCCAAAGTGCTCAGATTACAGGCATGAACCACTGTCCCTGGCCTCAACAAAATCCTGAGATTACAGGTGTGAGCCACCATGTCCAGCCTTCTCAGCACTTTTTTTGGTTTTTTTTTGAGATGGAGTCTCACTCTGTCACCCAGACTGGAGTGCAGTGGCGTGATCTCGACTCACTGCAAGCTCCGCCTCCCGGGTTCACACCATTCTCCTGCCTCAGCCTCCCGAGTAGCTGGGACTACAGGCGCCTGCTACCACGCCCAGCTAATTTTTTTGTATTTTTAGTAGAGACGGGGTTTCACCGTGTTAGCCAGGATAGTCTCGATCTGCTGACCTTGTGATCTGCCCGTCTTGGCCTCCCAAAGTGCTGGGATTACAGGTGTGAGTCACCATGCCCGGCCTTTTTTTTTTTTTGAGACAGAGTCTTGCTCTGTCACCCAGGCTGAAGTGCAGTGGCGTAATCTCGGCTCACTGCAACCTCCACCTCTCAGATTCAAGCAATTTCTCCTGCCTCGGCCTCCTGAGTAGTTAGGACTACTGGCGTGTGCCACTATACCTGGCTAATTTTTTGTATTTTTAGTAGATACGGGGTTTCACCATGTTAGCCAGGATGGTCTCCATCTCTTGACCTTGTGATCTGCCTGCCTTGGCCTCCCAAGGTGCTGGGATTACAGGCGTGAGCCACCGTGCCTGGCCTCAGCGTTTTTTTTTTTTTTTGAGACAGAGTCTTGCTCTGTCACCCAGCCTGGAGTTCAGTGGTGCGATCTTGGCTCACTGCAACCTCTGTCTCCCGGGTTCAAGTGATTCTCCTGCCTCAGCCTTCAGAGTAGCTGGGGTTACAGGTGCCCACCATGACACCCGGAATTTTTATATTTTTGGTAGAGATGTGGTTTCACCATGTTGGCTAGGCTGGTCTTGAACTCCTGACCTCGTGATCTACCCACCTTGGCCTCCCAAAGTCCTGGGATTACAGGTGTGAGTCACCGCGCCCAGCCCCTTCTCAGGTTAAAAATTTTTTTATTCTTTTTCTTTTTGTTGTTTTGAGCCAGGATCTCGCTCTGTCGCCCAGGCTGGAGGGCAGTGGTGCAATCATGACTCACTGCAGCCTCAAACTCCTGGCTTCAAGCAATCCTCTCACCTCTGTCTCCTGAGTAGCTGGGACCACAGGCATATGCCACCATGTCCAGTTAATTAATTTAATTTTATTTTTGAGACAGTCTTGCTCTGTCTCCCAGGCTGTAGTGCAGTAGGGTGATCTCGGCTCACTGCAACCTCCGCCTCCCAGGTTCAATCGATTCTTCTGTCTCAGCCTCCCGAGTAGCCGGGACTACAGTACCCACCACCAGATCTGGCTAAATTTTGTATTTTTAGTAGAGACGGGGGTTTTACCATATTGGCCAGGCTGGTGATCCTGACCTCAACTGATCCACCCACCTTGGCCTCCCAAAGTGCTGAGATTACAGGCGTGAACCACCATGCCCGGCCTACCCCTAGTTCTAAGCTACTGTCCTGTCTCCACTCGGATGATATCAGCAGCCTTGACCCTGGCCTCCTTCCACTCTCTCATCCCCTCAGTGGCCGGAGGGAACCTGTTCAAATGTGAGTTGGGTCAGGCTCCTCCTCTGTTCTGAACCTGTGTGGCACGCCCTCACTCAGAAGGTGAGTCAGTTCTATACCCCTGGTGTCCCCTGTTCACCCCCCTGTCAGGGCCTTTGCCAGTCCTTCTGCCTGGAGCACCTTCCCCCCAGGGATCCACGAGACACTGCCCCACCTCCTCAGTGGCGGCCTCCCCGTCCACCTAAAATGTAAGCTGCTGGGTTCCCCATGCTTGGACGGGTCTCTGGCACATTGAAGGGGTGCACTAAATATCTGCAAATGGGCCAGGTGTCGTGACTCATGCCTGTAATACCAACATTTTGGGAGACCGAGGTGGGAGGACTGCTTGAGCCCAGGAGTTTGAGACCAGCCTGGGCAACCTGATGAAACCTCATCTCTATAAAAAATATAAAAGATTAGGTTGGGCACAGTGGCTCATGCCTGTCATCCAGCACTTTGCGAGGTCGAGACGGGCGGATCACGGGTCAGAAAATCGAGACCATCCTGGCTAACACGGTGAAACCCTGTCTCTACTAAAAATACAAAAAATTAGCTGGGCATGGTGGCAGGCGCCTGTAGTCCCAGCTACTTGGGAGGCTGAGGTAGGAGAATGGCATGAACCCGGGAGGCGGAGTTTGCAGTGAGCCGAGATCGCACCACTGCACTCCAGCCTGGGCAACAGAGCGAAACTCCGTCTCAAAAAAAAAAAAAAAAAAAAAAAAAAAATCAGGCTGGGCACAGTGGCTTACGCCTGTCATCCAGCACTTTGGGAGGTCGAGGCAGGTGGATCACTTGAGGTCAGGAGTTCGAGACCAGCCTGGCCAACATGGTGAAACCCTGTCTCTACCCAAAATATAAAAAATTAGCTGGGTGTGGCGGTATGTACCTATAATCCCAGCTACTTGGGAGGCTGAGGCAGGAGAATCACTTGAACCCAGGAGGTGGAGGTAGCAACGAGCCAAGATGGCACCATCGCACTTCAGCCTGGGTGACAGAGGGAAACCGTCACCAAAAAAAAAAAAAAAAAAAAATTAGCTGAGTGTGGTGGTGTGTGCCTGTAGCCCCAGCTACTGGGGAGGCTGAGGTGGAAGGATCACTTGAGCCTGGGAGGTCAAGGTTGCAGTGACTTGCAATCATGTCACTGTATTGCAGCCTGGGCAACAGAGCAAGACTCTGTCTCAAAAAAAAACAAAACAAAAAAACACACAAAAAAACCAAACCAAAAACCCCAAAAAACGCTGTGGAACGACTGAATGGAAGAGTGAATGAAAATCCGGGCGGTGACAGCAGCTCCTCTAGTTTGGGGCAGGGAGGGAGATCCCCAGTTCCACCCTGTCCCGCCTGTCTGCACCCGCCCCTGTCCCTTCCTTACCTTTGGCAATCTTGATGTCCAGGGCTGTGCGGATCAGAGCCATGAGGGTGGAATTGAAGTGGACGGTGTTGTCATCTGCGACGGGCAGGTCCATCCGCAGAAGCCGCTACAGAAAACCCAAGGCAATCGAAGTCATTCCCAGGCATCTCTCCTGGGTCTCCCGTGAGCCACGCCCACCCCTACCCAGGGAGTCTCAGGAAGAACTCTGAAGGCTGCAGTGGCTGAGGTGACCCTTACTCAGGTTACCTGTCCCAGTACTCTGTTTCTCTTGGTGGCCCGTGGGGAGGGCACAAAAGGCTCTCCTGTATTTCTGGTCCCCTGCCCTCTCCTTTTTCCCCCCACCTGCTTGACCTGAGAGCTGGCATTTCCAGGGTTAGCCTCAATCCTTGCCCCACCCCCGCCCCGCCCCAGAGTTCTTCCGGACGGCCCTGTTTCGGTCTGACCCCAAAGAAAAAGAGCACAAGCTGGATTTGAGCAGCGCGTGCAACAGCCAAGGCTGAGGGAGCCAGAACCACAGCCGCTGGTGGGGGGCGCCGCCGGCTCCCCACCCCCAACCCCTGGCTTGGCCCAGACCAGGACAGACCAGATGGGCACAGACCACATCATTCCTCTGAGAAGCAGCAGGCAGGCAGCCCCCCACCGACGGGGCAGGCCCCTCGCAGGCATGCAGCAAGGCTATGACACAGAACAGCACAGACAGGGGTGCATGCAGACGGAATCTCGAGACTCATTCATAGCTCCGTGGGAAGTGTATCTCAGGGACATGTCCGGATCTTGGCTCTCTGTGCAGTGGCAGGGGGAAGGGGTGAGGGGCATTCCCTTCCAGCCCAGGGAAGAAAAGATTCCCCATGTCCCAGGCAGGGGCTCTGTCCACCATGCTTGGTGGCATGGGAGGGGATGCTGGGCTGGTGCGCACCAGCCCAGGCTGAGGTGGCACAGAGAAGGGGGGTGAGGGTGACTTGGGTGGTGATTCAGACACATGTGGGCCGGAAACACAGGGCTGAAGATGGGGAGGGGTATGGTAAATCCAGAGCAGGACAGTAGAGGGGACACTGGGGGCAGGGTGGGGAAGGAGGTGGGAAATAGAGAAATACACACAGACTGGGTCACTGTGCACAGTTGTGCAGGTTGTACACTGCACAAAGGGCTCCCATCTTGGAAATGATAGATGTATGTACTTATTTATTTATTAAAATATTTTTTCTTTTTGTAGAGATGGGGTCTTGCTATGTTGCCCAGGCTAATCGTGAACTGGGCTCAAGTGACCCTCCCATTTCAGCCCCCCAAAGCACTAGGATTACAGGCATGAGCCACCACACCCGGCCCCTGATTTGTGTATTAAATATAACAGCTTCTCAGCTGATAGAAAAAAAGTGTCTTGTTCTCACCACATTGGTGAATTGCAACAATTTTCCAACAGACATGTTCTGTGGAAAGGGTGCCTTTTTCAAATTTGCACAAAGTTGTCTTATGGACCCATGGTGGCCTGCACAAAGACCGGGACAGGAAGGGCTTTCTGTCCCTCTCTTGCACATGCGCACACATTCATCTAAGCAGAGACTGAGAGAAGCAACTTGAGGAAAACTGTGTGTATGGGCGGGGGGGGGGGGGGGGGGCGGAGCGACAGGTGCCAGGACAGGCTCATTGTCTGAGATGCTGGTGGGACAACCGTGTCCCCGGCTTTGATTGAGAAGTGAGGGAGACATATAGGTTAGGTGAGGAGGGGTACACAGAGGAAGGAAAGGAATGAGGTGGGGAGGTGGCAACATGGGGCGGGTACAAATAGCATTGATGGATGGGGACACAGGGAAGATCAAGGTGGATGGGAGAATAGGATGATGGGGTAATAGTTTTTGGGCGGGGAGAATCTTTAGGGGTCATCCCTGAACTTCTTGTGGATGAGTGGAGGGAACAGAGCATCTGTCCTTGGGCGCCAAGGGAGATTCCAGGACAGGGATCTGGAGGGGTGGCCCGGCCCAGCCGCTTGGCGGCAGGACGCTTGCTCTCTCAGCCAGCATGCACCACCCCCCGTCGGCCATGGTGCCTGCCCGCCCCAGGCCCCGCCAAGGCAGCGTGCATGGCCTGCATCAGTGTGCCACCGTCCAGGGGTCCAGCTGCGGCCGCCTGCCCACTCTGGAACAATGGAGAGGCATGTTGGGGTGTCTTGGGGGGGATTAGGGACAGGGGCTGGGGACAAAACTCCAGGGGAGGGAAGGAAGGGGAAGAGAGGTTCTTGGTGCTTCTTGGAAGGTCTCGAATCCCCCAAGGCCCTAGGTCAGAGATCAGCTTCAGGTATGCGTGGCAGGGGCGGGGACCTGGGGGCTAGAGGCACAAAAGATGGGACCAGGACTTCCCCTGCTTTTGGGGGCTAAAGCCCCTTTCTGCAAGGCGCCTGCCCCAGCCTGGGCATGGGGGCCGCTCTGGGTGGGCAAAAGTGGGAGGCGTGGGTTTTGACTTCCCGAAGAAGCGTGTTTGTTTCCAATTTGGTACCTGGGAGACCAGGTGCAAGGGGACCTGGGCGCTCCCCTCCCCCTCCCCCCAGCGTGTCGGCCATAATGGAGTCTCAAAACACGAAGACACTCATCAGAAAGGACGGACACAGTGTGCTGCTTAGAATCAAGGGATGATCATGATCAGTTTACTCGAGAAAAGAAAAAAAAGAATCAAAAACAAAAAAGAAGAGAAACGTTGGAAAAAGAGAGTCGGCCGGGTGTTTCTGGTCAGCACTAAAAAAAAGAAGAAGAAGAAGAAAAAAAAACCCAGTGCCCGGACATTGGTGGTCGGCAAGGGTAGTCTACCTTGTAAGCCACTCTGGCCGGACACTTCTTCCCCAGACCCAGGGGCGGAGACATGTGTCTCAGCATCTGATACATGTCCAGGTAAGGCATGCGGCCCCTGGCAGCACCGAAAACGGAAAAAAAAAAAAAAAAAAAAAAAAAAAAAGGTGGGGGAAATGGGAACAGAGAACCAAAGGAATAGGGGTGGGGAGGAACAGAAGAAAGAAAACAGAAATCCACACGAGCCGAAAAAATAGAGAGAGAAAGATGCAGAGAATGATAAAATAGGTATTTCAAATCAATGGAAAAGAGGAGGAAAAAAAATGGAAGAAAAGGTCATTAAAAAAAGATTACTTCACTGCTCGGGAGCAGGGAGAGAGAGAGAAAAGAGAAAAGTCAGATTCTGCTTGGGCTCTGAGCTACAGTTCTGGAGGAATGCAGAGGGGAGTGGGGGATTCTCACTTTGGAAGACTTAGAGCCATGCTTTTGTTCATTGCCTTTTTTTTTTTTTTAATTTTTTTTTAAAGAGACAGGGTCTCTCTCTGTCGCCTGGGTTGGAGTGCAGTGATGTGATCATAGTTCACTGCAGCCTCCACCTCCTGGGCTCAAGCAATCCTTCTGCCTCAGCCTCCCAAGTAGCTGGGACTACAGGCATGTGCCACAGTGCCCGGCTAATTTTTTATAGAGAAGGGGGTTCTTGCTATGTTGCCCAGGCTGGTCTCAAACTCCTGGGCTCAAGCGATCCTCCAGCTTTGGCCTCCCAAAGTGCTGAGATTACAGGCATGAGCCACCGTGCCCGGCCGTCACTGTCATTTCTAAAGTTGGGTCACATTCTCTGGTTTGGCTGAGGCTGGTCTCTGAGGGGGCCTAGGTGGGGAGGAGGGGCCGGTGCCAGGGAGGGGAGGAGGGCTAGGGGCTTTGAGAGGTGAGGGGTGGAGGGGGAGAGAGTGGAGGTGATGGCTGGGGGAGAAATGCAAAGTTACAATCCCCCAGGGGATGTGTCTGATTCGGGGTGCCGTGGAGACCCCAGGATGGGCAGCTTCAGCTAAGAGCAAGCAAAGATGGCTGAAGGCTGAAGGGAAGGAGGAAATATGTTCCATGCTTTATCGAGTCTACATGACTGCATTCTGTTGGCTAAGAGAGTTTTCTAGTTTAATGCAAGAGAGAGAGATGGCTCTGTTTTTTAGATATATATATATATATATATATGAAATATATATATTGAAGAACCCCAAGCCACACTCATTCCATGGATGCTAGCAGGTTTTAGTGGAAGTCAAACCTTGCAAGCAACCCTATGAGGACATTTCTTGCCTAAGCCGAGAGGGGGAGATATTACTCGCAATAAACTGTACATATCCTTATAATGAATCCGACCGCTGAAAGGAGAAGAAAGGGGGTTAGTGCAGGCAGTGGGTTCACACGGGCTCCCTGGGCACACGGCGAGGTCATGATGCCTGAGGCTGGGGTCTCCCTGGCTTGAAGGAGTGGGAGAGACTTGGGACACGTGAAGGTCCCCAGTACATTCCCAGACACTGGGGAGACCCAGGGGTGGAGGATTTCAGTCGGGGTGTGCCAGGAGCTCTGGACTGCAGGGCACCTCCCCCGGGGTTCTCTCTGCATCTGCCTCCTCCACAATCTACATGGGCTACAGGGGTGGGGGGGCTTGTGGAATAGAGGACTTGGGGACAGCATCCAACTGCTGTGACCTAAAATCAAAAGAAGAAGAGTTAGGAACCAGCCAAAGCCCAGCCCCAGACCCATGGCTCTCCACAGCTTCTTGGTCTCATGGAAGACTTGTTTGAGGCTATGGGAACAGCCAAGACCACCTCCTGCCCAGCTTTCTCGTGGGGGCCTCCTCTCTGGTGCCAAAGCCACAGGAAGACGGGGCTTAGGCTGCTGAGGGCCCCCCAGTAATGCTTCTTCAGGCCCCAAGCCCAGGCTGAACTAAATCCTCAGTGGCTGGTGGGCTCCAGGTATTCGGATAAAGCCTGAGTGAGCTTCCAGGCTTGCTGTTGGGTGAGCGCTCAAAACACGCGCACAAGGTGGCACCTACCCCCTGAAACCATTGCCCATCAGTGGAAAGGGACCCCTCTGGTGTCTACCCAGCTGGGAGCATCCGCTCCCTCTGTGGCCACAAAGATTCAAGGGCCCCTGAGGCTCTGTGTCCTCCCCTGGCCTGTATGTCCTCTCACTCCAAGGTTCACAGGTCCCAGTGGGAGCTGAGTTCTGCCACTCTGATGTTGCTGCTAATCCTGTCTGCCAAGGGTAAGCCAGCCCTCCTCCCCACACTCTCAAGAGAACTGAGGCTGGGATGCTGTTGGTTTTCTCCCCGGAGCCTGGCTAATGCGTCCTCACCATCTGGAGACTTCGCAGTGAGAGACAGGAGAGACTCGTAGGAGGAGAGGGCTCTTCAGGACACCTCATGGTTGACGTCCTCCCTCATTTCCCAGAAAGCCCAGGGTCTGGGCAGGGTCGGCACCCTACACGTTTAATGTGGGGTATGCAAGGGCGATGATTCTTACATCTTCTCTCCTGACGGAACCTGTGAGATCCTGCTAGGACCCCAGGAGCTCAGTGCTCCAGGGTCTAGGGCCTGACCTAACCTGCGTTCCAGTTCCAGGGAGAGGCGAGTATTGTGGCTGGAGGATTCGGGCTGAATTCTTACCAAGCTGCGGGGTCATACTCGGCCCAGACACGCACGTACTCATCCAGGTGGTGGGGACCCAGGATGGAGGAGTCTCGGGTGAGGTACTCGAAGTTGTCCATGATGACGGCGACAAAGAGATTCAGCATCTGTGGGGATCCCGGGGACCAAGAGAGAGTGGAGGCAGAGACCGAGGGAATGAAGGAGTGAGTGAGAAGGATACAGACAGACAGACAGACCCAAAGACATGTACACAGAGACCCAGATGGAGAGAGGGATAGAGAGAAGATGGGGAAAAGAAATGAGACAGACAGAGATCGGGGGACAGAGAGGTGATGCTCACTCACACAAGGAGGTCCAGTGAAAGGGAGATCAAGTGGAGAGATGGGGGAGAGGAAGACAGACACAGAGAGATGGAGAGAGAGAGATACAAACAAAGACTGGCCGGGCGCAGTGGCTCACGCCTATAATCCCAGCACTTTGGGAGGCCGAGGTGGGCGGATCACTCAAGGTCAGGAGTTCGAGACCAGCCTGGCCAACATGGTGAAACCCTGTCTCTACTAAAAACACAAAAATTAGCTGGGTATGGTGGCATGTGCACCTGTAATCTCAACTACTCGGGAGGTTGAAACTGAAGAATCGCTTGAACCTGGGAGGTGGAGGCTGCAGTGAGCTGAGATCTCGCCACTGCACTTCAGCCTGGGCAACAGAGCGAGACTCCATTTCAAAGAAAAAGAAAAAAAAAACAGAGACAAAGACCAAGAATGATGGAAAGAGACAGAGTCAGTGAGAAGGAGGGGAGGCTTCTGAAATGGGAACTAACACCAAGAGAACCACCCTGACCCCAACTCCTCCACATCTGCCCCCAACAAGGCCAAAGTGAGATATTTCTTTCCCACCAATCTTTTTTTTTTGAGACAGGATCTCATTCTGTCGCCCCGGCTGGAATGCAGTGGTATGATCATGGCTCACTGCAGCCTCAACCTCCAGAGCTCAAGTGATCCTCCCACCTCAGCCTCCTGAGTAGCTGGGATTGCAGGTGTGCAGCACCACATGTGCAGCTAATTCAATTTTTTTTTTTTTTTTTTTTTTAAGAGATGGGTTTCACACCACGCTGCCCAGGCTGGTCTTGTACTCCTGGGCTCAAGTGACCCTCCCACCTCGGCCTCCCAAAGTGTTGGGATTACAGGCGTCAGCCACTACGCCCAGCTGAAATGTTTCAGTGGGTCTCAGATGGGGGAATTCTGTCCCCCACTCCCACTCCCACCCCCTGGGGCATTTGGCAATGTCCGGAGACATTTTTGGTTGTCCCAACAGGAGGAAGGGGTGGCGTGTGTTGCTAGCATCTGGTCGGGAGAGGACAGGTATGCTGCTATACACTACAGTGCATGGCATGGCCTCGCCCCAAAGAATCAGCTACCCCCAAATGTCGACAGTGTTGAATGTGAGATGCTCAGGGTCACCTGATCCCAGGCTGGTTCAGAGAAGCCTTGGAGTGAACTAGCCTTCTACACAGCCACATTCTAGAGAAAGCCACTCCCCTGAAAGGAAGCCAGGCTTAGGGAGTCCAGCCGGCCCTCACAGGGTCCACAGACTCACCAGAAATGAGCAGAGGAAGATGAAGGAAACGAAGTAAAAATAAGCGAACTCGTTGCCACACTCTCGAGTCAGGATGCCAGAGTTCTTATCACACGGCTTCCCACTGAGGCAGGAAAGCATGATGTTGTGCCAAGCTTCCCCGGTGGCACTCCTGAGGACAGGGAGAAATCAGAGACTCGGGCACCCAGCCCTGACTGGGCACCAGCGCCTCCCCGGGAGGTGGCGCATACACGTCAAGCACTTGGGCTCTGGAGCTGGCCAGGCAAGCCCCAGGTGGACCATCTCCTTTTACTGGGAGCTGAGGGAAGGGAATTCACATTCTTGACTGTGCATTGAAGTCCACAGAGAGCTTTGAAAAAATACCAATGCCCGTGCCCCTTTCCAGCAGACTTGGATTCAATTGGTCTACGGTGGGATTTGAGGACACTGGTATGCTTTTTTATTTTCTTTTCCTTCTCTCTCCCTCTCCCCCTCTCCTGCCATCCCCTGCCACCCCATCCCCTTTTTGATAGGGTCTTGCTCTGTTACCCAGGCTGGAGTACAGCGGCACAATCATTGCTCACTGCAACCTCAACTTCCCAGGCTCAGGCGATCCTCCACCTTGGCCTCTTGAGTAGCTGGGACTACAGACACATGCCACCACTCCTGGCTAATTTTTAAACTTTTTTTTGTAGAGATAGGGTCTCACTGCATTGCTCAGGCTGGTCACTGGTATGTTTTAAAAGCTCCCCTCTTGGCTGGGCGCGGTGGCTCAAGCCTGTAATCCCAGCACTTTGGGAGGCTGAGGTGGGCGGATCACGAGGTCAGGAGATCGAGACCATCCTGGCTAACATGGTGAAACCCCGTCTCTATTAAAAATACAAAAAATTTGCTGGGTGTGATGGCACTCGCCTGTAGTCTCAGCTACTTGGGAGGCTGAGGCAGGAGAATCGCTTGAACCCAGGAGGCGGAGGTTACAGTGAGCTGAGATCGTGCCACTGTGCTCCAGTCTGGGTGACAAAGAAGGAGGGTCCATCTCAAAAAAAAAAAAAAAAAAGCTCCCCTCAGGCTGGGCGCAGTGGCTCATGCCTGTAATCCCAGCACTTTGGGAGGCTGGGGTGCGCGGATCACCTGAGGTCAGGAATTCAAGAACAGCCTGGCCAACATGGTGAAACCTCGTCTCTACTGAAAATACAAAAATTAGCCAGGTGTGGTGACGGGAACCTATAATCTCAGCTACTCAGAAGGCTGAGGCAGGAGAATCGCTTGAACCCGGGAGGCACAGGTTGCGTTGAGCTGAGATCACACCACTGCACTCCAGCCTGGGCAACGAGAGCGAAACTCTGTCTCAGAGAAAAACGAAAACAAAAAAAGCTCCCCTCCATCCAGGTGACAGTCATCTCATACTATATTCTCCCTGGATCACTCTGTTCTAGGTATGCTGGGCTCCTCACAGTCCTCAAACATGCCAGCCACACTCCTGCCTCAGGGCCTTTACACAAGCAGTCCCCTGGGCTTGGACTGCCCTTCCCCATATACCCACTGGCTCCCTCCCTTGCCAATTTCTCTCAAATGTCACACTTTCAGAGAGGCATAACCTGCCGGCCCTCTATTCTTTCTCTGTTGTTAGATTAAAAACATTATTATTATTTATTATTAATATTTTTTACTGTGGCAAAATACACACAGCATGAAGTTTATCAACTTAACCATTTTGAAGTGTACAATTCAGTGGCATTAAGTAAACTCACGTTATCATGCAACTATCACCACTATAACTTTTTTTAAAAATTAAAAATATATATTTTTGTTTTTAGAGACAGAGTCTCGCTCTGTTGCCCAGGCTGGAGTGCAGTGGAACAATCATAGCTTACTGTAGCCTGGAACTCCTGGGTTCGAGCAATCCTCCCGCCTCAGACCCCCCAGTAGCTGGGACTACAGGTGTGTGCCACTATGCTCAGTTAATTAAAAAAAATTTTTTTTGTAGATACGAGGTCTCACTATGTTGCTCAGGCTGGTCTCAAACTCCTGGGCTAAAGTGATCCTCCCACCTTGGCCTCTCAAAATGCTAGGATCGCAGGCATGAGTCACTGCACCCGGCCCTATTCCCCTTTATTCTTGAAATTTGTCTTTTTCCAGCATTCTCTATAATTTGTTTCCTGATTATTCATCTTCCCCATGGGGATGTTAGCTCCCAAAGTGCTTAAAATGTCTCTTTTCTCTATTTCCTGGTGCATTCTCGTTTTTCAGCAGTGCCTGGCATGCTGTAGGTGCTCAATAAACCTCCGCTGAACAAATGAAGGAACTTTGTGTGTAGCCAAGATGACGAACCAAATAATCAAGCCTCATGGTCTGTAAGCCTATTTTCTCATCGTCAGATAGGGGTGCCAAGAATCCCTTCCTCACAAGGTAATCAGGAAGATTCAGAGATAATGCCTGGAAAATGACCTTCATGATTATGTCCCAGGGCCCTCTGCTTCTGCCCTGCTAGGATTCCTGGGCCCCCAAACGCCCATTTCCAGCCTCACGGGAAAAGAAGAATAAGAGCACATCCGGCCACCCCTACACCAGAAAAGGAGGGCACGCCCCCTACCGGAAGAGAAGGAGGAGGGCACGCCCCCTACCGGAAAAGAAGGGTGAGGGCACGCCTCTGCCAGAAGAGAAGGAGGAGGGCATGTCTTCCATTGGAAGAGGAGGGCACATCCCCTATGGGAACAGAAGGATGAAGGACGCACCCCACCCCACGGGAACATAATTATCAGAGCAGGCCCCCTTCTCACCGGAAGAGAAGCATGAGGGCCTGGAAGAAGGTCCGGAAGTTATTGTGCTCAGTGATTTGGAACTCATCTTCATCACTGTCCTCGTCCTCCACGTCGATGCCGATGTTACCAAACACCTGCGAAATTGGAGGGTGACGACCAGGGGCTGCCATTCCTCCAGTGGCTTCTGGGATACCCAGCTCAACCTCCATGGCTGCTTCTGTGGACCAGGCTCCTCTGACCCACCCCTTTCTAAGGATGGCTGCCCTCCTTGGGCCTTGGGAGGCTCTGGGAACTTTAGGGGTGTGGCACTCACCTGCATCCCGATGATGGCATAGATGAAGAAGAGCATGGCGATCAGCAGACAGACATAAGGCAGGGCCTGGTGGGAAAAAAGGCAATGAAGAAGAGTGCTGAGAGTCCCTCAGCCACACTGTCTTCCTCCCTTGTCCCAGTGCTCTGCCCCACTGGGTTGGGTGGCCACATGCTGTGCCAGAGTCCTGCCAGGGCAGGTGGGCATCTCTGGAGGCTCTAGGATGAGGCCCTTACAGCTCTGAAGACACACCAGGGGCAGGAAGTTCGACAAGAGCCCTGGAGATAACAGATTCTCTGCATGACTACATCACAGAGGCACTTCCAATCTGACTTCTACATTCAGCCAGAGCAAGGGGGTCACCCCCGCAGCCCTGGGCCAGCAGTGGGGACGAGGACTCACCTTGAAGGACTGCACAAAGGTCCAGAGAAGAATGCGGATGGTGTAACCCTGACGGAGAAGTTTGATGAGCCGGGCAGCTCGGAAGAGGCGGAGAAAGCTCAGGTTGATGAAGTTATTCTGGGGAGATGGAGGAAAAGGGGTGACCATCCACCCACCCCAAAGGGCTCAGAGCTGTCACCACTCACAGAGGCCCCTACATGAAGCCAACCAACAGGAAAAAAGCAAGCCAGACCCCAAATAAGGAGGGAGAGAGAAAGCACTATTAATGCAATGATGCGGAGGAAAAACTCGAAAAAGGAATAATGTTGGGAGAGAGAGGGTGGGAGGGAGGAAAAGGCATCAACTCAAAAGCATAAGCCCTCCCTGCCAGCCCCACCCGCAACAGGGAAAATGAAAGAAAAAGGAAGAGGGAAAAAGGAACGGGGATGGGGAAGAAATAACAAAAGAACAAGAAAAAGAAAATATATCCGAATCATCCAATCAGGAAAAAAATCGAGATGGTTTTTGTTTCTCCCAACAACCAAATGCACTGAGACGAAAGGACACAAGCCGGTCAAGTTGCGGAATCTATCACACGTGTACGATGCACAAACACCAGGGCGGGGGTGGGGGTGGAGGTCGCCAGCACGCTCAGGCCTGGTGGACATGTGCGGGTTCCGAGGGCATGTTACGCTCCGGGCCAGAAATGCATCTGTCACGGGACTCACCGGGCACCCTGCCCTGCCCTGCCCTGCCGAGCTGCCCACCCGCTCCTGCCCGCCCTGACCTCACCCCACGGCCAAGAGGAGCAGCGGCTCGAGCCAATTGGGAGAAGCGGAAGAGCATCTTTTCTTACCCCCTTGGCGAGCGGGAATGGGGAGGACGGGAGGGAGCTGGGACTGTTCGGCTGCAGGGTGAGTCCTCGCTGCCCGCTGAGTCGGAGAAGATGCATTTGGGGCCCTTTTCCCCCCTCTCAGGGATGGCTTCTCAGCTTCTGGGGCTGGGTGGAGTAGCACGGGACCAGGCCTGCAGGAAGCAGGAAGCACTCAGCTCCCATGGGTGGGTGAGCTCAGAAATCAGCCCGGGCCCACCAAGGGGCGGGTGCTGGGGGCTGGGAGGTGGGGCCATCCCTGCCCCCAGGACCTCCCTGGGTGGCCACTGCCTCTGCTCAAAAACCCCCTGTCTAGTCACTGCCTCTGCCTCCTCCCACCCAAGCTAGAAGAACCAGGGGGCCAGAGAGTTGGGGAGTCAGGGAGGAGACCAGCTGGAGATGGTGAACATGGACTGCCAGTGTTAAGTGGCCATTGTGGGGCTTCAAGGGACCTTGGTGGGGTGGGGGTTGGAGTCTCGAAGTCAGGAGTGGGTCAAATCTAGCTAGTAAAACTGTTGTGTTGCGCCTGAGCAGTGTTTTTTCATTTGTCCTTGTTTTTAATTAAAAATTATTGCCATTGTTTAAAAATCAAGAGATTTTGCCCACCAATCTGACTTCCTGGCAACCCCAGGCCTGCTGCGATTGCTCCCTGAAAGCAGGCCACATGCTCTCCAGTTTTCCAAGGTCCGCAGGTTCTAGAAATGGCACTTGCTTTCCTGGTTGACTGGTGTCTGCTTGGCCCCCAGAGGCATTTGAGTTTGAGACCCCAGCCTCAGGCAGACATGGAAACCCTCCTTCGCTGGCCAGTACCCAGCAGGGTGAAGGCAGGAGGAGCAGAGGGTCTCTCTACACTAAGGAAGGGGCTTAATGAGACTTGTTCTATGGGATTTGTAGGATTTGCTACAGGCCATGTAGCAAGATTTAACTTGGTCTAACCTTTACCCCCCAAATGGCACAGGGTGACCATATAGTCACAGCCTCCCTCTCGGTTTCAAAAGTGTCCTAGTTTGGGTGACGAATTACGAGGGCATCCTACTTGGTGGCTTCCAGAAGGCTTTCTGGCTGCCAGATCTGTGTCTTGTGCTAGCTTTGGCCTGGAAGCTGAGAGGCAAGGACTGGAGTTCAAGGAATTTCTGAGGCTGGCAACAGGCCTCTGGGTTTGCTGGCAATGTCTAGGATGCTCTCTGGGACACAATCAGTGCGTCTTTAGGCCTCTAGGATGGAGAAGGGGGCTGGGGGATCCTACCCTGACCACACTGGGCTCAACTGCTGTGAGAATGTCTCCAGTGCCTCGAACAAGCCCCCAAACCCAGCTTGGCTAACAGAGTCACTCTCTGTGCCCTGCTGCCCTGACCCCCATCCCTGCCTGGCCACCCAGCTCCACCTGGGGATGGGGCTGATGGCTCAGGTATCCCCAGCCCCCTCCCTTTCAACCCCAGAGTACAAGCCATCCCTTTCATGGGGCGGATCATAACATGTGGACTCGGCCAGGCATGCGAAGGCAGGCGGACCCTGGAAGCAGCCTCAGGAGCGGGGTTTAGGGGAGAGCAGGGGAAGCTTGCAACCATGCAAAAAAGCCAGGGATCTGGCAGGGATATGCATGCAGAAAACGTGCTTCCCTTCTTGGAGTCAAGTCGGGGAGGAGACACACGAGGGAGGTAGGGGTGGAGACGGGAAGGGTTTGGGGCAGTGGGGGAAGGGTACTAGGCTGCCCTCACCCACCCTCCACCTCTTCCTGCATCTGTACCAAGTCTTTCCACTGCCCCCAGAACTTCTGACAAGTTCCCTCTTCCTGCCTTCCACATTTCAATCCACAGCCTGGAAGATGCAGCTTCCTCTCCTCAACACCTCCCCTGAATTTCCTGGCTAGAATGTGATGGGGGTGGGACACAGCCCCTGGAAGGCATGAGGACGGGTCTTGTCTTTTCCAGTGCTGTGCTCAGGTGTCCCTCAAGTGCTCAGAAGGATATGGAGACCACCCACCTAAGGGCTCCAGAAAAGTCCTACTACTTGTAGACCTCAGCTCCAAGCTCCAGCCCCCACAACACCTGCCTATCTGACTTATTTCAGGCTGTCCTAACGGCACCTCAAACTTGCTATGCCCACACCTATTCTCTTCCCCCAACCGGGCCCTTTCCTGGCACTCGCTCACCTCTATCGCCCAGTTTTTTTTTTTTTTTTTTCCCTAAAGACAGAGTCTCACTCTGTTGCCCAGGCTGGAGTGCAATGGCACGACCTCGGGTCACTGCAACCTCTGCCTCCCGGGTTTAAGTGATTCTCCTGCCTCAGCCTCCCGAGGAGCTGGGATTACAGGTGCCTGCCACCACGCCTGGCTAATTTTTGTATTTTTTAGTAGAGATGGGGTTTCACCATGTTGGTCAGGCTGGTCTCAACTCCTGAACTCAGGTGATCCTCCTGCCTCGGCCTCCCAAAGTGCTGGGATTAGAGGCTTGAGTCACGACGCCCAGCCTGTCTCCCAGTTTTAAGCCAGACCCGACTGCTCACAGGCACCTCATCCCCTCAGTTCAGTTCTGATCTTTCCCTGGGTCCTGCAGAGATCCGTCTGAGAGGGACACCATCCCGCTGTACTCTCTCCTCCACTGTCATCTCTTGCTGTGATTCCTGGTGCCCACCTCCAGCCCAGCCTCCTGTCAAGCTGTTCCCTGCCCTGCAACCAGAGTGAGCTTGTCTAGTCACACCTCCTTTCACGCCTCCCCTGCTTCCTATCCTCCCAGGCCTTTCCTGGTGCTTAGGAGAAAGCCCAAATTCCACAATATAGCCCCACCCTCCCCAGCCCCGGGTCCTGTCCCCTGCTGTCTTCTTTGGCTATCTCCAGGCCAGCCTTTCTCTGCTGTCTTTGCATCAGCCACACCTCCTCGCTTGCAGATCCTGACCTCCCACAGGCTCCGTCCAGGCTGTCCTGGGCCTGGAATGCTCTGTGCATCTCTGTCTGCCTTGTTAATGTTGCTCATCCTTCAGCTCGCAGTGCAGGTATAATTTTAAGTGGAGTCAAGGTGGTATTTGACCGATGCCTGCCTCCCCCACCTGACTGTATGTGGTGAGAGGGGACAGTAATGGTGTCTGTTTCGGCCCATAATTCCATCTGTGGCACCAAATAGGGGCTCATTAAATGTTTGGTGGGTGAGTGCATGTGTACTGCCAGCAGGAAACGGATCCCAAGGCAAAGATGCCATTGGGGCCTCCCTCTAAGGGCCTCATTGGTGAGTAGGGGAGGGGCAGAGGCAGTTGAGATTTAACAGAACGAGGGGTGTGCAAGGGGCTGAGAAGTGGGGGAGGGAGAGAGATGTGTGCAGTATGTACTGGAGTGGGGGTACAGGGCGGGTAGATGTAGCAGTGAGGGCCAGTGTGTGTGTGTGCATGCATGCATGACTGTGTGTGGGAGACACAGAGACAGGGACAGTGAAAGAGAATTAGAGGCCAGGTGCAGTGGCTCACACCTGTAATCCCAACACTTTGGGAGGCTGAGACAGGTGGATCACTTGAGGTCAGGAGTTCGAGACCAGCCTGGCCAAACATGGTGAAATCCTGTCTCTACTAAAAATACAAAAAGTGGCCTGGTGTGGTGGCACATGCCTGTAATCCCAGGTACTCAGGAGGTCGAGGCATGATAATTACTTGAAACTGGGAGGCGGAGGTTGCAGTTAGCTGAGATTGTGCCACTGCACGCCAGCCTGGGTGACAGAGCGAGACTCTGCCTAAAAAACAAACAAACAAAAAGAAGTGAGAGAGAGAGAATTAGAGAATGAGCAAGAAAAAGAAGAGGTCATGACTACGCGTGGTGTCTGTACATGCAGTGACTGTGTGTGCATAGTGACTGCATGTTGTGTGGTTCAGGGTGCACAGATTGTGTGTGCAGTGTATGGATACATAGTGACTGTGTGTGCATAGACTGCACAGTGACTGTGTGCTCAGTGACTGTGTGTGCAGTGTATGGATACATAGTGACTGTGTGTGCATAGACTGCACAGTGACTGTGTGCTCAGTGACTGTGTGTGCAGTGACTGTGTGCACAGTGACTGTGTGTGTGCATAGTGACTGTGTGTGCATAGTGACTGTGCCTGCAGTGACTGTGTGCATAGCGACTGTGTGTTGTGTGTGGTGCACAGACTGTGTGTGCAGTGTGACTGCAGTGACTGTGTGTGCATATTGACTGTGTGTGCAGTGACTGTGTATAGTGACAGTGCAGTGTGTGTGCATACTGACTGTGCATGCAGTGACTGTGCAGTGACTGTGTGTGCATAGTGACGGGGTGTGCAGTGTATGTGTGCATACTGTGTCTGCAGTGTGTGTGCATAGTGACTGTGTGCAGTGACAGTGTACACAGTGACCGTGTGCAGTGACTGTGTGTGCATAGTGATGATGTGTGCATAGTGATTGTGTGCAGTGACTGTATGCATAGTGACTGCATGCACAGTGACTGGTGCATAGTGACTGTGTGTGTGCAGTGACTGTGTGCAGTGTCTGTGTGCAGTATCTGTGCATGCACAATGACTGTATGTGCATAGTAACTGTGTGTGCAGTGACTGTGCACAGTGACTGTGCATAATGACTGTGTGTGTGGTGTGAGTGCATAGTGACTGTGTGTGCAGTGTCTGTGTGCGGTGACTGTGCACAGTGACTGTGTGCACAATGTCAGTGTGCAGTGTGTGTGCACAGTGACTGTGTGTGCATAGTGACTGTGTGCTCAGTGACTGTGTGTGCATAGTGACTGTGTGTTTGGTGTGTATAGTGACTGTGTGTGCAGTGTCTGTGTGCAGTGAATGTGTGTGCAGTGACTGTGTGCACACAGACTGTGTGTGCGCATAGTGACTGCACAGTGACTCTGTGCAGAGTGACTGTGTGTGCACAGTGATAGTGTGCACGCAGTGTCTGTGTGTGCATAGTGACTGTGTGTGTGCAGTGACTGTGTGTGCAGTGTCTGTGTGCTGTGACTGTGTGCACAGTGACTGTGTGTGCAGTGACTGTGTGTGCAGTGTCTGTGTGCAGTGATTGTGTGCCCAGTGACTGTGTGTGCATAGTGGCTGTGTGCACAGTGACATGTGCACAGTGACTGTGTGTGCAGTGTCTGTGTGCAGTGGTTGTGTGCAGTGAATGTGTGCAGTTCTGTGTGCAGTGACTGTGTGTGTGCAGTGACTGTGTGCACAGTGTGTATATAGTGACTGTGTGTGCAGTGTCTGTGTGTGTGGTGACTGTGTGCAGTGACTGTGTGTACGCAGTGACTGTGTGTGCATAGTGTCTGTGTGTGTACAGTGACTGTGTGTGCAGTGATTGTGTGCCCAGTGACTGTGTGTGCATAGTGACTGTGTGTGCAGTGACGTGCACAGTGACTGTGTGTGCAGTGTCTGTGTGCAGTGTCTGTGTGCAGTGACTGTGTGCACAGTGTGTGTATAGTGACTGTGTGTGCAGTGTCTGTGTGTGGTGACTGTGTGCAGTGATTGTGTGTACGTGGTGACTGTGTGTGTACAGTGACTGTGTGCGTGCATAGTGACTGTGTGTGCAGTGACTGTGTGTGTGCATAGTGACTGTGTGTGCAGTGTCTGTGTGCAGTGATTGTGTGCAGTGTCTGCAGTGACTGTGTGCAGTGATTGTGTGCAGTGTGTGCACAGTGACTGTGTGCAGTGTCTGTGTGTATGCAGTGACTGTGTGTGCAGTGTCTGTGTGCAGTGACTGTGTGTGCAGTGTCTGTGTGTGCGGTGATTGTGTGCAGTGACTGTGTGTGTGCAGTGACTGTGTGTGTGCAGTGACTGTGTGCACAGTGTGTGCATAGTGACTGTGTGCAGTGACTGTGTGTATGCAGTGACTGTGTGTGCAGTGTCTGTGTGTGCGGTGATTGTGTGCAGTGACTGTGTGTGTGCAATGACTGTGTGACTGTGTGCGCACATGCAGTTCAAGGCTCCAGGAGAGGGCCTCAGTGGGCCGGCCCCACATGAAGCTACCAGATCCGAGTCTGGCGCTTCTGAGTTCCTCTGCCTGAGAATCTTTGCCGGCACACTGCCTGGCCTTCATGTCTCCTTTATCAGACTTGGAGAGTCAAGACTCTGCTGGTCAAGGCCAAAGATCTTGTGGGCTTGAGATGGAGGTTTGGGGACAGCAGGATGGAGAGAGCTGGAGGAGCAAGAAGACAGTTGGCAGTTTTCCTGGGGCCTGGGGTCCATGGAGCTGAACGGGGGACAGGAGAGGTGAGAGGTGGCTGGGAGTGGATTTGCCTCCATTGTCTCTGAGTGTACAGGATGTGTGTGCGGGATGGGGCGAGAGACAGAGGTGCTGCGCTGGGAAAACCCATCCCTTTCTCTGCAAAAGATGCAAACCACCCAAAACAGAAAACCCCCATTCAGAACCTGATAAAAAAACAGCCAGAGTCTGCAGGAAGTGGGAGGCACAGGGGCTGGGGGCGGGAGGACAGACAGACAGACAGAGGGGAGCAGAGGGGTGGGGAGAGCGTCAGGCATCCCACGTTGGAGAGGCGGGGTGTGGCATGCAATGCCGATGCGAGGAGATGCGTTCACAGTTAATGTAAGGCATTTAGACTTCAGAAAGAAGTAAGACCAACCGGATTCTAGATGCAGATGTTGAAGATGAGGGGGAGCGGGCGGGCGGGGGCAGTTGGGGAGGCGTGTTCAGCATTTTTTAGGTTGATTTGTAACCAGTGCCAAAAAACCAATGGGTTTCGGTTCCCGGGCGGGGAGTGGGGGTGGTGGTGGCGGTGGGTTGGGAGATAAGTCATTGGTGTATGAACACACAGACCATGTCATGGATGAACAAATGAATTTCATAGTGCATTTTGATTGGATGAGTTTTTCAGACGGCGTTGCGCCAATATACAGTTTTAAGAGCAGGCATGAAAAGAGACAAGACAAGAAACACAGTCATTATCCATTGCACACAGGGCAAACCCACGTCACCCCAGCCACTTGGGGGCGGCAGCTGAGGCAGCACTGGTTAGTACTGCCGCATGCCCTCTGCCCCCTAAACCCCAGGGACCTGCCCTCCCAAGAATCTGGCATTTCCTGTCTCAGCCTGGCCAAGCCCTGGCCTCAGAATTAGTGGGCTTACCTGGGAGGCAGAAAGGGGCAACTGAAACCTCCTTGCCCACCAGGACATGCTTCTCCCTACTCGAGGTTGGGACTTAATTGTCCTAGAAGCACCCAAACACCCACCCACTATCTTTCCCTCAAATTGATTATAATTCAGGGCTGGCTAACACAAACCCATTCACAATAACAACAACAATAGCAATAATAATGACAACCACCATTCTCAAACTCCTGGTTTCCTGGTAGGTTCTGTGCCAAGTGCTTCACGTTGATTTCTTTCTTTCTTTCTTTTTCTTTCATTCTTTTTCTTTCTTCTTTCTTTTTCTCTTTCTCTTTCTTTTCTTTCTTAATCTTTCTTTTCTTTCTTTCTTTCCTTTCTTTTTTCCTTCTTTTCTCTTTCTCTTTCTCTCTTTCTTCTCTCTCTCTCTTTCTTTCTCTTTGTTTTTGAGACAGAGTTTCACTCTGTTGCTCAGGCTGGAGTGCAGTGGCACAATGTTGGCTCACTGCAACCTCTTGCCTCCTGAGAATCAAGTGATTTTCCTGCCTCACTCCTCCTGAGTAGCTGGGATTACAGGCACCTGCCGCCACGCCCGGCTAATTTTTGTATTTTTAGTAGAGACAGGGTTTCACCATGTTGGCCAGGCTGGTCCTGAACTCCTGGCCTCAGGCGATCCACCGGCTTCGGCCTCCCAAAGTGCTGGGATCACAGGCGTGAGCCACCGTGCCCAGCTGAGGGTCAGTTTTCCTGTCTGCGAAATGGGGCAATACCCTCTTTCTCAGGCCCGACCACACCCAGTTCTATTCTCCTGACCTCTCTGCCTGCTCTGAGCATCATATTCAGCTTCCTTCTGGTTTACCTTGGCCAATGGGAGGCTCTGGCAGGAGATAAGGGACGAGGGGAGAGAAAGGTTGGGGTGTTTCTCTCTCATTGCACTCCACCTGCTTTGGCCCTGGTCTCTGTGCCTCCACACTGACAGGACAGGTCCCATTTGGTGGCATCTCCTGGCCTCCTGCTCAGGTTCCTTCCCCACTTCAGCACCTGGGCAGGTAACGGCTCCCTATGGTGGCTGGTCACGGGGCACCTTGCCACCCTTGTGGGTCCCCTTCCCTTCCCTTCCACCAGTGATCTCTGCATTTGGGTGCCTTCAGCTGAACCCTTCGAGGGAATTCTCTTACAAGCCGAGACCGAGACCTCTATCCTGAGCCAATCCACGTAAACCACTTAGCACAGTTCCCTGGCACACAGCAAGGCTGCGATTCTTGTGAGCTATTGTTATTTTTATTGTTATTAAGATGACATTGATATCACCCTTAACCCTTGGCTTTGATGCCTTTTGACCATTGCTTCCCCCTGCAAGGATCTTCTACCCTCCCCTCAATCTCCCGAGGGACCCCGAGCCTGGGCTCACTGGCAGATGGCCAAGGAGAGGGTCTGGGACAGGAACTCTGGGGCCCTGAGTCTTCCAGAAAAGGAGAAGGGCAATGTGTCCTGTGGGGCCACTACAGAGAGGTCCAGAGACCCCCATGTTGAGAGTCTCCCAGGCCTGGGGCTAGAGGAGGGAAGAAATCCTGGGCACCCCACTATGGCCCTGGGAGTTGTGTTCCCACTCTGGCCTGAGGGCTGTGGCTCTCTCCTGCCCATGAACCAGGAGCGGGTTGGTTTAAACAAAATTGACTCGAAACTCATTCTTTCTGGGCTCCTGACAAGGGGTGGTGTTTGGGAGCCGGCTCAGCTTCAGGAGCTTTTAAGTGTCTCAGTTCCCTCAATGTACTCATCTGCATTATTCATTCCTAGGCCAGGTTGCAGGGAGGCCCACCCCTCAGTGCTGGCCCTACAGCCAGGCTTTGGTCGCCCCCATCTCCCCATGATGCCCTCTGGAGGGGCTGCCCTTGTCCCCGGGGGCCCCAGTTCTCCCTCTCTGGTCATGGCCAAGTGCTGGCTCAAGCAGCTGTGGCTGTCGGGACCCACTGCTTCTGGAAATGCTCCCCTGCCCCCCGCCACCCGCCTTGTCCAGCCCAGAGTCACCCAGAGAGAAGCTGGTGGGAGACTTACCCCAAACTCAGTCACGAGGATATCGGTGATGCTGCCCAGAACAGTCACAAAGTCGAAGATGTTCCAGGCATCGCGGAAATAATTCTAGAATGGGGACCCACAAGACAAGAGATGCCAACAGAGGGCTTGGTTCCCGGCCCCCCTAGGCTTGCCGGGGGCATGTTAGAGGCACAGCTGCCAATCAGCGGAGTGCCCGGGACAGTTGTGGTTGTTCAAAGGGCTGCGGTAAAGGCTGTTCAACATCATCTGTGCTGAGTCTCCCTCCCTGGGAACCCCTGGGGGCCTTCCCATGATTGGCCTGGCCCCAGAGGGGGCCTTCAGTCCCTGCTTCAGCTCCATGGGGCTGGGGCTGCTCTTCAGAGCTGTGGCTTATCTCTCCAGCATTTTTGAGGGCTCCCGAGACCCCAGGGGCTTTATAAATGACATCATCGAGATCCTCTTGAAGATCCTGGAGGGAATGGTTATCACCCATTTTCTTTCTTTTTTTTTTTTTTTTTGAGATGGAGTCTCAGTCTGTCGCCCAGGCTGGAGTGCAGTGGCACAATCTTGGCTCACTGTAACCTCTGCCTCCTGGGTTCAAGCGATTCTCCTGCCTCAGCCTCCCAAGTAGCTGGGACCACAGGTGCATGCCACCACACCCAGCTAATTTTTTGTATTTTTAGTAGAGATGGGGTTTCATCATGTTGGTCAGGCTGGTCTTGAACTCCTGACCTCAAGTGATCTGCCCACCTCGGCCTTCCAAAGTGTTGGGATTACAGGCGTGAGCCACCGCTCCCAGCTATACCCATTTTCTAGGAGGTGACCAAGCCACTCATCTGCCTGAGACTAGCAGCACAGAGATGTAAAGCCAGGATTTGAACCCAGGCCTCAGACAGCCCACAGTCTGTTCAGGACCCCACTAGGTTGGCAGCATACTCGAGAAGAAAGGAGACTCTGGGTTCAAATCCCAACTCTGCAACCGGAGCTGTGTGGCTATGGGCAAGTGGCTTAACCTCTCTGGGTCTCCATTTCCTGATCTGGAGGAGGATAGTAACAGGGTACAGAACAGGAACTGGACAGGGGGCTTTGGGGCCTTTCAGGCACATGCACTTCCTGGCCCCCTTGTGTTTAGACAGGGCCATGTGTGTCTAGGTGCAGCGATGTGCTGTGAGTGGAAGCAGTGCGGTCACTTTCTGGTCAGCATTGGCCTCTCTAGCCTCTCAACCCTGGGCTTGCTGACTAGTAACATTTTGAATGGCAGCTACTCTGTGAGCCTGGGTCCCTGAGTAACTATGAGACAAACAGCTTCCCTGCTGAGTGTAAAAAAACCTTCCCATCAATTTAAGTCACTGAGATGTGGGGGCTGTTTGTTACTACAGCTTCACTTGATCTATCCTGACTGCTACATTCCTGGGCTGGGTGCTGGCTCAAAGGGAAACACAAGCATAGCCTTTCTGTTGCTAAAATATGGAAATACTCCACATTGTTTGGAAAACAGTCACAGCCTCAAGTCCCACAAGGTCTCCTCCTATCTCTGACTCCCCTCAACCGGGTACTGACATGATGATGGATGGCATCCCAGTCTGGACCCAAGAGTCTGGGTCAAAGAGATGGCCCTCCCCTCTGGGGTCAGTGGGACTCAAAACACAAAACATAGGGCCTTATCAGCATCTTCGCAGAAGCA
The DNA here is from genome assembly GCF_043159975.1 of Macaca nemestrina. Classification (NCBI taxonomy): domain Eukaryota; kingdom Metazoa; phylum Chordata; class Mammalia; order Primates; family Cercopithecidae; genus Macaca; species Macaca nemestrina. The sequence goes on from NC_092144.1 coordinate 12,547,726, forward strand.
GAGGCCAGGTCAGGGGTTGGGGTGGTCAGTGTGACCCTGAAGTAGCCCCTCTACCTTACAGAGAAGGAGCCTGACTTTAGAGCTGTGCTTCCCTCCTAGTTGAAGTGCCTGGGGCCTCTGCGCCCTTCTCTGGGAGGCAGCAGTAACACAGCAATCAGACAATGAATGTGGGTCGCAGAGCATGGAATATACAGTAGGTGCTCAACAGATGGGATGTTGTTGTTTCGCAACTGCCTATAAAAGGAATTCAGGGGGCTGGGTGCGGTGGCTCACACCTCTAATCCCAGAACTCTGGGAGGCTGAGGCAGGTGGATCATGAGGTCAGGAGATCAAGACCATCCTGGCTAACACAGGGAAACCCCATCTCTACTAAAAATACAAAAAAAAAAAAAAAAAAAAAAAGGCCGGGCGCGGTGGCTCAAGCCTGTAATCCCAGCACTTTGGGAGGCCGAGACGGGCGGATCACGAGGTCAGGAGATCGAGACCATCCTGGCTAATATGGTGAAACCCCGTCTCTACTAAAAATACAAAAAACTAGCCGGGCGAGGTGGTGGGCGCCTGTAGTCCCAGCTACTCGGGAGGCTGAGGCAGGAGAATGGCGTAAACCCGGGAGGCGGAGCTTGCAGTGAGCTGAGATCTGGCCACTGCACTCCAGCCTGGGCGACAAAGCGAGACTCCATCTCAAAAAAAAAAAAAAAAAAAAAAAAAAATTAGCCAGGCGTGGTGGCAGGCGCCTGTAGTCCCAGCTACTCGGGAGGCTGAAGCAGGAGAATGGTGTGCACCTGGGAGGCAGAGCTTGCAGTGAGCAGAGATTGCACTGCTGCACTCCAGCCTGGGCCACAGTGCGAGACTCCATAAAAAAAAAAAAAAAAAAGGAATTCGGGTCCTACTGGTACTTTTGGCATTTTGGCAGATGTTGTTGGGGCCTTGCCCATATCTCATCTGCACACCTACAGTACATTACTTGGCCCAGTGTCTCTCTCTGGCTGCACATGTGTTAGGGAATTAATAGCTCCCCTGGAAATGGCCTTTGATTATGTCTGATGGGCACTGGAGGATAAATACCCCAACTCCCTCCCGGTGAGGTGGGATGACTCTGTGCTATGTGCTCTCTGCTGCCTCCTGGAGGTCCCCACTGAAACTGAGCCCCATTTGTCCACAGCAGGAACTGGCTTAATAATACACTCTTTCCTGGTTGCCTTTCTGTCCCTGTGTCTCTTCCCCTGTCCCTTACTGCCTTGCATCCCAGATAAATTCCTTGCACTCAATCCTTGTCTCAGGCTCTGCTTCCATGGGAGTCCAAACAAAGACAACTTTATAGGCGTCTGGTCACAGACCTCAACCCCTAGGCTAGAGAGCTCCCCTCTATCTCCCGAATGTTACACAGGGAACTTGTGGCTTCATTTAAAACTGAAAGGGGAGACCAGACATGGTGGCTCATGCCTATAATTCCAGCACTTTGGAAGGCCAAGGAGGGACAACTGCTTGAGGTTACAAGTTTAAGACCAGCCTGGGCAACAGAGTGAGACCCCCATCTCAGAAACAAAAACAAAAACAAAAACAAAAACAAAAACACCAGAAAGCAGAGGGGAAGCTCAGTGCTGGCTCTTGCAGGATTGGCAGGGTGAGGGAGATGCAGCTCCAGGCCCCAGTGGAAGAATCACTTCACCAGCAGAAGACCAACTCAGGAATAAAATAACTGCAGGCTGGGTGCAGTGGCTCACGCCTGTAATCCAACTGGAATATGAGGGTGGCAAAGCCCCAGGGCAGGTCCCTGAAAAGTAGGGGCTAGGCCGGGCCTGGTGGCTCACGCCTGTAATCCCAGCACTTTGGGAGGCTGAGGCGGGCAGATCACCCGAGGTCAGGAGTTGGAGACCAACCTGGCTGACATGGTGAATCCCCGTCTCTGCTAAAAATACAAAAATTAGCTGGGCGTGATGGTGGCCACCTGTAATCCCAGCTAGTCAGGAGGCTGAGGCAGGACAATTGCTTGAACCTAGGAGGCAGAGGTTGCAGTGAGCCAAGATTGCACCACTGCACTTCAGCCTGGGTGACAGAGTGAGTAGTCATCACAAACAAACAAACAAACAAACAAACAAACAAAAATTACAGATTCAGTGATCCCCCCCGCTTCATCAAACCAAGTGAATCAGAACCTCTGGGGTATGCTCAGTGTATCATTTAAGAAATTTCTCAGCCGGGCGCGGTGGCTCAAGCCTGTAATCCCAGCACTTTGGGAGGCCGAGACGGGTGGATCACGAGGTCAGGAGATTGAGACCATCCTGGCTAACATGGTGAAACCCCGTCTCTACTAAAAAAATTACAAAAAACTAGCCGGGCGAGGTGGCGGGCGCCTGTAGTACCAGCTGCTCCGGAGGCTGAGGCAGGAGAATGGCGTAAACCTGGGAGGCGGAGCTTGCAGTGAGCTGAGATCGGGCCACTGCACTCCAGCCTGGGCGACAGAGCGAGACTCCGTCTCAAAAAAAAAAAAAAAAAAAAAAAAGAAATTTCTCGAAGAGCTTCTTTTTTGTTTTTTAGAGTCTGGGTCTTGTGTTGTTGTCCAGGCTGGAGGGCAGCGATGTGATCACAGCTCACTGCAGCCTTGAACTCCTGGGCTTAAGTAATCCTCCTGCCTTAGCCTAAGTAGTTAGGACAACAGTCATGTGCCACTATGCTGGCTAATTTTTCATTTTTTTTGTAGAGATGAGGTCTTGCTATGTTGCCCAGGCTGGTCTAAAACCTCTGGGTTCAAGCAATTCTCCTGCCTTGGCAGGAGTCCCAAGTGCTGGGACTATAGGCATGAGCCACCACACCTGGCCTGAAGTGCTTCTATTAAGTAGCATCTCTACCAAAGCAAAGCCACTATTTTGGAGGAAAAAGGTCCATTATTAGGACCCCTTTCCTAGCATTTATTTATTTATTTATTTTGATACAGGGTCTTGCTCTGTCACCCAGGGTGGGGTGCAGTGGCTCAATCACGACTCACTGCAGCCTTGACCTCCTGGGCTGAATCCATCCTCCAACCTCAGCCTCCTGAGTAGATGGGACTGCAGGTGCACGCCACCACACCAGGCTGATTTTTGTACTTTTTGTAGAGACAGAATCTCACTGTGTTGTTCAGGTTGGTCTCAGACTCCTGGGCTCAAGCGATCCACCCGCCTCAGTCCCCCAAAGTGCTGAGATTACAGGTGTCAGCCACCGTGCCTGGCCCCTAGCATTTACTGAGTGCTCACTCCAGGCCAGGTTTTATCCTCAGTCCTCTACATGCACATTAGTGCATTTGCTGCTTACCAGGGCTCTGCTGAGGTGGAGGCGGAGGATGGCTCCTTTTAATGATGGGGAGGTGACAAAGCTTATATAGGATGAGGCAAGATCTGAACCTAGAACTCTGGCACTGAAGCTGATGCCCCTAACCACCTCCGTAAGCCAAGGTGGGAACTTGGTTTCCTGAGACCATGGCTGAGACCCAGGCTGTAGGTCATTCTCTTCAAAGGGATGGACTAAGCTGGTGGTCAAGAGAACGGATGTCCTGGTTCAAGTCTCACCCTGGCCACACACTGGGGACCTGCAATAAGTCACTTTACTTCAAGTCCTAGCCCATTAGCATAAGCCTTCCTCACCTTAATTTTTTTTTTTTTTTTTGAAACAAAGTCTCGTTCTGTCACCCAGGCTGGAGTGTAATGCGTGATCGCGGCTCACTGCAACCTCCGCCTCCCGGGTTCAAGAGATTCTCGTGCCTCAGCCTCCTGAGTAGCTGGGAATACAGGCATGCACCACCACGCCCTGCTAATTTTTGTATTTTTAGTAGAGATAGGGTTTTGCCATGTTGTCCAGGCTGATCCTGAACTCCTGACCTCAAGGGATCTGCCTGCCTCAGGCTCCCACAGTGCCGGGATTACAGGTATGAGCCATCACACCCAGCCCTCCAATTTTTTAAAAATAATTTTCATTTTCTTATTATTTATTTATGTATTTTTTGAGATGGAGTCTCACTCTGTCGCCCAGGTTGGAGTGCAGTGGCACGATGTTGGCTCACTGCAACCTCCACTTCCTGGGTTCAAGCGATTTTCCTGCCTCAGCCTCCTGAATAGCTGAGACTACAGGCGCGTACCACCACGCCTGGCTATTTTTTGTATTTTTAGTAGAGATGGGGTTTCACCATGTTAGACAAGATGGTCTCAATCTCCTGACCTCGTGATCTACCCGCCTCGGCCTCCCAAAGTGCTAGGATTACAGGCGTGAGCCACTGCGCCTGGTCAATTTTTATTCTTTTAGAGATGGGGTCTCACTCTGTCACTCAGGCTGAAGTGCAATGGTGCAATTGTAGCTCATTGCAACTCTGACTAACTGGGTTCAAGCAATATTCTTGCTTCAGTCTCCTGAGTAGCTAGGACTATAGATGTATGCACCATGCCTGTTTGATTTTTAATTTTTAATTAAAAAAATTGTTTTTTTGAGACAGAGTCTTGCTCTGTCACCCAGGCTGGAGTGCAGTGGTGCGATCTTGGCTCACTGCAAGCTCCACCTCCCAGGTTCATGCCATTCTCCTGCCTCAGCCTCCTGAGTAGCTGGGACTACAGGCGCCTGCCACCACGCCTGGCTAATTTTTTATATTTTTAGTAGAGATGAGGTTTCACCATGTTAGCTAGGATGGTCTTGATCTCGTGATCTGCCTGCCTCTACATCCCAAAATGCTGGGATTACAGGCGTGAGCTACTGCACCCGGCCTAATGTTTTGTTTTTGAGACAGAGTCTCCCTCCGTCACCCAGGCTGGAGTGCAGTGGCACAATCCTGGCTCCCTCCACCTCCTGAGTTCAAACTATTGTCACACCTCAGCCTCCTGAGTAGCTGGGATTATAGGCGTGCGCTACCATGCCCAGTTAATTTTTGTATTTTTAGTAGAGAGGGGGTTTCACTATTTTGGCTAGGCTGGTCTCGAACTGCTGGTCTTAACAGATCTGCCCACTTTGGCCTCCCAAAGTGCTGGGATTGCAGGCATGAGCCACTGCGTCCAGCCTTTAATTTTTTTTTTTTTGTAGAGACGGAGTCTTGCTATGTTGTCCAGCCTGGTCTTGAACTCCTGGCTTCAAGCAATCCTCCCACTTTAGCCACCAAAACTGCTGGGCTTACAGGTGTGAACTATAATACTTTTTTTTTTTGTTTGAGACGGAGTCTTGCTCTCACCCAGGCTGGAGTGCAATGGCGCTATCTTGGTTCACTGCAAGCTCCACCTCCCAGGTTCACGCCATTCTCCTACTTCAGCCTCCCGAGTAACTGGGACTACAGGCGCCCGCCACCATGCCTGGCTAATTTTTTGTATTTTTAGTAGAGACGGGGTTTCACCGTGTTAGCCAGGATGGTCTCGATTTCCTGACCTTGTGATCTGCCTGCCTCGGCCTCCCAAAGTGCTGGGATTACAGGTGTGAGCCACCGCGCCCAGCCTTTTTTTTGAGATGGAGTCTCGCTCTGTTGCCAGGCTGGAATGCAGTGGCATGATCTCGGCTCACTGCAACCTCCACCTCCCATGTTCAAATGATTCTCCTGCCTCAGCCTCCCGAGTAGCTGAGACTACAGGCATGCGCCACCATGCCCAGCTAATTTTTGTAGTTTTTAGTAGAGATGGGGTTTCACCATGTTGGCCAGGGTAGTCTGGACCTCTTGACCTCGTAATCTGCCCCCCTCTGCCTCCCAAAGTGCTGGGATTACAGGTGTGAGCCACTGTGCCCAGCCAACTATAATACTTTTGTGCGTATTCTGTGAACCCCCTTGGCCACGTGAGACTAGCCCTGGCTATTTTATTTTATGCATAAAGACTTGTAAATGCATAACAAAACAGTCAAGACTGAAAGGTTACCTATTATAATAGCTATCAAAATATTTTTTAAGGCTGGGCATGGTGTCTCATGCCTGTAATCCCAGCATTTTGGGAGGCCGAGGCAGGCAGATTGCTTGAGGCCAGGAGTTTGAGACCAGCTTGGCCAACATGGTAAAACCCCGTCTCTACTAAAAATACAAAAATTAGCTGGGCATGCTTGTGTGCGTCTGTAGTCCCAGCTACTCAGAAGACTGAGATGGGAGAATCACCTGAATCCAGGAGGTGGAGGTTTCGGTGAGCCAAGATTATGCCACTGCACTCCAGTTTAGACAACAGAGTAAGACTCTGTCTCAAAAAAAAAAAAAAAAAAAAGTTTTAAAAATGGCGATCTAGGCCGGGCGTGGTGGCTCACGCCTGTAATCCTAGCACTTTGGGAGGCCGAGGTGGGCGGATCACAAGGTCAGGAGATCAAGACCACGGTGAAACTCCGTCTCTACTAAAAATACAAAAAATTAGCCAGGCACGGTGGCGGGCACCTGTAGTCCCAGCTACTCAAGAGGCTGAGGCAGGAGAATGGCGTGAACCCGGGAGGTGGAGCTTGCAGTGAGCCGAGATCATACCACTGCACTCCAGCCAGGGGGACAGAGCAAGACTCCGTCGCAAAAAAAAAAAAAAAAAAAAAAGAAAGGCGATCTAACAATGAATATACTTCAAGGCCGGGCGCGGTGGCTCACGCCTGTAATCCCAGCACTTTGGGAGGCCGAGGCGGGCGGATCACAAGGTCAGGAGATCGAGACCACGGTGAAACCCCGTCTCTACTAAAAATACAAAAAAAAATTAGCCGGGCGCGGTTGTGGGTGCCTGTAGTCCCAGCTACTCGGGAGGCTGAGGCAGGAGAATGGCGTGAACTCGGGAGGCGGAGCTTGCAGTGAGCCGAGATCGCGCCACTGCACTCCAGCCTGGGCGACAGAGCGAGACTCTGTCTCAAAAACAAAAAAAAAACAACAAAAAAACAATGAATATACTTCATTAACACACTGAATAAAAAGGTTTAATCACACGCAGCATTTTAAAGCAATGATGAATGCAAATTAAATGTTAAGGTATCTGCAGCTCTTATAAGGCAGTATGAAAATATCTGATGTTTGTAAGTGACACAGGTCATGTTGCTAATATTAACGGTTGATAATACTAATAACCCTTGTTGTCTCCCTTTAAGATGGAAGGAAATGTTAAAATTTAGTTATTGGCTGGTGAAAAATAAAGATGTATCTATTTTTAGTATCATTATTTTTTTGAGACTCGCTCTGTTCCTCAGGCTGGAGTGCAGTGGTGTGATCTCAGCTCACTGCGGCCTCCACTTCCTGGGTACAAGCGATTCTCCTGCTTCAGCCTCCTGAGAAGGTGGGATGACAGGCACCCACAAGCACGCCAGGCTAATTTTTTGTATTTTTAGTAGAGATAGGGTTTTGCCATGTTGGCCAGGGTGGTCTCGAACTCCTGGGCTCAAGTGATTTGCCTGCCTCTGCCTCCCAAAGTGCTGGGATTACAGGTGTGAGTCACTGTGTCCGTCCTCTGTGTTTCTTTTTTAAACGTGGAGTCTTGCTGTTGCCCAGGCTGGGATGCAGTGGCATGATCATAGCTCACAGCAACCTCCACCTCCTGGGCTCAAAATACCTTCCCACCTCAGCCTCCTGAGTAGCTGGGACTACAGGCACGAGTTACCATGCCTGGCTAATTAAATTTTTTTTTTTTTGTAGGGACAGGGGCTTGCTTTGCTGCCCAGGCTGGTTGAGAACTCCCTAGCTTCAAGTGATTGCTCTGCCTTGGCCTCCTAAAGCATTAGGATTACAGGCACGAGCCACTGTGCTCAGCCTATTTCAGTTTTCTTTCTTTTTTTTTTTTTGAGACAGAGTTTCACTCTTGTTGCCCAGGCTGGAGTGCAGTGGCGTGATCTCGGCTCACTGCAACCTCTGCCTCCCAGGTTCAAGTGATTCTCCTGCCTCAGCCTCCCAAGTAGCTGGGATTACAGGCATGCGCCACCACACCTGGCTAATTTTGTATTTTTAGTAGAGACAGAGTTTCTCCATGTTGGTCAGGCTGGTCTCCAACTCCCAACCTCAGGTGATCCGCCCACCTTGGCCTCCCAAAGTGTTGGAATTACAGCCATGAGCCACCTCGCCCAGCCTGATTTCAGTCTTCTTATCTCTAAAGTGGATGCTAACAGCTCCCAGCATGATGACTCCTATCATTTTGAGGACCTGAATACATAAGCAGCCATACAGTAACACTCATGTGTTGGGTCTCCCTGGGACTCCTTGGCAAACACAGAATGCCTAAGTAGGATCTGTGGCCACTGGCAGGATGCCGAAGCCACCCTTGAGGTTGGGGGTCTTGGGGCCATGTGGGGAGACCATCGTCCAGCACCCATTGCTCCCCCTTGGACTTCTCCCAAGCCCGTAGCTGTAGCCCCAAGGTGGTACTTACCAGAATCCCAAAAGCCATGACTTTCAGCACACATTCCAGAGAGAAGAGGGAGGTGAAGACGATGTTGAACACCCTCAGGGCGTTTTCATAAGCAACAGAAGCCCCATAGAACTAGGGGGAAAGAAGCAGGAGTGGCAGGGGTCAGTGAGCGGGGCTGGGAAGTGGGAAGTGGGAAGTGGGAAGTGGGGAGGCAGCTTCATGGCTGTTTTCCAGGCAACACTCCGGCCCCAGGCAAGTGCTGAGCAATCTCACTGTTGGGAGGCATAGTTCAGGAAAGCCCAGCTCTCCGCCAGACTAGGCTCTTCTTTTCACATCAAAAAACAAAAACTTTCCCCCGCCTCTTTTTTTTTTGGTAGACGGGGTCTTCCTGTTTTGCCCAGGCTGGGCTCGAACTCACAATCCTCCTACCTTAGCCTCCTGATAGTTGGGACTATAGGCATACACCATTGTGCCTGGCTGAATTATACTTTTTCTTTCCATTTTTTTTTTTTGAGAATGAGTCTTACTCTGTCGCCCAGGCTGGAGTGCAGTGGCACGATCGGCTCACTGCAGGCTCCGCCTCCCGGGTTCACGCCATTCTCCTGCCTCAGCCTCCCAAATAGCTGGGACTACAGGTGCCTGCCATCACGCCCAGCTAACTTTCTGTATTTTTAGTAGAGATGGGGTTTCTCCGTGTTAGCCAGGATAGTCTCGATCTCCTGACCTCGTGATCCGCCTGCCTCGACCTCCCAAAGTGCTGGGATTACAGGCGTGAGCCACTGTGCCCGGCCTCCTTATTTTCTTTGAGATGGAGTCTCACTCTGTCACCCAGGCTGGAGTGCAGTGGTGTGATCTCAGCTCACTGCAACTTCTGCCTCCTGGGTTCAAGCCATTCTCATGCCTCAGCCTCTCGAGCAGCTGGGATTGTAGGCGTGCGCCATCATGCCCAGCTAATTTTTGTATTTTTAGTAGAGACAGGATTTCATCATGTGGGCCAGGATGGTCTCAAACACCTGGTCTCAAGTGATCCGCCTGCCTTGACCTCCCAAAGGGCTGGGATTACAGGTGTGAGCCACCATGCCTGGCCACTATGATTGTTTTTGAAGTGCCGAGAAGGCACTAAGGTCCTTGCATCAACTTTCTCATTCCATCCTCTCACCTCCTTTGGAGGGGGCAAAGGTGCTATTATTATCATTCCCATTTTATTGACAGGGAACCGAGTCCCCAGAAAGTCACTGGTTACTTGCGCAAAGTTAAATGAATGAAATGGCAGAGCTAGGCTTGAATCCATGCTTTGGAGTCCAAAGCACAGGGTGAAAAGTTTTCAGAGTTTTTTTTTTTTTTTCGAGACGGAGTCTCGCTCTGTCGCCCAGGCTGGGGCGCAGTGGCTGGATCTCAGCTCACTGCAAGCTCTGCCTCCTGGGTTTACGCCATTCTCCTGCCTCAGCCTCCCAGGTAGCTGGGACTACAGGCGCCCGCCACCTCGTCTGGCTAGTTTTTTGTATTTGTTAGAAGAGACGGGGTTTCATCATGTTAGCCAGGATGGTCTCAATCTCCTGACCTTGTGATCCGCCCGTCTCGGCCTCCCAAAGTGCTGGGATTACAGGCTTGAGCCACCGCACCCGGCCTCAGAGTTTTTTTTTGGAAGCAGCTCCTTGTCCCTGGGGATTTCAGGGCCCTCGCCTACCCCTCCTCCCTCATTTCTATTTCTTTTTCTTTTCTTTTCTCTCTTTTTTTTTTTTTTTTTTTTTGAGACGGAGTCTCGCTCTTGTTGCCCAGGCTGGAGTGCAATGGCGCGATCTCGGCTCACAGCAACCTCCGCCTCCCGGGTTCAAGCGATTCTCCTGCCTCAGCCTCCTGAGTAGCTGGGATTACAGATGCGCACCACTATGCTCGACTGATTTTGTATTTTTAGTAGAGATGGAGTTTCTCCATGTTGCTCAGGCTGGTCTCGAACTCGCGACCTCAGGTGATCTGCCTGCCTTGGCCTCCCAAAGTTCTGGGATTACAAGCATGGGCCACCGTGCCCAGCTCCCTCATTTCATTAATCAAACATTTATAGAGAGCTTCTTGTTCCGTCCGAGCCAGATCCTTGTTGGACTCTAGGAATTCTGGGGTGAGGTCCTCACAAGTGGGTGGGGGGCACCGTCGTGCAACCTGATGCTGATTTTTGTGGTAGGCGACATAAAGATAGGATGCCTGCTAAGACAGGCACCTCAAGCAGTCTTGGGTGATCAGGGAAGGCTTTCTGGAGGAAGAGGTCTGCAGGTACAGCTGGGAAGAAGCAGCTGGCCAGGGGGAGTGGTGGGAACTATGTGTCAGGTAGAGGGAACAGCAGGAAAAAAATCTCAGAAGTGGTCCAGAATGTGGTCTGTCTGGGAAACTGCAGATGGTTTCATTTTACGAGGGTAGAGGCAGGAACGAGATGGGGCTTAAGCAGTGCTGGGGGTTGGTGTAGGGCGCTTACCTTCATCATAAGCACGATGGTGTTGAGGGCGATCATGGCCATGATTGTGTACTCGAAAGGCGGAGACACCACGAACTGCCACATGCGGTACTGGAAGCTCTGCTTGTTCTGCGGCATGTGTCGGGTCAGCGGCTTGGCGCTGATGGCGAAATCGATGCAGGCCCTCTGCGGGAGAGAGGCCAGTGGTGAGAGTGGCAGAGGCAGCAGGAAGGTGGCTGTATACCGGGCACCCTCTGTCTAACTCAAGTGCTTCTGCTTGAGTCTCTGCCTCTCTTGCCCCCAGCCAGGATTCCTGGGCTCCCTCCTCCTTCTCACCATTGCTTTCTTTCTTTCTTTTTTGTTTTTTGAGACAGAGTCTTGCTGTATCACCCAGGCTAGAGTGCAGTGGCACGACCTCGGCTCACTGTAACATCCGCCTCCCGGGTTCACGACATTCTTCTGCCTCAGCCTCCCGAGTAGCTGGGACTACAGGTGCCCGCCACCACGCTCGGCTAATTTTTTGTATTTTCAGTAGAGACGGGGTTTCACTGTTAGCCAGGATGGTGTTGATCTCCTGACCTCCTGATCCGCCTGTCTCAGCCTCCCAAAGTGCTGGGATTACAGGTGTGAGCCACCGCGCCTGGCCCTCACCATTGCTTTCTTATCTTAACAGCTACAGTTGCTTGAAACGTCACCATCTGCCAATTTTGCACTGACATTTCCCCATTATTGCATGGCTAATGCAAACATGGGAAGTGGGTACTATCAATGACCTCACTTTGCAGATGACAAAAATAGAGGCTTAGAGAGGTTAAACCACTTGCCTGAGGTGACACAGCTACCAAGTGTGCCAAATCAAACTGAAGCCTAATCCTTCTTTCCCTCCCTCCCTCCCTCCCTTCCTTTCCTCCCTCCCTCCTTCATTCCCTTTTTCCTTCCTTCCCTTCATTCCTTCCTCTCTTTCCCCTTTCCTTTCTCTCTTCTTCCTTCTTTCCTTCCCTCCCTTTCTTTCTCCTTCCTTCTTTTCCTCCCTCCCTCTCTCCTTCCCTCCCTCCCTTCTCTTTCTCTCTTTCCTTTCTTCCTTCTTTCCTTCCTTCCTTCCTTCTTCCTTCCCATTCTCCCTCCCTCCTTCCTTCTTTTCTTTTTCTTTTTTCTTTTTTCTGACAGGAGCTTGCTTTGTCACCTAGGCTGGAGTGCAGTGCAATCACAGCTCACTGCAGCCTTGACCTCCTGGGCTCAAGTGATCCTCCCACTTCAGCCTCCTGAGTAGCTGGGACTACAGGCATGCACCACCACACCCAGCTAATTAAAACTTTTTTTTTTTTTTTAATCATAGAGATGGGGTATCACTATGTTGCTCAGGCTGTTCTTGAACTCCTGGGCTCAAGCAATCCTCCTGCCTTGGCCTCCTAAAGTGTTAAGATTATAGGCGTGAGCCACTGCGCCCAGCCCATTCTTTCTTACTGAATACTTTGCTGCTCCTTCTTCTCTTCGAGGGAGAGAGAGGGAGGAATAGTGGTTATTAAGTCTTAAGGGTCAAGGGAGCAGAGGATATATTCTAGGTCCTCTATTTAGCTTGAATGATGCCAGAGAGGCAAAGAGTCATGTCTATACTCTCTGGTAGACTGGGGACTGGATTTTCTTTTGTTTTCTTTTTCTGAGACAGGGTCTTGCTCTGTTGCCCAGGCTGGAGTGCACTGGCATGATGATAGCTCACTGCAGCCTCGAACTCCCAGGCTCAAGCAGCCTCCCGTGTTACTGGGACTAAAGGTGTGCACCATCATGCCTGGCTATTTTTTTTTGATTTGTAGTAGAGATTGGGTCTTGCTGTGTTGGCCAGGCTGGTCTCAAACTCCTAAGCTCAAGTGATCCTCCTGCCTCAGTTTCCCAAAATGTTGGGATCACAGGTGTGAGCCACCACACCTGGCTTGGCTTTTCATTCATAAATATTCACCACCCTTCACTAGGGGAGATCGTATTTCCCCACTCCACTGACATCAGAATGGATGTGTGACTTGCTTTGGCTGATGAAATGTGAGCAGAAGTGACATGTGTCATTTTTGAGTACAAGCATGAAGAGCTGAGCCTCAGTCTGACATACTCTCTTTTTCATCTGGAGCATCTCAGAGGGAGGCTGCTCTGCCGCTCTGCCAGCCTGGGAACCAGAAAAAAGATGACAAGCAGAAGATCCACAACTGATCTCAACATGCAGTGTGAGCAAAAAATAAGTCCCTTTATGGATATTTAGCAATGAAATCTGGGGTTGCTTGTTACTGCGGCACAATCCAGACTAAACTGACTGATACATACACTATATGACTTGTTTCCTCTGGAACTCCATGAAGGACTGCCCTGAAGCCCTGAATTTGGTTTGGAGGATGCCTCTGTTCTCTCCCCTAGGTGCCCCTAGAAATGGGTTCCTGGGTGTTGTGTGTGTGTGTTTTAAAGTTTGTGTCCCCAGTTTTTAAAGGACAGATGGAATTGGAAGTGGCACCTCATTTTTCTCCAGGCTGTATTCCTCCATCATCTTGTCCCCTTGCTCCTGGAAGGTGATGATGATCAAGGCCACAAAGATATTGACAAAGAAGAAGGGGAACACCACAAAGTAGACGACGTAGAAAATGGACATCTCCATGCGGTACCCGGGGCTGGGGCCCTGGTTCTCAAAGGTGGCGTCCACTGAGTGCTTGAGGACCCTGAAAGGAATGGGGCAGGGAGAGGGAAGGAACAGGAAGGAGAGAGACAAGGACCCAAGGGGTGATAAGGAAGGAGGAGAGAGGGTGGAAGTAAGATGGCGGAACAGGAATAGAGGGAAATGAAAAAGAAATTTAAGTAGTCACTGTTTTTTGAAAGCTTGACAACAATGTCAGTTATTTCTTAATTTTAATTTCTTTTTTTTTTTTTTTTTGTATTTTTAGTAGAGACGGGGTTTCACCATGTTAGCCAGGATGGTCTTGATCTCCTGACCTCGGGATCCGCCCGCCTTGGCCTCCCAAAGTGCTGGGATTACAGGCGTGAGCCACCATGCTCAGTCCAATTTTAATTTTTTGAAATGGAGTTTTGCTCTCGTTGCCCAGGCTGGAGTGCAATGGCGTGATCTCAACTTACTACAACCTCCACCTCCTGGGTTCAAGCGATTCTCCTGCCTCAGCCTCCTAAGTAGCTGGTATTACAGACATGCGCCACCATGCCTGGCTAATTTTTTTGTATTTTTAGTAGAGACGGGGTTTCACCATGTTGGTCAGGCTGGTCTTGAACTCCTGACCTCAGGTGATCCACCTGCCTTGGCCTCCCAAACTGCTGAGATTACAGGTGTGAGCCACCACACCCAGCCAATGTCAGTTATTTCTACTGCAGTGCATGAAGGGCTTGCTGTGTGCTGGAAACAATATTCAACGTTTCATTCCCACCTGCTCAGCAACCCTCTCAGGGAGGTTATTACTGGCTCCAGTTTGCATATGAGGAAACTGAGGTTCGGCAATTTAAAGGGACATGCTGAAGATCACCCACTTAGAAGTGGCCAAGTTAGGATTTAAAGACAGGTTGTGGCAATGGAGGGAGTGGAGGTGGGTGTATGAATGTGGAGTGGGTATTTGAGCACAGGTGGTGGTGGGTGCTGAGGAGGTGCAATGAGGATATGTATGAGAGTAGGTAAGTGCACAGCAGCTCTGTACAGTTGTGCAGGTTGTGCACTGCTCAAAGGCTGTGTCTAAGTGTTACTTTCACATGATAGGCATGATAGACTTGTGTATTCATGATGACAATTTTTTGGCAGGTGGCCCTCCAGTGCCTTGTTTGAACAAAATCATTTAAGTCTATTGCGATGATTTTCAGACAGATGGAAGTGAAGTCTGTTGAGAAAGGGGTGTTTTAAAAAACTTTGCTCAAAGGGGCCTTGTGGGTTAGCACTATTCCCATGTGTGTGAGTACTGGATGTGTGTGAGGGTGGGCAGAAGAGCATGTTCAGGTTGGCATATTTGCTGAGAGAGGGAGGGAGGTGAGGATAATGAGGGTACATGCTGGAATCTACCAAGCTTCTGGCCTGGTATTTCCAGACCTCTGAGAGGAAGACTACGACTTGGACAAGGTGAGGGAGGGAGGCATTTGTTTTGGGTGCGAATTAAGGGGGTACTGAAAATCCCAGTAATCAAGATAATCTTTTGCTCCAATATTTTTAAAAATCAAAATTAATGCAAAAAGTCCATGATGAAAAAATACCAATTTCTTCTTCTTTTTGTTTTTTGAGATGAGGTCTCCTTCTGCTGTCCAGGCTGGAGTACAATGGCACAATCACAGCTCACTGCAGCCTTGAACTCCTAGGCTCAAGCAATCCTCCCACCTCAGCCTCCTGAGTAGCTGGGATAACAGGTACGAGCCACCACAAATGGCTCAAAATTTTAAATAAAGATGAAGTCCATGATTCAGCCTCACCTTTTTTTTTTTTTTTTTTTTTTTTTTTTTTTTTGCGGGGTGGGGAGGAGGCCATAGTTTTGCTCTGTCACCCAGGATGAAGTGCAGTGGTGCAATCTCGGCTCACTGCAACCTCTGCTTCCTGGGTTCAAGGGATTCTCGTGTCTCAGTCTCCCGAGTAGCCGGGACCACAGGTGTGAGTCACCATGCTTGGCTGTTTTTTTTTTTTCTTTTTTTTTTTGTATTTTTAGTATTTTTAGAGTTTTGCCATGATGCTCAAGCTGATCTTAAACTCCTGGCCTTAAGCAATACACCTGCCTTGGCCTCCTAAAGTGTTGGGATTACAGGCGTGAGCCACCATGCCCGGCTTCCAAGACCATTCTTATTGCTAAGCTCTCAGGCCCTTTATCCTCCTGCTCCCTGGGGTTCCTCCTGGGTAGGTTTCTAGTCGGGCCACTTACTGTGGCCAGCCTTCTCCCGTGGACACGGTGAAGAGGGTCAGCAGAGCCCACAGCACGTTGTCGTAATGGAATTCATACTTCTTCCACTCCCGATCTCGCGCCTTCACCTCATTCTTCTCGTAGAGGAGGTATTTGCCTCTGCCACAGAGAGTGGGGACTGTTAGCAAATGGGAAAGAGGGGCCGTCTGGCACTTGTCTTTGGTTATCAGAGACAGGGGGAGGGAAAAGAAGAGGGGTCCACCAGCCTAGGCTGCGTCCCTCAGCCTGGGAAGCAGTGGCTCCCCGCCCTGCCACCATGTGTCCCTGTGCTTCATGGGGGATTACGTGTGCATCTACTTTGAGATAAATCCATGGGTGATGGCATGACCTTACTCCTGGTGGGAGAGCTGACCCAGGGCCCAACGCTTCCAACGTGATAACTTCTAGTCCTCGGGGTGAGAGCCTCAGGCTTGCTGGGGGTGGGGTGGGGGGAGTTTAGGAGGAGGCAGAGAGGCACAGCGGACATTCACAGGTTCATCAGGCTAAGGGAGGTTGCTACTCCTTTTCAAGGCAGGAAACAAGGGTTAGTTCCAGACTCCTACCCAGACATCTGGCATCCTCCTAATTTCAATAAATAGCCATCAAGATAACAACAGGCTATCACATGTTGCAAAATGCCACTTTACACTGATAACAATATCACTATATATACACACACATATATATACACACATACACACATATATATGTAGTGTGTGTGTATATATATGTGTGTGTGTATATACGTGTGTGTGTGTGTGTGTATATATATATATATATTTTTTTTTTTTTTTGAGACAGAGTTTCACTCTGTTGCCCAGGCTGGAGTACAGTGGCCCAGTTTGGGCTCACTGCTAGCTCTGCCTCCCGGGTTCACGCCATTCTCCTGCCTCAGCCTCCCGAGTAGCTGGGACTACAGGCATCTGCCACCATGCCCAGCTAGTTTTTTGTATTTTTAGTAGAGACGGGGTTTCACCGTGTTAGCTAGGATGGTCTCGATCTCCTGGCCTCGTGATCCGCCCGCCTCGGCCTCCCAAAGTGCTGGGATTACAGGCGTGAGCCACCGCACCCAGCCTATATGTATATATTTTTGAGAGGCAGGGTCTCACTCTGTCACGAAGGCTTGAGTGCAGTGGTACCATCATAGTGCATTGCAGCGTTGAACTCCTATGTTTAAACAATCCTCCCGCCTCAGCCTCCCAGGTAGCTGGGACTACAGGTGTGTGCTACCATGCCCTGCTAACTTTTAAAATTTATTTTGTAGGGATGGGCTCTCATTATGTTGCCCAACCTGGTCTCCAACTCCTGGCCTCAAGTAATCCTCCCACCTCAGCCTTCCAAAGTGTTGGAATTACAGGTGTGAGCCACTGCACCTGGCCTCTTACCTAACTTATTTGGCAATGAAACCTGATCTGATTGGACATGAAGCTCTTTATACTTGTTATTTACTCCATTTGGTGTGAATACACATTTTATGGCAGAAATATTGTGTTTGATTATAGGGCTGCCTCAGACCCAGCTGAGGATGTCATGTCCGACATGGGATGTACACAGTCCAACCTTTCTAAAATCTCAAAATATTCTTAACTTTAAAACACATCTGCCAGTAAAGATTTCAAGTAAGGAACTGTGGACGTGTATTAATATCCCTCACATGACAAGGGCGGTGACTGAAAGGTCAAGTAATTTGCTTATGACTCATCCTGTGGCTATGGGTGGTGACTCAAATTCTAAAACTGGTTTTCTTTCTACCCAAGATCCAAGCTGGTTGCAACTGAGTCACTCCCAAGGCTCACCACTTCTCCAGTCTCTGAGCCCAAGTGGCCGATGCCTCTAGCCACTTCCCCCCTGCCCACCTGCTAGTTCCATGGGAATGTGCCAGAAAGCTGAGACCCACCGACAATCTTTCTCAAACTCCTTGGACTCGTCAGTGCAGTGGAAGAACTTCCCCTTGAAGAGCTGCACAGCCACCACGGCGAAGATGAACATGAATAGCATGTAGACGATGAGGATGTTGAAGACGTTTTTAAGCGAGTTCACCACACAATCAAACACAGCCTGTGGGGTGGGGTTGACAGAGAACATGAGGGGCTGAGGACCTGCCCAACCTTCTGCCTCCAGTGGCCCATAATACCAGAATACTGCCATTATCATTCCCATTTTTTTTTTTTTTTGGAGATGGAGTCTTGCTCTGTCGCCCAGGCTGGAGTGCAGTGGCACGATCTCAGCACTCATTGCAAACTCTGTCTCCCGGGTTCACGCCATTCTCCTGCGTCAGCCTCCCGAGTAGCTGGGACTACAGGTGCCCACCACCATGCCCAGCTACTTTTTTACATTTTTAGTAGAGACGGGGTTTCATCGTGGTCTCAATCTCTCGACCTCGTGATCTGCCCGCCTTGGCCTCCCAAAGTGCTGGGATTACAGGCGTGAGCCACCACGTCCAGCCACTATCATTCCCATTTTACAGGCAAGGTCATAAGTCAAGTCCCTAGGGTAAGGCCCCCCAGCTTTCAGAAATAAGTGTTGGAGAAGTTGGACTCAATCCTGGCATTCTATGGAACTAAAACTCCCAAATGGGATACCAGAGATGCTTTTAAGTGATACAAAGTGAGCCCAACACAGAAAAACAAGGTAACAAAGTTACTTCCTCTCCAATTCTCTCAGTCCTTTTGAGTGAAGGAGAAATTGCTACTATGTTAACACCTACCATTGACACTTTCCCTCTTTAACCAAGAAAGAGCAGTTGTCAATGCTCAAAGCCTTGGGCAGGCACCATATTTGGTTAGATTTCAATAACAGTATCTGTTTTCTTCTTTAATTTTTGATAGAGACAGAGTCTAACTATGTTGCCTAGGCTGGTCTCATTCTCCTGGGCTCAAGCAATACTCCTGCCGTGGTCTTCCAAAATGCAGGGATTACAGGTGTAATTTGATTTAAAGAAACATATTACATAAGAGATAATACTGGGGACCCTCAGGTGAAGCATACACTGAAAGTGGGTGCTCTAATGACTGGATTTTATTTCCTTTAATTTTTTTTCTTTTTCAATGACAGACTTTTGGGAAATGCTGGTTCATGCTGTTTTGGAATGGGAGCTATTAGAGCCTAGAATAGGTAGATGAAAAGTCAAAATTTTATGGAACAAGAAATCTAGTTCCTGCTTCCCAGATCACGATTATACCCTTTCAAATCCATATGATGCCTTCATGTGAATTAGAAAAAGGGATCTTAACTATGAGACATTTCATCTAAAGAAAAATTGTCATAATACACAGATTTTAGATCAACTCACTTTACTGCCATCTGCTGGGAAGTTGTAATAATACAAATATCCATATACGATGGCTAGGATGTTATCAGCACCTCCTTTAATGTGTTGTCCTTGAGCAGTGTGCAACCTGCTCAACTGTACATGATAACCGTGACAATCCCCCCACCTCACCCCACCATCTCTCAATCTCACCTTGAGCTTTGGCAACCGCTTGATGGTTTTAAGAGGTCGTAGCACCCGGAGGACTCGGAGGGATTTAATCGTGTTGATGTCTTTTCCTTTGCTATTGCCACTGTGGAGGAATGTTAGGGTGGGGAGAAGGGAAGAGAGGAAGCAGAGGTCAGGTTGGGTAGGGGGCAGCCCACAGCTCCATGGGACCCTACCCTCCCAGGCCTAGAAGTCTGGGGTGAGCTTGGCACAGCCCTGCCCTTCCTGGTGAAGAGTGGTCCGTTTCACCTGTTAAGCTTGGGCTCAGGAGCCAGTAAGTAGGTGGCTTTTTGTGGTTCTGGTCCCAGGGTTGGTTGAGGGCCCTTTGCCATCTGGCTGGGCCTCAGCAGCTGCATGGAGTGTCCCTGAGACCCAGCACAAGGGAGTTGGCTGATTCCCCACCCCCATTTCTGCATAGCTTTTCTTCTCTTTTTTTTTTTTTTTCGAGACAGGGTTTGGCTCTGTCACCAAGGCTGGAGTGCAGTGGCACGATCTTGACTCACTGCAACCTCCGCCTCCTGGGCTAAAGCCATCCTCCCACCTCAGCCTCCCAAGTAGCTGGGACTACAGGCACATGCCACTGCACCCGGCTAATGGTTTTGTCTTTTTTGTACAGATGGGGTTTCACCACGTTGCCCATGCTGGTCTCAAACTCCTCAGCTCAAGCAGTCTGCCCTCCTCACCCT
Organism: Macaca nemestrina; assembly: GCF_043159975.1. Taxonomy (NCBI): domain Eukaryota; kingdom Metazoa; phylum Chordata; class Mammalia; order Primates; family Cercopithecidae; genus Macaca; species Macaca nemestrina. Next base: position 12,567,507 of record NC_092144.1, read on the forward strand.
CCCAAAGTGCTGGGAATACAGGTGTGAGCCAGTGTGCCTGGTCACAGCTCTTTCTCTTTTTTCTTTTTCTTTTTTTTTTTTGAGACGGAGTCTTGCTCTGTCACCTGGGCTGGAGTGCAATGGCGCGATCTCGGCTCACTGCAAGCTCCACCTCCCAGGTTCACGCCGTTCTCCTGCCTCAGCCTCCCAACTAGCTGGGACTACAGGCACCCACCACCACGCCCGGCTAATTTTTTTGTATTTTTAGTAGAGACGGGGTTTCACCATGTTAGCCAGGATGGTCTCGATCTTCTGACCTCGTGATCCACCCACCTTGGCCTCCCAAAGTGCTGGGATTACAGGCGTGAGCCACTGCACCTGGCCCCCCTGTGTATTCTTTTTAAAGGTGGTATCAGTGGGCTCTTCAAAAAATGGGATTTTCTCCCCCTTCCAATGGGATTCTGGAAGATGCTTAAAGTGGCCCTTATACTAAATCTCTCCTCCCCTACCGTATTCCCTGAGCCCGCAGTGGGGAAAATAACCGCGTGCTGCTCCTTTCAGATGCTGATGCGGCTGCTGCCATGGTCTCTGCTGCATTGCTCCAAGGCGCTCTGAGCCCATCTTTGCCAGAGAGGACCGCACAGAAGTTCAGTCCAAGATCTATTGGAACTGAGCTTAGCAATGCAGACCCCAGAGATGCCATGACACCCTTGGCCAACCATGACTCAGGCCCCCCAAAAGGAGGGTATCGAGTGGGACCATGAATAGCTTGTGGTTCATGGCACTCATGACCCATCCAGTTGTCCACACCGGAAACCTGAGAGTCATGTTCAACTGCCTGTCCTCTATCCCCGTCCCCAGTGGGTCACCTTCCTTAACACACCACCATCCGTTCCTGGGTGACATCCCCCATCCCCCATCTCCCAGCTTGCTCCTCATTCCCTTGTCTCTCTCTTCTTCCATGTTTTATGCACACAGTGGCCAAAGCCAATGACCATGTCACTCTTTCTCTTGCTCAGAATTCTTCTGGAGCACCTGAATTCTTAGAAGAGCAAGCACGAACTTCTGGGCATGGCATTCAAAGCTCTTGGAAATCTAGCCCAACTTACCTTCATCTTTGCATTCTCATTTATTGCTACATATTTCAAGCCCCAGCCACGTTCTTTTGCCTCTGTCTGCTTATGCATATACTGTTCCTGTTGCTAGAAATGACCCTCCTCCACTTCTCCAGTCACAGAACTACCCGGTCCTCAAAGCCCAAATTACATGTTGCTCCCTCCGACAGCATTTCCTGATTGCCCACCACTGGCTCCTGCCAGCTCCCATGTGCTGTTTCGGAGTTAATCTTGTTTCTTCAATCTCCGGTTTTAGACAGAAAACTCCTCAAAGGCTTATAGTGTAACAGTGCAATTTCTTCTTCTTCTCTGTGTTCATTTTCCCTTTAATCTTTTTTTTTTTTTTTGAGATGGAGTCTTGCTCTATTGCCCAGGCTGGAGTGCAGTGGCATGATCGGCTCACTGCAACCTCTGCCTCCCAAGTTCAAGCGATTCTCCTGCCTCAGGCTCCCGAAGAGCTGGGACTACAGGCATGAGTCACCACATCCGGCTAATTTTTGTATTTTTAGTAGAGACAGGGTTTCACTGTGTTGGCCAGGCTGGTCTCGAACTCCTGACCTCAAGTAATCCACCCGCCTTGGCCTCCCAAAGTGCTGGGATTACAGGCGTGAGCCATTACGCCCGGCCATTTCCCCTTTAATCTTGATTCTTGTCCCAGCCCCTAGTCTGCGCCTCGCAGGTGGTCTCAGGACACGTGAATGCCTCCAGATTGGAGTCTTTGGGTGGGGGGGGGTCACCTAGAAAACATCTCCCTACAGTGACCTCCGGAGTCATGAGCAGAGCTGCCCCCAGAGACCCCCATCACGATGTGTCTCAGTATCCAGTGTAAAAACATCACTCTTCACACCATTTGCTTTTTTAAGGACTCCATTCTTTCGTTTTCAGGGAAGAAAGAAGAGAATTGTATTTTAGCCTGCTAGGCAGAGATATACTCCAGGATTCAGCAGTCTGAACATTTTTTTTCTTTTTAAAACCGTCATCATCATTATCATCTCAAGGCCGTGCCCCCAGGTGTGAGATACACGTTGGACAGTCACTGAGATAATTTTGGGCAGAACAGGGGTACAGATTAAATAATTGGATCTCAGAGGGACATAATCATTTCTTTTTCTTTCTTTTTTTTTAAAATTATACTTTAAGTTTCTTTTCCACATATCTTTCAGACGTTCTGCTTTTGCTAGAAAGGAAGCCGCAGGTAGATGCTAATAGGCCTTTAACACCTCGCTAACACTTAGTAATTTTCCTTTTAACAAAGAGCACAGCTTGAAGGCAACAACATTCTTTGATTTCTGTTAGATTTACTTTTTTTTTTTTTTTTTTTTTGAGACAGAGTTTCGCTCTGTCTTGTTTTCGCTCTGTCTTGTTGCCCCGGCTGAAGTGAATGGCGTGATCTCAGCTCATGGCAGCCTCTGCCTCCCGGGTTCAAGCGATTATTTTGCCTTAGTCTCCTGAGTAGCTGGGATTACAGGCATGCGCCACCGCGCCTGGCTAATTTCGTATTTTTAGTAGAGACGGGGTTTCTCCACGTTGTTCAGGCTGGTCTCGAACTCCCGATCTCAAGTGATCCGCCCGCCTCGGCCTCCCAAAGTGCTGGGATTATAGGCATGAGCCACCGTACCTGGCCTAGATTTACTTTTGCAGTTGCAGATTTATCTAAGGTTAGCAACGCTGGTTGTAAGTGGATAATATAGTTTCCTTTTTTTTTTTTTTAAATTAAAGTAATGGAGTCTCGGGGTAGAGTGCAGTGGTGCGATCATAGCTCACCACAGCCTCCAACTCCTGGGCTCAGGTGATCCTCCAGCCTCAGCCTCCCAAATGGCTGGGGCTGCAGGCATGCACCACTGCACCTGGCTAAAGTTTCCTTTTGAAACGAAAGTTTAGAATACGTGTTGATAGAAAAAAAATGTCAAGGAACCGTACATCCAGGTTGCACATGGAACTGGCTAAAATCTTGATGTCCCAAACAAGTGATATTTGGGAACACGTCTCCATGGGTGTTTTGCATCTCCTCATCTGAAAACGATTCCATGTTCATTTTATTTTTTTTAATTTTTTAATTTTTTTTTTGGGGGGGGGACAGAGTCTCGCTCTGTCACCCAGGCTGGAGTGCAGTGGCATCATCTTAGCTCACTGCAACCTCCATCTCCCAGGTTTAAGTGATTCTCCTGCCTCAGCCTCCTAGGTAGCTGGGATTACAGATGTGCACCACCATGCCCAGCTAATTTTTTGTATTTTTAGTAGAGATGGGGTTTCACCACGTTCGCCAGGCTGGTCTCAAACTCCTGATCTCAAGTGATCTACCTGCCTCGGCCTCCCAAAATGTTGGGATTAGAGGCGTGAGCCACAGTGTCCGGCCCACTTTCATTGCTTCTGACAACTGCTCCACCCAGCTTGCCTATTGAAACTGAACCTCTGCCCCTTCTGTTCTCTGCAGGAACTGGTGGGGCATGGGCGGAGGCACTGGCAGGACCCTTTGGGATGCCTCTTTCCCAGGGAGTGAGTTCTGGTCATTCGAAGTGACAGGACGGCGGCGGCAAGGACACAAGGCCACGGAAACAGGCCCAGAACTAACGAGGCTACACCAGAGGACAGATCATGAGACAGAATATGAGAGAGAGAGAGAGAGAGAGAAAGAGAGAGAGAGAGAGGGAGAAAGAGACTTTACCGTGCACTGCTCCTGATGATGTGGCATCGGAGGGAGAGACAGATCGTAAGCGGCCTCAAGAGAAAGAACACAGAACACGCACGTACACACACGCACCCCTGAGCACCCCCAAGTCCCGCCCGGGCACCAGGTGTGGGAGCCTCAGGCTCATGGCGCTGGCAGATGTCCATCCTTCCATCTAGAGGCTGCCCCCACCTCTGTTCAGTTCCCCGCCCTTGGCAGGCCCCTGGCACTGCCCAAGAAAGCACCTAGGAAAGCCAAATTTCCAGGTAGCAAGACAGCTGCAAAGCTGTCAGTTACTGAAGGCGAATTCACCACGGAAAGTCACTGCCAAGAGCCGGAGAAACCCCTCTTCTCCAGGCATTGTGGAGCTGCAACGTTTCAGAATGTCTTAAAGGTTGTGAACTTTGAAGTTGAGGGGACCTGGGTTTGAATCCTGATTCTGCCTCTCGTTATCCTCATCTGCAAAACAGGCTCAGACTGGGCGCCGTGGCTCACGGCTGTAATCCCAGTACTTTGGGAGGCCGAATTGGGAAGATTGCTTGAGGCCAGAAGTTCGAGGTCAGCCTGGGCAACAGAGGGAGACCCTGTCTCTTTCTCTCTTTTTTTTTTTTTTTTGAGGTGGGGTCTCCCTCTGTCGCCCAGGCTGGAGTGCAGTAGCGGGATCTTAGCTCACTGTAGCCTCAACCTCCAGGGCTCAGGTGGTTCTCCCACCTTAGCCTCCCAAGTAGCTGGAAATACAGGCAAATTTTTCCATTTTTTGTAGAGACGGGGGTCTTGTTATGTTGCCCAGGCTGGTCTCAAACTCCTGGGTTCAAGTGATCCTCCTGCTTAGGCCTCCCAGAGTGCTGGGATTACAAGTGTGAGCCACTGAGGCCTGGGCAAGACTCTGCCTCTTTAAACAACCAACCAACCAACCAACCAACCAACCAACCAACCAACCAACCCAGGTCTGTGGAATTCTGATCTTTGATTAACAATAGCTATGGCTTTGGCTTTGCTCTTTATGGAGAGGTCAGCAAAGAGTTCTGACTTGGGATGGGATTGGAAGCAACTCTGAAGTCCTTTGAGCAAATGCAGGCCTGGAGAAAGCTGTCAGCACCTGGCAGCTGGTCCTCTCATGACTCATTGTTGGAATCAGGCTTGGGGATCATTAGGAACCTTCAACAATGACTGGAGATCCAGGTTAGAAAGACTTGACCAGCATAGGAATGGCAGAAACCCTGTCACCAAACAGACTCTATGGAATTTTCCATCCACGACCCCTTTGGAAGTTAGTGATTCTTTTTTCTTTTCTCTTTTTTTTTTTTTTGAGACAGAGTCTCACTCCGTCGCCCAGGTTGGAGTGCAGTGGCGTGATCTTGGCA